>NC_062290.1:25316979-25621817 GCF_902655055.1 Lutra lutra
GGATTCAGGTCATGTCCTGGGACTGAGCCACGCAGGGAGCCTGCTTCTCGCTCTCTCTCTGTTGCTTCCCCCTGCTTGTGCCCTCTTGCCCTCTCTGTCAAATAAATAAAATCTTAAAAAAAAAAAAAAAAGAAGAAGAAGAAGAAGGGAGACAGAGCCACCAAGAGTGGCATAACTCAAATTTGTATTTCAGAAAGCCCATTCTGGCACCTTTTTGAAGAATGGCGTTAGAAGGGGAAGAGGCTGTTAAATCCGAGACACGTGCTCCATAAGAGATGTGTACGTTGTGCTCACAAGCATGAGTTGAACCATCCAAAGGAAATACAAAGTCCAGGCTAATTTTAAACCCACTAATCTTGACCTAAATTGGACACAAAAAAGTTGAAATCTTCCAATGCCAAAGCAAGCCACCCACTCCTCTGCTCCTCCTTTGGGAAGGTCTGTTGCATTATAGAAAACAGAGCCAAACCTTCAGGCCACAGGACACCATCTGGAAATGCAAAGAGTCATTGGCCTCAATAGGGAAACAGCCACAAACAGCGAAATTCAAATATCTGTCTGGATTATTGGAATCATTAGTTTGTTTAACAGGTCTTTGTTAAGCATCTCCTGTATGCTGGGCACTGCAAATGTAAATAAAAATATACAGGGCATAATTGCCACCCCCAAGAAACTTACAGACAGACAAGGTAGTTATTCTACTACAGTGTGAGAAGCATGGCAGAGATTGGCCCAGGTGCTGAGAGCACAAAGGAGGGGCAGTTACAACTCAGGAAGAAGCAGTTAATGCCTCAGCTGAGTTGTAGTGTCTTATGACTCAAAGTGTGGTCCCCAGACTTGGCAACATCCTACAGCACCTGGGAGCTTGCTAGGAATGCAGATCCTCGGGGCCCCACCCCGGACCAACTAAATCTGACTCTGCATTTCTGCAAGATCCCCAAGATTATTTGGGTGCCCATTCAAGTCTGAGAAACATTGTCTTGAAGGATAAGGATGAGTTAGGCAGAGAGAGAGAGAGTAGGAGGGGAGAGCTAAGACTCAGGAAAAAGCAGAAGCAAAATGACTGGTGGGAGGGAGATGGTCCCACATTCCCAAACTGTAGAGATCAACATGCCTAAGCACAGAAGAAATGAAGGCAAGAGGTGGTGAAAGAAAGTGCTACAGAGGAGGGATGAACCCACACCAGGCAGAGCTTTGTGACTCCACAACCCAGCTAAGTCTTTGCCAAGAGGCCTAAGAGCCCGGGATGTGGGGAACATTTAAAATACTGGCCTGGCAGCAGTGTGGAAGAGACAGGCTTAGGGACCATGGAGAAAATTATGTGACCCATCCACTGTACCTGCCACTAGGGACACAAAGGAGGTAAGATGGCCCAGGGCTGGCTGAGGTTGGACGGAGCCAAGAGTCATCTGGCACAAGCTTGAGCACTTGGAGAGGAGAGCTTAGCTGGTTGTGTGAAACCAAGAAAATTTCTTTCTAGAACTATTTGTTTTCCCCTAATTACATGGCTTTCCAGCTAGCTTTGTGCCAGAAAGAAGTAAAAGGAAAAGCACTCAAAGGGTTTTCACCACTGAATCTCAGTTCTGGAAATGGGGCTTGAGCAGGATTTCCCAAAGTCACGTAGAAATGGCAATTGCCTGGGCTATGTGTTCAAATTTCCAATTCCCAGGCCTCAGTCGCACACTATGGAATCTGAATCCCATGGGAGTGGCCTGAGGCCTATGGGTTTAGAGTACCAAGGAGATTCCACAAATCAGGAAGCCCGGGCCTCCTTGGGGGCAGGGTATGGAGAACACGGGACTTCTACCACACAGGGGCAGCACCTTCCTCTCAGTCACAATAACCCAGGAGCTTGGAGGGTGCTGAAGGAGCTATCTAGATGGGCCGTTCAGGTCACACAGTATCACTCTTGAAGTGCTTACTGTACATCTTTAATGGCAGGCTTGTTTTTCTCCCCATATTTGATTCATTCAATACTCATCATTCAAACACCTGTTTCACAGGAACCTATTAGGTATAGGCAATAAACTTGACTTTTACGCCAGATAAAATAAAAGTGCCAATTGATGTTAGTATAAATTGATTCCTGAACTTTGTCTCATGTATATATATGGGGTGTGTGTGTGTGTGTATAATATACCCATCCTATTCAGTGCCTTTACACCTTTTAAAAAGATAAGTCTAGGGGGAAAAAATGGGCAAAAAGCATGAATAGGTGTTTTACAGAAAAGAAAACTCATAAGGCCAGCAAACATGTGAAAAGATGTTCAACTGATCAGTAATCAGAGAAATACTAATTTAAAAACAAGACACCATTTCTTCGCCATGCGAAAGGCAAACATTTTAAAGTTTGACATTTCTGAGGGTTGGTGGGATTCAGAGCAACCAGAAACTCTCCTACACTGATGGCAGGGCTGTAAATGAGCACAATCGCTTCAGAAAATGATATGGCAGGGGCGCCTAGGTGGCTCAGTCGGTTAAGCGGCTGCCTTCAGCTCAGGTCATGATCCCAGGGTCCTGGAATCGAGCCCCGCATCAGGCTCCCTACTCAGTGGAGACCCTGCTTCTCCCTCTCTCTGCCACTCTGCCTACTTGTGCTCTCGTTCTATCTCTCTGTCAAATAAATAAATGAAATCTTAAAAAAAAAGAAAAGAAAATGATTTGGAATTTACCTAGCAGAGATGAAAATGGGCAGCCTGAGAAAGCCTAGAGAGAGTCTACTACATGTGCACTAGGAAATATGTGTAAGAATATTTACAGTAGTTTGTAATAGAACAAAGCTGGAAACAATTCAAATATTCATCAACAAGAGAATGGAAAAGTAAGTTCATATACAAATACAAACACAAACATCACATAAAAATAAATAAAAATCTTCAGTCCTCAGTTCATTTAGTGACTTATTACTGTTTCCATTACTTATTAAGACAAGTACTCAATGTTTTTCACATATTTCTAATTATTATAAAAACATTGTAAGGTATGAATATCTTATAGTTGGAAAAAATAAAAGGGATCCTTTAGACTAACATCACACCACTGGGAAAAGCTGCAGCTCAGTTTGTTCCCTAAAGTCCAAAACCAAAGTTTTCTTTCACCATATTTTTTTTTTTTCACAAAAATCTCAGCCATAATAGTATGTGTTAAACCTATTACCTTGATCTTAATATAAGCACAATAACAAATTAATCCCTGCAGTGTTGCTCTTGATATGTGGCCCTATTCTTCACTGAAACTAAACACAAAAAAAAAACCCAAAAACAAACAAACAAAAAAAACCCCAATTCATATGCCAGCAACTAATAATAGTATGGTCTCCTTGAAGGGGAAAAAAAAAAATGAAACCTGACTGAAGTCATCCCTACTTAATCTAGTCTGTATTTATTTGTGTTGAATTATCTATAATTCAGGAGAATTAACATGAATGATACACACAAAATGTTCAGATTAAAAGAAAATAAACAGAAAATACTTCTCTTCGGAGTAATTCATAATTGGCCATCAGCTTCCAGAGCTCCCATCAAATCTGTAGCTCTCCTTCTGTGATGTCCCACCACTGCTCAGGGCTGAGGCGCTCTGTCCCTAGAGAGCTTCCTCTCAGGTTCCTGTCACCCTGAAGATTTCTCTTGACCCCATCTATGCCCCTGCTTTTCAACTCAGCCCCATCAACTATTTATCCCAACTCCAGCTTTCATCTTTAGTATTTCCCACTCCCTTTGATCGTTCCCCTCTGGTGACAAACATGTTCCCCATGACGTCCTTTGCTCTGATACGCACTCATCACTAAGCTCTCCCTCACTCCCTTTACTACCCACCTTCTTGACTGAGCCCAGCCTGGGCCACTATCCCACTTCCAGTCTCTAATTACTTTTCCCCAATTCCTCACCTACAACTCTGGACAACCACATCTCTTCCCGGGCCCTCATGAGGCTTCAGAGAGAACATGTGTATGATGCCTGTTACCAAGTGTGAGCTCATCAGTCCTCCACTTCTTAAAATTCTTTTCTCTCTTGGGTTCCACTGAGTTCCCAATTCTTTTTACTGGACCTTGGTCTTTGTCTCTTACCTCTGTCTGTCAGTAGCTTAGGGAACTCACCAATCCCCTAGCTCCCTCTCTGCAGAAAAGCAGATGATGCTCAAGCTCTATATCCAGACTTGATGTCTCATCTGTAGATCAACAGATCCCAAGCCAAACTCACCACCCCGATCTTTCAGAACTCCACTACTTACCAGCTGCCTCTCCTGGACACCATTTGCCAGTTTCTTAGACTTGAGACTGCAACCACCATGAGCTCCTCTGTTTTCCCATCACTTACTAAATCCAGTCTTATTCTGTACAACCATAATGCTTTCATCAAGCTCTTCCTCATCACACTGAAGTTACTTTACCCTTACTCTGGGTCTCAACAAGAGTTGAGTAGAAATTTCAAGAGTGTCTTGCCTGATTAATCTCCCTGCTCCTCTACCTCATCCCTCCTCCTTATCCTACAAACCAGGGCAAAGAAATCTTCCTAAATACAGCCGTATTTCTGCCACTATCCCCTCCCTCTGCAGCCCACTGCACCTGCCAAAGATCTAACTGACTAATGCTCAGAGTTAAAGAGTAATTAGCAGACTGACAGGGACACAGTCTCTTCACATGTCCGTTCAAGTTGCTAAAATTACAAACTTATGACCATAAGAAAAGAAAGACTCCTTTTACTTTCACAAACTTGCTTGATTTTTTTTTTTTAATTCTATTTTAGCACACCAAGGAGTCAGGAAATATTTGCCTGTTATTGTCTTTAAAGTTTAAAGTCAGCAGCAATCACACCAAAAAAAAAAATAAATAAATAAAACACATCCAAACTGGTAAAGAAGTATGACTGCTATTATTGGCCGATGATATGACAACATATGCAGAAGACCCTAAAGATTTCACTTAAAAAAAACTATTAGAACCAATAAATGAATTCAGTAAAGTTGTGGACACAAATTAATCCACAGAAATCTGTTGCATTTCTATACACTAATAATGAAGTCACAGAAAGAGAAATTAAGCAAACAATCCCACTTACAACTTCACCAATTAATTAATTAATGAATTACCTAGCAATAAACTTTACCAAGAAAGTAAAAGAACTGTGCTCTGGAAACTCTAAAGCAGTGGTGAAAAAAAATTAAAGATGATCCAAACAAATGAAAAGATACTCCATGCTCATGGATTGGAATACCCAATATTGTTAAAATGTCCATACTACCCAAATCAATCTACAGATTCAAAGCAACCCCTATCAAAATACCAGTAGGATTTTTTCACAGGACTAGAATAATACTAACATTTGTATAAGACCACAAAAGACCTCGAATAGCCAAAGCAATCTTGAAATAGAAGAACAAAACAGGTAGCACAATCCTAAATTTCAAGATATACTACAAAGCTATAGTAATCAAAACAGTATGGTACTGGCACGAAAACAGAGGCATAGGTCAACAGAACAGAATAAGAGCCCAGAAATACACCCACATTTATATGGTCAATTAATCTTTGACAAAAACACACAAGAATATACAATGGGGAAAAGACAGTCTTTTTAATAAATGATGCTAGAAAAACTGAACAGCTACATGCAAAAGAATGAGACGAGACAACTTTTTTATACTACACACAGAAATAAACTCAAATGGATTAAAGACCTAAATATGAGACCCGAAACCATAAAACTCCTAAAAGAAAACATAAGCAGTAATTTTTTTGACATTAGCCATAGCAACATTTTTCTAAATATATCTCCTCAGGCAAGAAAAACTACTATGACTTCACCAAAATAAAAAGCTTTTGCACAGCAAAGAAAATCATCAACAAAAGGAAAAGACAACCTATTGAATGGGAAAAGATTTTTCCAAATGATATACCTGATGAGGGGTTAGAACCCAAAATATAACACACACCTACACACACACACACACACACAGCAAACAATCTGATTAAATGAATAGACATTTTTCCAAAGAAGACATACAGATGTCTAACAGACACATGAAAAGATGCTCAACATCTCTAATCATCATGGAAATGCAGATCAAAACCACAATGAGATATTACCTCACACCTATTACAATGGCTGGAATCAAAAAGATAAGAAACAACAGGTGTTGGCAAGAATATGGAGAAAGAGGAAGCCTTGTGCACTGTTGGTGGGAACGCAAACGGATGCAGCCACTGTAGAAAACAGTATGGAGGGTCCTCAAAAAGTTAAAAATAGGGGCGCCTGGGTTGCTCAGTGGGTTAAGCTTCTGCTTTTGGCTCAGGTCATGATCTCAGGGTCCTGGGATTGAGCCCCACATCGGGCTCTCTGCTCAGCAGCGAGCCTGCTTCCTCCTCTCTCTCTGCCTATTTGTGATCTCTGTCTGTCAAATAAATAAACAAAATCTTTTAAAAAAAAAGTTAAAAATAGAAATACCTATGATTCAATAATCCTACTAGTAGGTATTTACACAAAGAAAACAAAAACACTAATTCAAAAAGATATATGCACCCCTATGTTTACAGCAGCAATATATATATACATATATACACATATGTATATATATATAAAACAGAATATTACTTGCCATAAAAAAGAATGAGAACTTGCCATTTGCAACAACATGGATGAGCCAAGGGAGTATAACATTAAGTGAAATAAGTCAGACTAAGAAAGACAAATATCATGTGTTTTCACGTATATGTGGAATCTAAAAAACAAAACAAAGAAACCAAAAAGTAGACCCACAAATATAGAGAACAAATTGGTGGCCGCCAGAGGGGAGATGGGTGAGAGAAAGTCAAGAGGTACAAATTTCCACTTAAAAAATAAGTAAGTTAGAGAGATGAACAGCACAGCATAGGGAAAACAGTCAGTAAAAAATAACACTGTATGGTGACAGAGTGACTATACTTATCACAGTAAGCACTGAATAATATACAGAACTGTTTAATCAATATGTTGTACAATTAAAACTCATATAACATTATATGTTAATTAGACTTCAACTGAAAAATTTTTTTAAATAATAATAAAATTTAAAGTAGAGCTAGCACACTGGTGCCCCAGTATCCACATCTCTGATGTCTAAAAGTTCATACTCAAAAATTAGAAGACATCTTCTAAAATCTGAAAAGCTGTCCTCTCTTGAAAACTCGCTTGATCAGGTAATGCTCGCTTAGCACCGAGTTGATGACAAGAATGGCAATGAGCTTTTGATTTTGATGAAGTCCCAAAAGTTTATTTTGGCTTTTGTTTCCTTTGCCTTTGGAGACATATCTTGAAAGCAGTTGCTGTGGCTGATATCAAAGAGATTACTGCCTATGTTCTCCTCTAGGATTCTGATGGATTCCCGTCTCACATTGAAGTCTTTTATCCATTTTGAGTTTATCTTTGTGTATGGTGTAAGAGAATGGTCGAGTTTCATTCTTCTACATATAGCTGCCCAGTTTTCCAGCACCATTTATTGAAGAGACTGTCTTTTTTCCACTGTATATTTTTTCCTGTTTTGTCGAAGATTAACTGACCATAGAGTTGAGGGTCCATATCTGGGCTCTCTACTCTGTTCCACTGGTCTATGTGTCTGTTTTTATGCCAGTACCATGCTGTCTTGGTGATCACAGCTTTGTAGTAAAGCTTGAAATCAGGTAACGTGATGCCCCCAGTTTTATTTTTGTTTTTCAACATTTCCTTAGCGATTCGGGGTCTCTTCTGGTTCCATACAAATTTTTGGATTATTTGCTCCAGCTCTTTGAAGAATACCGGTGGAATTTTGATTGGAATGGCATTAAAAGTATAGATTGCTCTAGGCAGTATAGACATTTTAACAATGTTTATTCTTCCGATCCAAGAGCATGGAATGGTCTTCCATCTTTTTGTGTCTTCTTCAATTTCTTTCATGAGTGTTCTGTAGTTCCTCGAGTACAGATCCTTTACCTCTTTGGTTAGGTTTATTTCCAGGTATTTTATGGTTCTTGGTGCTATAGTAAATGGAATCGATTCTCTAATTTCCCTTTCTGTATTTTCATTGTTAGTGTATAAGAAAGCCACTGATTTCTGTACATTGACTTTGTATCCTGCCATGTTACTGAATTGCTGTATGAGTTCTAATAGTTTGGGGGTGGAGTCTTTTGGGTTTTCCATATAAAGAATCATGTCATCTGCAAAGAGAGAGAGTTTGACTTCTTCATTGCCAATTTGGATACCTTTTATTTCTCTTTGTTGTCTGATTGCTGCTGCTAGGACTTCTAATACTATGTTGAACAAGAGTGGTGAGAGTGGGCATCCTTGTCGTGTTCCTGATCTCAACAGGAAGGCTGCAAGCTTCATCAAAATCAAAAGCTTCTGCACAGCAAAGGAAACAGTCAAGAAAACAAAGAGGCAACCCACGGAATGGGAGACGATATTTGCAAATGACAGTACAGCAGACAAAAGATTGATATCCAGGATCTATAAAGAACTCCTCAAACTCAACACACACAAAACAGATAATCATATCAAAAAATGGGCAGAAGATATGAACAGACACTTCTCCAATGAAGACATACAAATGGCTATCAGACACATGAAAAAATGTTCATCATCACTAGCCATCAGGGAGATTCAAATTAAAACCACATTGAGATATCACCTTACACCAGTTAGAATGGCCAAAATTAGCAAGACAGGAAACAACATGTGCTGGAGGGGATGTGGAGAAAGGGGAACCCTCTTATACTGTTGGTGGGAATGCAAGTTGGTGCAGCCTCTTTGGAGAACAGTGTGGAGATTCCTCAAGAAATTAAAACTAGAACTTCCCTATGACTGTGCAATTGCACTACTGGGTATTTACCCCAAAGATACAGATGTAGTGAAAAGAAGGGCCATCTGTACCCCAATGTTTAGAGCAGCAATGGCCACGGTTGCCAAACTGTGGAAAGAACCAAGAAGCCCTTCAATGGACAAATGGATAAGGAAGATGTGGTCCATATACACTATGGAGTATTATGCCTCCATCAGAAAGGATGAATACCCGGGGCACCTGGGTGGCTCAGTGGGTTAAGCCGCTGCCTTCGGCTCAGGTCATGATCTCGGGGTCCTGGGATCGAGCCCCGCATCTGGCTCTCTGCTCAGCGGGGGGCCTGCTTCCTCCTCTCTCTCTGCCTGCTTGTGATCTCTCTCTGTCAAATAAATAAATAAAATCTTTAAAAAAAAAAAAATGAATGGGCCTTTAAAAAAAAAAAAGGATGAATACCCAACTTTTGTAGCAACATGGACGGGACTGGAAGAGATTATGCTGAGTGAAATAAGTCAAGCAGAGAGAGTCAATTATCATATGGTTTCACTTATTTGTGGAGCATAACAAATAGCATGGAGGACATGGGGAGTTAGGAGAAGGGAGTTGGGGGAAATTGGAAGGGGAGGTGAACAATGAGAGACTATGGACTCTGAAAAACAATCTGAAGGGCTTGAAGAGGTGGGGGGGTGGGAGGTTGGGGGAACCAGGTGGTAGGTATTAGAGAGGGCACAGATTGCATGGAGCACTGGGTGTGGTACAAAAAACAATGAATACTGTTGTGCTGAAAATAAATTAAAAAATGATTAAAAAAAAAAAAAAAAAAGAATGGCAATGAGCTGGAGGAGAATCATACATGGTGGCCCCATTGGCCAGGCTAGGCCCTCTACTCTAATTAGCTCATTGGCACCACTACCTAGGAATTTGAGCAATGTGGTTTTATTGTCATTTATATAAAATTGCCATTGGAGCCCCTCGGTCCCACAAAGTACGCCCAGCAAGTTCATGAGCAGCATGTCCTTGTAGATGGGATCCATGGGCTCCTCATGAACCCACTGAAGAAGCACATGTGCATTTGTCACTTGTTGGGACTGTCCGAGAGCAGGGTGTTTCATGTCACTATCCACTTTAGATGTCCTACTTCCCGCATCCAACAAGAGTTCCAGCCATAAATGATTGTGACATTTCCATGTGTGCTTCCAAATGTTTATTATTCCCCTGTGAATAATTTATCTGAGTCCATTTCCAGGATTATGAATTAGGATGACTTGTTCTGCTCTCCATCACCTTCGTTTTCTTAAAAATCCTAGGATGAACTTAATTAAATTCCAAAGCTTGAATTTATCTTAGGTGGTTTTTAATCCTTTCCTTCCTTATTCTGTTCTTTCTTTCTCTTCTATTTTTAACTTTTCACTTTGCGTTTCACAGGTTATAATCTTAAACAGCTTTGTGGTTTGGGTGTGTGTGTGTGTGTGTGTGTGTGTGTGTGTGTGTGTGTTTAACACTGAGGTTAGACATTTGTCATCCCTGCTATTTTAGTTCCAAGGAGTAGCACCTTCGGCGGAATTTGTAAAGGTGTCAAAAGTGTTGCTTGCCTTGGCCTTCCTTTTTCTGTGATTCGTTGATTCTAAAGCCCATTTTTATTTCTGCCATCTCCCCGCTCCCTTATTATGTTGGCTTTCCCAGTTTTGTACCTGCGTTTCGCATCATTTCTCCAGGATCTCACCCCATGACCTGGCCTGAGTTCTAATCAGAAGTTTCCATCTGCCTTTCAGGAATGAGCTCTTATCAAAAAAAAAAAAAAAAAAAAAAATCCCTGAGTCATAAACATGCCCGCTTGCCAGCAGCAGGCCCCGCGCTCGGAAGGGAGAAGCCACTCGGTTAACATGGGGCTCTGCCTGCTTCAGAGAAACCCCGAGACTCTTCAGAGAGACCCTGGGGCAGCTCTAGACACTGACAATCCTCACTAGGCACTGAACACCCCCAGTTCCGTGCCCCGAACACAGTCCGGGGGCAGCGGGGTACACCCAGCAGGGTAGGACTCGACACATGGCATTTCACAAGATTTCCCGGGGGCTCCCGCCCTCTGGACGCCTGGCCTCCTCCCGGGATGACGAGCCGGTCAGAGCCCCGCCACCTCCTCCCGAAATTGCTTCTACAGCTCTGGCCTTGCCGCTCGGCCGGGGGCGGTATCGGCCTGCATCCTTGTGCTTCCCTGCGTCAAGGAATCCAGGAATCGGCTCCCCGGAGAAGAGCAGAGCGCCCTGCCAGATGGCAAGCCGCCACCGCGCTCGCCCCATGGCCCCGGAGGAATGTGACTGTGCGCCCTGCGCGCGGCCGCGCCAACCCACGCTCCCCAACAGCCCACCCACATTCCAGGGTCTTCTGTATGAATCACGGTGAACACCACCGCCGCACTGCAGAAAATGCCATTCACGGCTCCAGGCCCTCTGGAACTTTCCGGGAAGTCCGAGCCCGGCAGGCTCTACTTTTAAAACAAACCCAAAACCTGCCAAAATACCTGGTTGTGAGTACAATATAAAAGGGATATTAGTGGACATGCAATACAAGTTCAAGTGCAATAGGAAAGCACTTAGAATCATTTTCATTCTTAAACTGTTTCTTCATTAAAAAAACAAACAAACAAACAAACAAACAAAAAAACTAGGGATGGTGAGAAGGCCAATGAGAGCTTGTTTTGTGTATTATATTAGCAAGGACATGGGTGGAAGTGACCTTGAACCACATCATAAAATTGTTTGTTCAGCAATAATGGTGGAAGCCAGAGGCTGGGAGGGACCATAGGAAAAGAAGAGGAATTAGGCCTTCTCCCAGAACTATGTCTTCTTCCTTTCTTGTCTCCCTTACAGCAACACTCTTTAAAGGGCAGGAGTACAAAACCGTACCATCTCGCTCAGCTCTGCAAATTCCCCTTTCCTGCCTCCTCTGTAGACAGGCAGGGGACACGGTTTGAGGCTCCTGGACTGAAGGGAGATGGAACATTTTATAAACTTCTTTCCTCATGGCCACAGGCTTAAGCAATTTGCTTTCACAAGTATCAGATGCACTCCAAACTAAAAAGGGAACACCTCTCCTGGCTAGGGTGTTCCATGCCTGGATTACTGGACCCTTGACCACCTGAGTCTCAGGCAGAGTTCAAGGTCACTTTTAAGATGTCGCACAACTGGCCAGAAAAAGGGGAATTTGACTTGTTGTCCCAGGCAGTGCTGTTAGACACAAAGGGACTTCAGTTCCCAACCTGGCCCTGGCCCTGGCCCTTCCTGGCTATGTCACCTGGGACAAGCCACATGGCTCTCTGAGCCTCAGTTTTGTCAGCTGTGAATTGAGGCAAATGACCCCAATTAAATGAGATGGTGCGCGTGAAGCACTTGGCACCCTACCTGTCACAGGGCAGGGGTTTCATAAGCTACAACTCCACCATCCTTTCATGCTTAACGGGCTGTGTGGCAGTGGGGGTTCTGGATCATTAAGTCATTTTAACGAGCTTCCGAAAGCAAACTAGTTCATACCAAAGCAGACACAAGCCATGTTTATGAACAATTCTCTCCCAATGTCTTAGACTTAAAGCTCAGGGATTCACATGTTTTCCAATGTAGAACAAGGGGTGGGGGTGAGGGGGTAAAGTGTTGCACCAGGATCAGTGATTTATGACCTTTTCTTTAAAAAGGAAACTGTAATTAACATAAGATGCTAAACATCTGAGGGGCACCTGGGTGGCTCAGTCGGTTAAGTGTCTGCCTTTGGCTCAGGTTATGATCCCAGGGTCCTGGGTTCAAGCCACACGTCCAGCTCCCTGTTCAGCGGGGAGTCTTCCCCTCTCCTGCGCATGTATGCTCTCTCTCTGTCTCTCTCTCTCAAATAAATAAATAAAATCTTAAGGAAAAAAGATGCTAACATCTGAATCCCTTATGTAGTGTTCCTCATTCAGAGCCTCAGTTCTATAGAAATTGGAGTATCACACCAATGATTGTTTTTTCTCGCTGTGTTGATGTACTTGTAGAATATGACCATATTGGCACATTCAATATATATTAGAAACACATGTATGTAAGTACACATACACACGTGCGTGCACGTGGAATGACAGAAAAGACTGGAATATACATGTGAGGTATAAACGTGCCTGGTTCTCAGGACATGGCATGAGCATCACACACAGACTTCCATTTTATTTCTTCTCAGTCGACATGTGCCCAGAGCCTACTGAACTCAAATATCCAGGTACACGCAGGGAATCCTCTTGTCCAACCTAGTTTGGAAACGAGAATTTTTTGAAATCAAGTATCCAAGTACAGAAAGTTGGTGTCTCTCAAAAGTGGATCTGAAGCCACTGCAACCCAGGATGCCAGTGGGGAATGTTCATGGCTCCCGATCAAAAAGCTTTCCCTGAATGCCAGGCCTCACTGGTGAGTCACCCTGGATAACAAAACCCTTCCCTACACCTCAAACACCCTCTGGAAGTCTCTTAGGCATTTACTCCTTGGTATGAATGAGTTTAACTGAATTCTTGTGCCTTAACAAGAAGTCAAGATGATTTCAATGAAACAATGTTTCATCTGTTTTGTTTTTATTTGGGACAAGGGTTGAGGGGTGAGGCAGAAGTAATACACTATCCATTTCAGGGATTCTCCAAATTATGAGAATTACCTGGCGGGGGGGGTTGTTTAAAATGGTGATTCCCTCACCCAACCCCAGATTCCAATTTAGTAAATTGGAGGTCATAGCCAGGAATCTATACATTTTTAACAATCCCGTGCCCCAATGACCCTAGTATGGTCCTCAGACCACAGTATGGAGAAATGGGCCAGACTGTACCACATCCAAATCCCTAGAACCTAGAACCTGGCTTGAAATAAAAGTTACATCCCCACAAACTAATTATTAGGAAAAAAGCACTGTGTACATGCACATGTCTGGGGATTCCCAGAGCACCAATGTTTTCCTGGCAGCTCCATACCACACTAACTCCTTTTACTTATAGTCCCATTTCTGAGAGAGGGGTATTGAAGTCTCCAACCATAATAGTGGGTTCATCTATTTCTCCTTGTGGCTTTTTTTTTTTTTTTTTTTTACATTTTCTTTATTTTAGAGAGAGAAAGTGTTCATGAGCAGAGGGGAGGAACAGAGGGGAAGGGAGAGGGAGAGAATCTCCAGCAGACAACACACTGAGCACAGAGCCCATGTGGGGCTCGAGTTCATGACCCTGAGATTATGACCTGAGCCAATATCAAGAGTCACACTTACTCTTGATACTTAACCGACTAAACCACCCAGGCACCCCTCTCCTTGTGGTTTTATCAGTTTTGGTTCATGTAGTTTGATGCTCAAGTTGTTAGGTACATACATGTTGAGGACTCTTAAATCTTAGAGCAAGTGACCTCTTTATCATGTATGCCACTGTCTATCTCTATTTCCTTGCTCCGAAGTCAGCTCTGTTTGCAATTAATATAGCTACTCCCACATTTTTTTTTTTTTTTAAGTAGTCGTTTGGGCATGGTCCATCCTTCTCCATTCATTTACTTTAAATCTAAATGTGTCTTTATATCTATCTTGTGGACAATACAGAGTTAGGTCTTATTTTTTGACTCATGGCTCCTAGCCCCACTCTGACTCCAGATTACCCTGCCCCTATTCCCAGAAATCCCTTTTCTAAGGTTGGATCTTGGACTCTGACTTTGCAGCATCTTCCAGAAGATGTTCCTTCCAAAAGAGAGAAATGACCGCGGAAATCCATTAAGATCATTTATTGTTCTATTACACTGGGGGGTCAAATCATAGCTCCTGGAACATAATTAGATTAAGTAACTGACACATAAAACAGTCTGCACAGCAGGCATTACAAAGGACTCAAAGGGCTTCACGACATTTAGCTTTTCACTAAATAAGACTCTAGCGTGTCTGAATTAATCACATATCTTTCTCTGATGAAATCTAAATTAGTAAGATTTACTATATGTGTGTCTATGTGTTGTGTGCCTGTGCATGCCTAAGACATAAACCCATTAGCAAAAAAACCTTGCTTCCAAAGGCAATAAAGAAATAATTTGAAAGTTTTTAATTCAAGGATTTAAAAAAAACATTGCTTATAAACTTAAAGATATGGGTGCCTGGGTGGCTCAGTCAGTTAAGCGTCTGCCTTTGGCTCAGGTCAGGATCCTTGGGTCCTTGGGTCCTGGGACTGAGTCCTATTATCAAGCTCCCTGCTCAGTGGAGAGTCTGCTTCTCCCTCTTCCTCTACCCCTCCACCTGCTCGTGCATTCTCTCTCGCTGTAATAAATAAAACATTAAAAAAAAATAAACTTAAAGATATAATAGTCATTTCCTTTATTGAAGCCAGTTACTTCATAGGATTTGTTTAAAACTCTGTTCTGAACCTAGATAAAAATAGTTTTGTTTCTAAATCATACTTTCCTCAAAATAATTGTGCCATTTAAAGACATACATTTTTACTCTATGACTGAAGTTTTCCAATCTGGACCAAGAGAAGAAGAAAAAAAAAAAAAAAAAAAACAAGAGAGCTGGACAGGAAAAGAATATTGATCCAGATGGTTTTCCTAGGAGCCATTATCCTGAAATTAGTCACAATACACCACATTGGGAAGAAAGAGAAAACAGAGACAACATTCAGACCATAGATACCCATGAAAAAGCTAACAAGTTATAATACATCTCAAACAAGCAATCAGAAGACTGTCCAGTGGTCCCATAGGTACGGTCAAGAAAAATTATCTAAAATTTGGAAATAGGGCATGATGATGACTAGGTACCCTTTCCAGGTCACATAGAACATTGTCTGTCAAACCTGATGCTTTACAGAAGATACCTTGGCTTGACTTAATATTTACCACTCCTTAAAAATATATATATATACACATATATATACATATGTACATATACATATATATACATATATACATATACATATAATATATACATATACATATTTTATACATACACACACACACACACCACTCCTTGGGGGCCAGACTCTATAAAGTTAGATGTTAGCTTATGGAAAAGGAACAAACTGCAAACAATTTCTGACCCATTTTTTGTCCCAAGAGCCAAAGATTGTGATTTTGTCACCTTATATAACATTGTGTATCTCACTCGTCTTGTGTCTCAGCAGATCTTTTGGGATTTGGTTTACTTGAATTTCTACACCTAAGTCCCCATACTCTTCCGTGCATCAGCTTTGCCATCCTCTTAGTTGTTGCATTCATGAGGTAAATAGATCTGTGACTCATGCTCAGTGTATGTTTTTGGAAGAGTCATAATGCTAATTTATTAAAAATGATACATCAAGACTTTCTTTACCGTTTGGTCCACCCATCTTCCTGTCCTGGAAACAAATGCCTGCTCTATCCTTTCTCACTGAAGTCTGAGCTTAAAGATTATCCCCCAAATCTGAGGCAGCCTGGGAAGGCTCCATCTGGGTCACACAGTCATCTCTGGTCTATCACCACCAACTGAGGTTACAGTAACTCCTTCTTGAGTCAAGACCAAACGGCTCTTTCCACGGACCTCCCCATCCACTCCCCAGGCTAACAAAGGCTCAGCATTTAACCAAGGTGCACAAGGCTGGGTTTTCCACAGAAGCAGAACGGCATGCAAAGAAGAGAGACAAGACACACTTGCATCTTTTCCTTTTTGGTTCCAGGGCACTTAGCTCCTATCAGACTTACCATTTTGGAAGGAGATGCATGTCACTGGAAGGGACAGACCAAGGCTACGTGAATGAGGCAGGGGGTATCCTCAAGAGCACAAAAGGCAGCGTGGAACAAAAGGAAGCCAGAGGAGAAAGAGGGAGGGCATGTGAGGGCACGTGTGGGAAACACACTTCGTTTTAAAGAATCGGCCCCCACTCTCAGCCTTGCCTCCCACACACTGGCTGTTCTGGTGCTATAAGTGGACTCCCAGGGAGGCTGCAAGTGCCAGTGGAAGGCTAAAAATTTCTGCTAAATTACTATTAAGCATACCAGGAAAAGATCTGACTCCAGGGAACACCTTACTGGATTTTCTCCCCAAAAGAAAACGTATCTTCCAAAGAAAGCCATGAAGTATGAGGTGGCTGAGTACATAGAGCATTACCCCCAAAGGGACAAAAACCTAGGAATTCCATTTTGTAAACTACTGAAATAACCCTTCCCAGCTATCTGGGGGAAATCATGACTGGTATTTACCGAAGAAGTCCTGCAACTGGTTCTCGAACGTGGGTGCTCAGGAGTTGTCACAGGTAGTTTCCCTCTGTCCCATGTACTTGTCTCAGAAAAGACTGGGTTTTCTCCACACAGAGCCTGAATTGGGCCAAACCAGCTCATCCAGGGCAAGATACAGAAACAGCCTTCCTCACCCCGTGCCTTGCATGTGCCGCACAATTCAGAGGCCATCGGGAATTGCTCCTGCCTCTAGGCTGTGCCTTGGTGTCACTTCCTCCCTAGCAAGGAATAGCTACAAAGGGCCACTGTCCCGAAGAAGAAAATGCTTCTGCATACAGGGAGGAGATGCCTGCAAACTCCACCCCAGGTGTGTGAGCTGCGTCTCAGATGCGTGTGAACTTCCTTTAAAAGGCATCCGTAGTATTTTATGGTGACTAACATAACAATAAAAAATATATAACTACATACATACATAAATACATACATAAATGGCATCTGTGAATGAGGACTGCTTCTTTCTAGTCCCTGGCCTGGATCACGTCAAGGAGAGCACTTCACCTGCACTCTAATTCTGCAATCCAACTCATGACCAGGGAAATGTTTTGACCAAATTGTCACTTAGATAAATCAAACACAAAGCTTCCCTTGTAAATGTAAACTAGATCACTTCAGTGCGAAAGTCATGCAATGGTCCCTAAATCCCAGTAACCAAGGAGAATATTTGTCCAGTTTCTGACTACTCCCAAACACCCCCATTTCTTCTCTAGTGACCCCAGGACTCTCCACATCCCTGCACACATGATGTGGTGGACCAGCTCTCAGCTGGACCGCTCTCACAGTGCCATCAGCAATCGTCACACCCAGCCTCCCAGGGCAATTTTCAATAATCATAGACAATATAAAAATGGATCACAGGAGGATTAATTGGCAGCATTATTATCCAGGGGAAATGTCCAGTTGAGGAAAAGGTGAAAGGCAGTATCACATGGAGGGAAATGTATAAATTTTAGTATCAGACACACAGGATCTCAATTCCAACCCTATGTGCCCAGGAGCAATTCCCCTGACCTCTCTCTGATACTGTTCTTATCTACCAAATGGAAATGGGCACCTGTGCCTTGCAGAATTGTATATGATGATCTGTGTGAGGCACCTGACACAGGTCTAGTACCCAGGAGGTGTGGGGGTCATTGGGCAGCCTCCATGCATCCTGGTACTCCTTTCCTTCCAGGCACATGGCAGAATTGTATTTTTCAGCTCCCTTTGAAGTCGGTCTTTGCCACGCATCCTCCATGAGTCAATGAAACTTAAAAGAGCCAGTGAGGGATTCACTCCATTCATCAAACTCCCTTCCCACTACTGTGGTGGCCACAGATGCATGCAAGATGAAATCTCCATTGTTCTCAGTCACTGTGTGACTTTGGGGGCAGAAACCCACTACAGACCCACATAGTACATTACAGCATGAACAGGAAATGTCATATTAAGTCACTGAGATATGGGAGTGCTTCTGTTACTGCAGCATGACTCAACACACCCTGACTAAGAGAATAAGTACTCAATGAATTCTAGTGGTTGTGATTCTGTTTTTATTATTTCAAAATGTCACCTTTGAAAGGGAGGTGGGAATGCCTAAAAAAAAATCAAAGATTTGGACTGAACTGAATAGAATGATCCCAAGGCAGTTCACCAGGCAAGAACCCTGATACATGAGTTGTTTAGACTTAAAAAGAAAAATAAATAAATAACACCAGTTCCTGTAGCTGAACTATGCTTCCATGAATTAAGGATTTAAAAGGTCACTTTGAGCAGAGTAGGATAAATACACAAAAGAATTTATGCCGATTAAAAGCTCTAGAGCCCTGGGCCCCAGCCAGAATAATCATAATCCAAGAATTGAGGTCAACAGCCCTGGAAAATAACTCTTAAGAATTTCCAGCCTTTAAAACTCTTCAATGGACCAGAAAACATCTGTTTCCTAATCTAGTGGAAAAAAGCTTCATTGCTGAATAGTAGTAGGCTCCCGTAAACGTGAAATTCATTGCCATTTTCTAGGCAAAACAAACACATATATTAACCCTTCTCTGCAGATGCCACCAGCTAGAGATGACCCCACAGAAGGGGAGATTTACACCCAACCCATGAACAAAATGCTTCACTTGTCGTGAATTTGCTGGAAAAGGCCATATGAACTCCTAAGCACTGGAACCCAATCCCTACAGATGTTTAATGTGGAAGGAATGAAATATATGGGACTATTGATTGAATAAATATAATCTTTATTCTTAGCCATTGACCTACATTGACAAGATAAAGAATATGAGCTCCAAAGCCCCACAGACTGGAGTTCAAGTCCCGTCTTTACCACTTAGCAGCTGTGTGAGCTTAGGCATGTGACCCTCTCGGAGACTCAGTGGACTCACATTTAGAATTATAGTACTGGTGCTTCTCCTTTGTGAGGGCCTCCACACAAGGCAGGCGTAAGTGTTTCGCATGCCTTACATCTTCATACAATGACCATACGAAGGGTTTATATGGATCTCACTGATGAGAAAAATAAGATTAACCTAGCAGGAAGTAAAACCAGATGCAAATTTGGATCCAACTGGCCCCAAAGCCTGAGCTCTTATCCCTGAGATCCCCGACTCTGTAAGCCTACCTCTCAGAGTAACAGAAATCACAGCGTGTAACATAAATCCCAATGCTACCCTCTCCCAAGTCAACACTCGGCCAGTTTCCTTCCCCCGCTCTCTATCCATCCCATTTTATCCACTGGTAACTCTTTACCTTACTATCTTTTTTCCAAATGGTGTATCAGGAATATCCCTTTGGAACCTCAAATCTTCGGTAGTTGCTGCTAATCCTCGCATTAATCTATGAAGAAATGCTATCAACATAAAAATATATATGGCTTTAGATGTATATATGAAGAGATATAAATAAAGGGCAAAATGGAAGGAATCGTTAACTGATTACCTCCGAGTAGTGGAATCACAAATGACATTTCATAACTCTAAGTTTTTTTTGTATTGTGTCTAATGAGAGTGCATTTCTTTGATAAGCAAGAAAAAAAATATTTTTCAAAGTCATGGAAGGAGATTACCGGGCTCCTTTTAATTTTTTTCAACATTCGCATTTATCATTTCCAAAATAAGCAAGGGTATTTCACTCACTAAAAATACATTTCTTTGTTTTTGCTTACTTTAAAAAAAATGTTCGAATGCTGCAATTAATGCAAAGGAAAAAAAAATCTAGTCTGCATTTAGAGCTGATTAGTCTGACGTTCCTTCCACATTATGAACAGTCTGCGGTAACCGCAGTGGACCCAGGACACCAAGATTTACCAGTAGGAGGTGTGGAGATGCACTAGCATGACCATGGCTAGGGTCAGACCTCCACCAGGGGACCAGGATCTTCCAAGCTCCCCCTGACAAGCCAGTGATCTTCCCCTGCCCTTGACCAAAGTGACCATCTTCATACATTATATACAATTAAGCTTAGGTCTGGTCTGGCCTCCATGTCATCAATATGATGACTGATGAGTCCGCTAGACATTCAGGGCTGCCAGACCGCCCTGGAACACTCAAGCCAAGAATAAGATACAGCCTGTCCTCTTCAAATCTTCCCAGGCACAATAGGAAGTATTACGGGCTATCGTTAGTATTTCCTTCAAAACTCATGCATCCTTCAGCTCTACGGAAGTGAAGTCAGTCCTCAGTGTCCCAAACCAAAGTCAATACAGCCACAGAAAGCTGTATATTTAGGTTACATTGGCCCAAAGTGGCAGGTTATCATTAACACCGGGTTCGGGAAGTTGTATGCCAAGAAACAAGAGGTAGAAACCTGCTTCCCATTTCACCATAGGCTGTTAAGGCCACCCTTGACTATGTCTCCTAATGTCTGAGCAGCCCCGGGGTGGAGTTAAGCCCTGAGAAATCTTTCCCTTCCAGACTGACCAGTGAATTTTTCTTTCATGGTTGAACTGCGTTTCCTTTCTCAAGCTGCCTGCCAGGAAGCTCACAGTCAAATGCATGCCCCCCCCACACTCACAACCGTGTAAATCATCCAGCCTACACACTAGCATTCAGCTTCTTCCCATGAACCTGACATCCCATTATGTTTACATTTACGCTGATTCTCCCTTTGTATTCTTTCTTAATGTTTTAATACTTTATCCTTTCTCAATGTTTTAATACTTTATCCATCTTTCTTAATGTTTTAATACTTTACCCTTTGTTAGCCAACTCAAATCCCACACAAAAAACATGCCATATAAATTAACCAGACACTGCTGGCCAGTATCAGTCATGTCAAAGTGGTGCCATCTGAAGAATAAGCCCCAAAGAGCACCAGAAGTGGACTGTCCTCTCCCCATCAACGTCTCATCCCCAATGTATGAGAGTTCACCCTTTGAAATCAATTCTCTTAGCAAGACTACTTTCTTCTGTTCTTGGGAGAGAAAGCAAATCTGCTTGGAAAGGACGCTTCACTGTTTACTTGACCCCTGCAGAGAGGTTTCTGCTGACCCTGTCTAATCATACGTAGCTTCGCACAGGTGTGGACTGAGGAAAAGACAAAACGTAAGGAGAAGGATAATTGAGTTTGATGAAAGATTTAGGAAATGTTTGGAGATCAGGAATATTTACACAGTGAGGAAATTGCTTTTCTGGGACAAGCAAGCTGATGGGCTCTGGGGCTTTTTGATAACCAGAGAGAGAGGAGGTGGGAAGGATCTAGACTCCTTTTTTTTTTTTAAGATTTTATTTATTTATTTGAGAGAGAATGAGAGCAAGCAAGCATGAGAGGGGGAGGGTCAGAGGGAGAAGCAGACTCCCTGCTGAGCAGAGAGACTGATGTGGGACTCAGTCCTGTGATTCCAGGATCATGACCTGAGCTGAAGGCAGTCGCTCAACCAACTGAGCCACCCAGGCGCCCAGGAGCTAAGACTCTTTTGCCTACTTCATAATTTGGTACAAACATCCAAACTCAAGCCTGCAGCCTGTGGTGAGGGGCTTGGTGCTTGTAGTAAACAGCCCTCCAGAGCATTTCTGAGTTCACAAGGAGCGCTTTACAGGTATTATCACATTTCATCTTCAAAATGACTCTGGGGCCTTCCTTTAGTCTCTTTATTAGTAAGTAGGAGAACTGTGGCTCAGAGAGGTTAGGAACCTGTCCAAGGGCACGCAGCTTACTCAGCGGCAGAGGAAGATGAGACGACGGATCCTTTCTACCTTCTGGTATAACATGGCTAGTGGAGCGCGGGAGCGGGAACAGGCCCACCGGGAGCAGCTCCCAGGCAGGAGGTCTGATCCCACTGTGACTTCTGCAAAAGCCCGGCGCTCCACTCCACACCATCTGCCTTTAGGTAACCCTAAACACAGATCGCCCAGCAAAACAATAACCCACACTTGAAAATAAAAATCCCAGTCTACCACGGCCATCATCCACACCCCTGAAAACACCTGCCAATTACGAAAGTCTTTTCTTGTCCTTCCCACCAATTGTTCTCCATTTGCCCCATGTACAGGGGAGCATTTCTGGGGCACTTGAGGGGGAGGTGTTAAGTTTACTGGATTCCAAATGTTCTTATTTATTTATAATCAAGAATATGTGAAAGGGAAGGAAAATGCAACCCTGAACAGTGAATGACACCTTCCCGCCTCACACACCCCGGCACCTGCCGAGCCCTCCACATAGACGGCACACCATGGCTCAGATGAAATGAGAACAGGACAGCCGCCCCCTCTGCAGCGTGGGTCCCGGGAGGGGGTCTCCAGGCCCTGAGGTCATGGTCACGGTCTGTGGGCTGAGGCTCATGCTCATGCCTAGCAAACACATAGACCAAGTAGACAGGGATCCAAACCCAAGGAGACCTAACAGGTGATCGGAACTTAGGACCCAGCCAGGCAGATGAACACCAGCCACAAGCTCAAGGTGCCATGGTGGCAAAGGTAAGAGCCTGAGCCTCGGGAGGTCAGAGAGTCATCCCCAAGTCAGACTCCAGAAAGGGCAAGGGTACCTACCAGCAACGAAGGAGTCCAGAGGGCAGTGGAGACCACCAGCAACACCATGGTGCAGAGTAGGAGCTTCTAGACTGGAAACAGAAGTCAAATCTTAATGCCACTGCATTGTGGCTGTGTGACTCCAAACGCCTTGTTCTCCCATGCCCAAGTTTCTTAATATAAGACCTGGAGACGAGAGACCTACTTCACAGGATTGCTGTGACCCTTAACTGACATGATATTTACAAAAATGCCAATACACAGTCTGGTACATAGTCAGTGCTCAATAAATGTTTCTTTTTCTCCTCAAACTCTTGGAAATAGCAAATTCTCAGGACCCAAGCTAAATGCCTTCAGATGTCAGATTGGATTTTACTATTGTTGGGTTTTTTTTTAGTTTGAATACCTGGGAGTTGGTTATTGAGTGTGTATGAGTTCAATTTCAACGTTCCTTCCCCTACAGCCTAAACCCCTTCCTGATCTTCCCAGAGGAATTCCTAAATACCCTTCTCTGAGAGACATGATATCACACACCTAAAAACCAGCATCGTTATCTAATGAGGGCCATGCCCATCTCTGCCACAGTCTCCCCTACTCCCTGTTGTCTTTCCCCAGCCCGATTTGCACATTCATGCTCCCTTCCTGTCCGAGTAAGGCATCTGCCCTTAAGCTAAGAATCAGAGGAATTGGCAGACAGAGGCCTATGAGAGGTAGAGAGCAACAGCTCACATAGCCCACCCTCAAACCCTACCACAGTCATGATTCCACGATGACCACCCTCCCCGAAAGTAGCTACGCTCCCCGGCCACAGAGTCAAACCCAGCAGAGCACTGGGTCCTCAGGGGATACCAAGCAAATGGTAGCCCTGGCGAGGTCAGGAGGCAAAGGAGGGGCATCAGCAACTTTTTGGGGGAGAGCAAGTCAGCATCAGCTGAGTCTCCAAAGGTGCATGAACCTCAGAATAGAAACAATCACCCGAGTAAATGAAGGCACGTGAGCCACTCTCCGGTCTCCTCCCTAAGCCCACAGAGGGGGTAAAAATGCTTGAAATTCAATTTGATTTCCAAACTTCCACTCCCCTTGGCTAAGATGATCAGTCATCCAAACCCTCTGAAGCACCTGGTCTGCACAGACTCCCCACGACTGGGACAGCAGTGGAGTAAGCAGGGACCAGCGATTTCTTCTTGGGATCTCCTGGGAGCTCTGCTGGTAGGGGTGGAAGAAGCGAAGGGACAGCACACCCAGACAGCAGATCTGTCCTCTGGTAGAGATTTCTGGATCTCCTGCAGCCCGCGGTCTTGCTCAGTGCGCAGCCATGATGGAGCCAAACTGGCCTTGGGTCTTATTTACATGAAACAGGACTGTGTTCGCCAGGGGAAGGTTTGCTGGGCTGCTGTGGGCAGCAGAACTATCAGGGAGAAAAATATTGAAGGAATGTACTAGGGGTCTCATGACATGCTCTCAGGGGCCGGGGACCACATTCAAAATATTTAACACTAGGCACAGCGTAGAAGAGCTACCAAATCAGAACCAAGGTCCCACCAGCCCACAGCCCCATGTAGAAAGTCGTATGCTTCACCACATCTTACCCTTTTGAAAACCCAGTACAAATATTTTTTAAAAAACAAACAAACAAAAACTAAAACCCTAACAAAAAACTAGTGAATGGCTCCACAAACTTTCATCCCGCCTGCTGAAAGGCCTGGCCATGGCCTCGGGGAAGACAGAATGAGGCCAGCAACCAGCTGTACAATGTCTCCTACAAGACAAACATCTGGTCTGGCTCCCCGATCACATCAGCTTCCTGGTTGAACTCTGAGGTGATGGGACTTATTGTTTTTCCGTGAATGGCCACAGTTCCATCAGAAGCTTAACGCCATCAAACTATGGTGGGGGACCTCAGAAATCAAAGCCAGACACAGTGCAGTTCCCCACTGGCTGGTGTCAGAACTGGGTCCAGAACGGACCCCTGCCTGGCACTCTAGGACTCTCCAGGCCACAAATTCTGCGCCTGGCTCATGCCCTTCTCCCCTCCCTGGCCGCACACTCTCCACACCCTCAGCTTCGTTCGAAATGAAAACCGGTACAGATGATCATGAAGTGGTAGGCGTCACCTCAGAAGCTTCTAGAAGATTCAGGAATTGGGAACTGGAGTAGCAGGGGTAGGGAGGGTAGGGGCGATACACTGATACTAGAAACTCAATATATTCTTAACCCGATCACGCCAAGGCTTCATCTCTCCAGAGTAGGGAAATACTCTCCCCTTGACCTGGGCTGTTGGCTTCAGACAGCACACCTCAGGCATTTCCAGCATGCATTTCGTGCTGCAATTAAAAAAAAAATTAAAAAATAAAGTGAAGCCATGATATGTTTATTCTTCCCAGTGAATACCCCTCTAAAAAGCTTAAGCTGAAATTTGAAGACATTCACGGAAGCACTCATGAAGAAAAATAACCAAGCCTGATGCAACCCAACGGACCATTTTTTAATAGCAAAGCAAGTAAATTACATGGCAAAGCCCGAAATACCTGCCCTGTCTCCAGGTGCGCAGGGACACACGTGCACACATGCACACTCTCTCTCTCACAAACACACACACACACACACACACACACACACTCGTGCAGTTTCAGCTCCTTAGACCCAGTCAGCCAGCCACATGCCCACAACCTCCTTCCCAGATACACTGTGACAGCCACTAAGCTAATGAGATCCCAACTGTCACCCTCGGTTTTTACAACTGTTTCTCATGTTTTCTTCCCAAGACCATTGCCCACAAGGCAGTTAGAGGCAAAATGCATATCATCAGCGTTCTTCCTCCTTCTTTTCGGAGGAGCAGGGTCGCTGCATGGCAGCCTAGGACAAAGACTCTCAGCTCCCCGGGAAGGGGCAGGGCTGGGACTCCAGGGACTCGACAGGGCCAGGTCTCTGTGGCCACCAGGCTGGGAAACAATCGGCCACGGCTGCTACCACCCTGCCGAAACCATCTGTCTATCATCAGGAACAGGAGAAACAAAATTAAGAATCTACCTCTCCAGAAAGATGTGATGCTGGAAATCAGCAAAGGAGACATTTGAACAGGTACACTGGTGAGATCGTTCAAAATCAAAGCAGCTTAAAGAGACACTATTTCAGTGTCTGACCTTCGGCTCAGGTCACGATCCTAGAGTCCCAGGATCGAGTCCCGCACTGGGCTCCCTGCTCAGCAGGAGGTCTGCTTCTCCCTCTGACCCTCTCCCCTCTCATGCTCTCTCTCTCACTCAAATAAATAAATAAAATCTTAAAAAAAAATAAATTTTAAAAAAAGACACTATTTCAAATTGGAGGACGGAGGGGGTGATCTTCCCAATTGGATAAAATGTAGGAAATGAGGCTCGAATGAATGCCCATTTAATCAGTACCTGAACGTGAAACATGGTATACAGATATATATAACCTCCAAGACAGAAGCAATCCATACCCTCAGCCCAAGAGCACTGAGTACAGGTCCTCTGAGCTCCAAGCAATTCTTTTTTACAAAAAAACAAAACAAGACAAAACAAAACAAAACAAAAAAACAAAAAAACAAAAAAACACACATCTTATCCTTTCAGTGGGCTTTTCATAAAGGATGGTTTCATAAAGGACAGTAGCAGGCTGCTTTAAGAGATTAAGGGAGGTTGGGGATTAAGACAGTTTGTATTGTTCTTAGTGGGTTTCCATATTTCCCATAATATTCATGTATTTATCAAAAACTGTAGTTGTTGGCACACCCGGGTGGCTCAGTTGGTTAAGCTCCAGTCACGATCCCAGAGTCCTGGGATCGAGTCCCACATTGGGCTCCTTGCTCTGCAGGGAGGCTGCTTCTGCCCTGCCTGCTGCTCCTCCTGCTTGTGCTCTCTCTCTGTCTCTCTCTCCCTCTGACAAATAAATAAATAAAACCTTTTAAAAAAACTGTAGTTGTTGAACTTTTTTTTGATGGATAAGTGTGCTTTTCTTTCACGGAAGGACAGTTGACCTACAATATTAGGTAAGTTTCAGGTGTACAACATAGTGATTCAACAATTATACACATTATAAGATGTATATCATTTTTAACCTCTTTTAAGAGCAGTACTAAGAGATAGCTGCCCCAACATGCATGCGTGCACACATACACACACACACACCCGCATGCACACACACATGCACACGGCATGCATGTAAATCCCGAGTATTCCCATTGTGTCTCTATTTTAATAGGGAACAATGATTACCCACCCAGGTGACTGTCTTTGAGCAGGGTGACAGAACCACAGTGAAATAGTGATAGTGGTACAGGCTGCTCCTTACAGGAAGCAGTCTGAAAATCCAGCTCAAGGTTTAACCAGGCAAGAGGGTAAAGGGGAAGTTGGCAGGGGAAGACGAAAAGAGATAGCCATTACTCTCCGGCAAATGAGTCGTCCACAGGAGTGACACTACAAAATAGCACTCAAATCAGATTTGGTCCCTTCCCTGCCCTTCACTTTGACAGATAAAAATGCCTGTCAAGGTGTCTATACATTATTAATAACTAGCTCAGGGATCCCGATGAATTCTTGGCAGAGTGTGAGTTTAAGAGGAAGAACTAATTCTATTTCCTATGAAAGCCCCAAGTCCCCAGACTTCATTCCAAGATAGTAACGGGGAGACCGGAGCACAAAAGACCCTTGCCCCACTTCTCTGGGCTCGAAGAACATTCCAGCAGCTATACTGATGGGGGAACAAACAACTGTGGCTCTCCTCCCACAGGTCTCGTCTAGTTAACTGGAACTGCGACACGAGACACTGCTCATATTTATATTACACATAATTTGGGACGTGTCAAGAATCTGGAAAACAATCTATACTCAAAATTAGTTTGACAGGATGGGCGAAATAGGAGAAGGGGATTAAGAGCACACTTACCATCGCAAGCCCTGAGTAATGTATAAAACTGCTGAATCCCTATATTGTACACCTGAAACTAACAGAACACTGCATATTAACTCTACCAGAATTAAAATTTAAAAATTTTTAATTGGAAATTTTTTTTTAAATTTCAAATTCTACTAGTTTATGTTCAGGAGTTAAATCACTCATCTCCTTGTTAACCAATCTGAAATTCACTTAAACCATGCTATTATATTTTCTATATTTTTTGAAGTTCCAGTCCATCATTCATAGATGACCTCTTTTACATTCAAATGTAATATCTGTTTTTCTCTAAAAACTGGAATGATATATATCACTTTTTAGGGTTAGAGCTATTTGGATTTTTTCTGACCTGAGCTTAAATACACTTGTGAAAGAATGATCATCCTGAGTTCCATTCATCTTAAATCTCAAATGTCAAGTCTGAGTTCTCAAAATGAGGTTCACTGAAACAGGTGTCACCCTCACTCAGAAAACTAATTTAACCCAAAACAATATATACATCTGCTTTATTCATTTATAATCTACTCTAGAGTAAGAATATTTCTAACTTTTATCATATACCCTCAAAAACATATTGACAAACAGATTCTCGGAATCAGGAAGAAAAGTCTTTAGAAGTTCATGAATAAGGTCCAACTCTGCACTGTGCTGAGCACTTGAAATGGGGCCAAGGAGACTGAGGAGCTAAATATTTAACTTTAATTAATTCTAATTTAAAAACTGATGCCCAATTCAGTTACTCAAAGATCTTTACGTATGTATGGAACAACTTGGCTATGTGAATCTACTTTTTCAACTGTACCTTTCCTAACATCTAAATCCAGATTGAGTATTTCTGATGAAAATTTAGCATCCGACCAGAGATGTAAAATACACATAGGATTTCTAAGACTTAGTACAAAGAAAAAGAATATCAAATCTCATCAGCAATTTTTACCATTAACTTTGTATTGAAATGAAAACACTTCTGTTGAATTAAACATAAATATATAATTAAAATTAATTATTGATTATAATTCTTCGCTGTTTCTTTTTATTTTTTTAATGTGGCTACTAGAAAATTTTAAATTATGTATGTGAATTACATTATATTTTCGACAGCACTGTTCCAGCTGGCTCTATACGGTGGGGTAACCGACAACAATAGCACATCATTCATTTATTATCTCCTGATATTAACACATACAGCTATCGTAAGATAGCCCTCTTTATTTTCCCACACTCATTTCATCCTCTCTCTAAATATTAAACAAATATGTGAACCAGATGACTGCTGCCCAAAGAAGTAAAGGTTATTCTGCCACTGATAGTGGGCAGTAGTAAATGCCAGTCATTCTAGTCACTCCCATGCAATCTGGCTCTGGGGGTTGGACAAACACACAAGACAGACGGCATTGCTTCAGGGAACTGAAGAGTTATACCCACATTAGCCATCCTAACCATGTCTATACAGTTGACCCTTGTACAACACAGGGGTTAGGAGTACCAACATCCTGCATAACTGAAAATCTATGCATAACTTTTTCTTAAAAGATTTTATTTATTTATTTGAGAGAGACAGAGCACAAACTGGGAGGTCGGGGTGGGGGGAAGGTAAGAGAAAGAAGAAGAAGCAGACTCCCCGCTGAGCCCCCAGCTACACGGGGCTCCATCCCAGGACCCTGGGATCACGACCTGAGCTGAAGGCAGATGCTTAATTAACTGAGCCCCCCTGGTGACCAATGTATAAATTTTGACTCCCCAAAGACTTAACTACTAACAGCCTGCTGTTGAGCAAAAGTCTTACTGATAACATAAATGGTTAATTAATGCCTATTTTGTATGTTCTGTACAATGTATACTGTATTCTGACAATAAAGTAAGCTAGAGAAAAGAAAATGTTAAGAAAATCGTAAGGAAGAGAACATACATTGCCAGTACTGTACTGTATTTATCAAAAAAAAATCCACATTTAAGTGGACCTGTGCCTCTTAAACCCGTACTTTTCAAGGGTCAACTCCATTTATAAAGAGGGTCACTGAACAGGACACATAAAGAAAACATCCAGTCTTACTATGAAACATACAAAAGGTCTTTTTCAAACTACGTGCCCTGGAGTAGAGGTGGCAAATAAATTTCATTATGGACCTAATCAACTCTTTATATATCATCTTTACTTCCAGTTACTGAGAAAATTGCTAAGGTTGTTTTTTTTTCTCAACTATCTGAAAGGTTGCGGACATCATCAGTTGTGTCCACTTCTTTTCCTGGGGTCCTGTTACAGTAGACGATGCACCAGAAAATGATACACCACCCATCAGACTCCGTATCAGCAGCTCAGAGAGTTTTTGTGCCTATTTAGTCATTCTTACAAATATTGTGCAAAGGGGGTGAGCCTGGAGGTTTAGTCGGTTAAGCATCCAACTCTTGATTTTTGGCTCAGGTCACGATCTCAGGGTCATGAGATGGAGCCCCATGTTGGGCTCTGTGCCCAGCGGGGAGTCTGCTTCTCTCTCTCTCTCTCTCTCTCTCCCCCTCTGCCCCTCTCCCCACTCGGGCTCCTTCTCTAAAATAAATAAATAAATCTTAACAAAAAATAAACATATTGTGGGGCGCACCCTCTGCTAGGCTCTTTTTCGTAGTCGCATCATTCAACAGAGAACGAGGATAATGAAGGTCATCGATTTCCCCACTGTTTCTGCATCTTCTTACAAGTTCGTGGAACTCTGACCATGATATCCCAGCAGTAAACTAGAAGCCCATATTAATTTTTAAATTATTCTGCAATGTCGGAAACACGCAAGAAGACATAGAGGAAAATGTGATGAACAATCGGGCCCCCATCCCTCCTGAGTTCCATCTCCAATTTCCCTCACCACTGACCCCACTGAATCAGTGTTTATTCTGTTTGTGCATTTCTTCATATTTTCAGTACACATTTATGTGTCCCTAAGCAACATGTGGTTTGAGATGTTTTTAAGTTGCATACACATAAATGTGTTTTAAACAGATGTTTTTTAAAACTTCCATAAAGTTGAGATAAGCAACTATCCCTGACTACACCAGAAACCTGAGAAATTTACCAAATTTGCAGATAGAAAAATAAGTTTTTCTTTTGACTCACCACCCAAGCGATATATAAATGAATATAAATTTAAATATTGCATATGATTATTTATGCACATATACATAGCACACAGAGTTCATAGTAAGAATAACAGGAGTTCAGTGTATTCCATAATCATTAAAAACTTTGGGCAAATTAGAATTGCTTACATATGTGTTTTCCCATAAAATAGACTGAAGTTGGGATTTTTAAATGGTACAAAATATACGAAAGAGTTTACAGCGAAAAGAAGGCCTCCTCTAGCCTTTGCCCCCAGCCCCTCGGGTGGCCATCCTAGTGGCAACAGGAATCATTTCTTACATATACGACCAGAGACATGATACATACAAACAAGCAATCAAGTATATGTTCCTCTCGTTTTAACACCAATAGTACCACTTTGTTGTTTTCAGTTAATGAAATATCTTGGGAGATTTTTTTCATATTGGGGCACAGGGAGCAATATCCATTGACTAGATGGGCCATGATGGATTTAGCCTCTCAACCATTGACTGTGAGGAAGTTTCAAATCCTTTGAAACAAACAGTGCCTACTCGGAATACCCCCGGATATGTGCAATTTCACAAGGGGCAAAAATATTCACAATACAAAATTCCAGAAATGGATTATTCATTAAGACTAGGTTTTGCACACATCCACACATATACGTGTATGTGTGTGATTAAATATACACACATATATAACATTTTGACGGATATTACAAAAGTAGCCTCCATCGAGGTTACACAATTTAACTCCCACAAGATGTGTATAAGAACATCTTTTCTCCCTGCCCCCTTGCCGACATAATGTATTATGAGTCCTGTTTACCAAACTAGGTGATAAAAGGTATCTCCTTGCAATAGTATTTTATGAATGTTTTAAATACTTTAAAAATTCTCAACTTTAAAAGTCTTAAGTACAACTCAAAACAAATAAGCTACGGGATAGAAGCCTAATAAATGATACACTGAGTTTGTTAAGAAGAAGGTCTACAAATTTCAAGGTGGGGCACTGCTTTGTAAAGGAATATATCACCTTCACATGAACAGTAAAGACAAATACCTAATGAGAAAACTGCTCAACATCTTAAACCAATTCAGAATGTTGACACATGTATATGCTTTATAACAACTCAGGATGCTTTCATACAGAAAGAACCACCCAGCCCCTGTCTAAAGTTCAATGACTCAGAAATATAGTGGTATACTATTCGTGAGAATCTGCTTATGCTATATGACTTTCTGGACTTGACTAGTGAAAAGGATAGAGAAGGACAGAGGTGCCTGGATGGCTCAGTCAGCTGAATGTCTGACTTTAGCTCAGGTCATGATCTCAGGGTCATGAGATCAAGTCCCACGTCAGGCTCCATGTTCAGCAGGGAGTTCGCTTCAGGATTCTCTCTCACTCTCTCCCCCTCCCCCTGCTAGTGCACGCTCTCTCTCTAACATGTAGATGAATCTTAAAAAAATATATACATATTAAGTAGGGGTGCCTGGGTGGCTCAGTGGGTTAAGACTCTGCCTTTGGCTGAGTCGTGATCCCAGCGTCCTGGGATCGAGCCCCACATTGGGCTCTCTGCTTACCACCCCGCCACCGCCTATCTCTCTGCCTACTTGTGTTCTCTGTTTGTGAAATAAATAAATAAAATCTTTAAAAAAAAAAAAAGTAGATGAAGGACGAATCAAGGGTAAAAGAATGTCCCACCCTGCAGATCAACAATGGATCTGGAGTTAGGTCACCTGGGTTCTGAACCAGGGCTGGGCTACTGGCTCATTGCATGAGCCTCATCAAGTCACCTGATCCCTGCAGATCAGCTCCTCATCTATTGAAATGAGAGGACTGAAGTGGAATTCTCCTTGAGATCCCGCAGTCGAAAGATGCTCAAGTGAGTATGTCCAGAGGCCTTCACTTACCTTCATCCTAACATACAGTTATTAGATCCATGGCTACAACTTAGGGGTGGTCAAAAATTACTGAAACCAAAGAACAGAGATTTCTATGTGTATTAAGCAAGAGTATTGTAACCTAGGACCCATCAGGGGTCAACAGGCAGGGGTATCTGTTCCATCACATCACAAGAATGAAAGAGATGAGCAAATCTGGAATCAATAAGCTCAAGGAGTATTAAAATCAATAAGACATGGAACTCACACAGCTCAAGACCTTACAATGGGCTGATGGGTCCTGAGGATTCCCAACAGCTATGCTATCCACGGAAAGGAAAAGCAGGGAGATTAAGAAAAGAAGAAGACCACAGTTCATGAACTCAAAAACCCAGAAAAAATGGAAACATTAGCAGGAAATATCCACAATAAAAATTCGGTCATGACCTTAAGGCATCATGCTAAGTGAAATCAGTCAGACAGACAAATACTGTATGCTCTCAATTACATGAGGAATCTAAAAACATCAAACTCGTAGAAACACAGAGTAGAACAGTGGTTTCCAGGAGCTGAAGAGTAAGGAAAATGGGGTGACGTTGGTCAAAAAGGTACAAAAAGTACAAACTTTCAATTGTAAGAGGAATAAGTTCCAAAGACATAAGGTACAGCATGGTGATTACAGCTGACGATAGTATGTTGTACACTTGAAATTTGCTATGAAAGGAGAGCTTTAATGCTCTCACCGTACGACAACAACAAAATGGTAATTATATGAGGTAAGGAAGTGCTAAGTGACCTTATTGTGTAAACATTTTGCAATATGTACATGTGTCAAATTATCACTTTGCAAAATTTAATCTTCCACAATGTTGTATGTCAAGTGTACCTCAATAAAGCCGGAAAAATGCAGTCGTAACGGTCCTCTTTCTCAAATATAGAAATTCCATACTCCAAAAAACATATGCTAAATGAAACAAGGGACTTGGTAGGGGAAAAAAAAATACAGAAATAAAACTGATGACTTAAAATAGGAAGAAATATGGTCCTTTGGCCAAGCACCAATTTCCATTTATGAATTAATTATTCATTCATTCAATAAATGTTTCTTATTCTCAACATTTTGTTATACTCAGCTACCTTGCTGCCACCTGCCATCAAGTTATTTCACTCTTCATTAGCTGCCCCCCAAAACAGTGAACAGAGGAAAAAGTTCAATGTCTTCCCTGGGTAAGTAGCAATAGAAAAAGTCGTGTAAATAATGCAAGAGACGAAGGGAAAAACTGAACTTGAGTTCTGTGGAGAATCTACGTTCCATTTATTCATCATTGAAGAGCCCGCATGGCCATTAACCCCCACACTCTTTGAAGCTGTGGCCTCTGGACCCTGACCTTTGTCATCCCACCAAGGAGGTCAGCCTGCCAGCATGTTCACTCCCTCTCTCCTAATCCTGAGCCTCCTAACCCCCAGCACGGGGCATTTCCATGTATCCATAAGCAGACACATCTGGCGCCCCCCACTTACATGCCCTGGGGCTCACCCCTAAGTTCTGCCCAGTCTCATGCAGACTCCAGTTCACTCCATGCTGACGGCACGGGGTACATGCTGTGCTCTTCCGTTCAGGCCCTGGGGCTTTCCTGAGACCACAGAGGCTGTGAAGAGATGCCCAGGCCTGTGGAAATATGCGGTGCACCAGTGCGGGGGAGTTAACCCTCCTGGGGCCCACGCTCCACCAACAGGGGAGAAGCCAAAGGTAAAGACCTGCCCACCCTCGGGTGCTCTAGATGGAAAATTCCGAAGCCTCCTCGTCGGGAGATCTCAGCAAGAGTAAGACCCCACTGGCCACAGCAGCGGTCTCCACCATGCGTCTGTAGTAGTCTGTTGGGGCTGCCCTAACAAAACACCACAGATGGGATGACCTAAACAATAGAAATGGACGTTCTCAGAGTTCTAGGGTCCGGAAGTCCAAGATCAAGGTGCCATCAATGTTGGTGTCCGCTGAGAGCTCTCCCCACGGCTTGCAGATGGCTGCCTTTCCCCGGCGCTTCCAAGAAGACAGCACTCTGGGGTCTCTTCTTATAAAGACAGAAGCCCTATCAGATCACAGCCTCACCCTTAGGACTTCATTTATTTTTTTTAAAGATTTTATTTATTTACTTGACACAGAGAGAGAGGTCACAAGTAGGCAGAGAGGCAGGCAGGGGGTGAGGGAAGCAGGCTCCCCGCTGAGCAGAGCGCCCGATATGGGGCTCATCCCAGGACCCTGAGATCATGACCTGAGCCAAAGGCAGCAGCTTAACTCACTGAGCCACCCACAGCCCCAATCACCCTTAGGACTTCATTTAACCCTGCTTACTTCCTTAAAGGTCCCATGTCCATATACAGCCATGCTGGAGGTTAGGGCTCCAACACAGGAACTGCGGGGAGACACACCTTCAGTCCACACAGCATCCTTATCTTGGCTCTTATTCTCGGCCTTAGTCTCCGTACCCCCACCCCCAACTCCAACCCCCTGGCATCGCCTCTCAAACAAATCAGCTGTTTGTAAGTCCCTTCCTCAGGTTCTGCATCCAAGACCCATCCAAGACCCAGCTGTCCCCTGAAACCACACTTTGATTCCACTGCCCAGATGTTCTCTGTCCGTCCTTATAGCTGATCCCCCTCACAGGCCCATCTTCTGTCTCACTCCCCTCCCAGTCCAACCCATCCCATGACTTAGGTTTTAAGTTAGCCACTGAGTTATTGATTCATTCATCAAATAACTGTATGGGGTTACTATTACAGGACAGGATCCTAATGCAAAAATGCCCACAGGTCTTGGGCAGTTAACATATATGAGTGATGGGAGCCAAGTGAGAGCAAAGAATCCCTTGTAATCACGTGTCCAATGTTGCCAAGTTTTGTGCTTCTCATAAAAAAGGGACTCATGGTTATTATGCAAAGTTTCTTGATTTTTAAATGTCGGTAACAAATTTAAATCTATTCATAACACTGCACTGATCACACCATCATCTTAAAGCTTCCAGTTTCAAGTGTCTGTACAAATTGGTGGGAAGACAACAGGAAACAGACAAAGACTCTGAGCTCTAGAAATCTAAGAAGGAGACAGCCAAAGTGAGGGGCAATTGCCATATGTTGTGACCAGAGCACTGATGGGGTATGACAGGCAGCATAATGGCCCCTGGTGATGTCCACATCCTTACCCCCAGAACTCATGGATATGTCAGGTTACATGGCAAAGGAGAATTAGGGTGGCAGGTGGAAGTAAGTTTGTTCATCTGATGACCATGAGATGTGGAACTTATCCTGGATTGTCCAGGTGGGCCCAGTGTAATCACAGGGTCCACTGATGTGGAAGGAGGCAGAGATATTCAGAGTCAGGAGATATTTGAAGATGGAGGAAGGGACCACAAGCCAAGGAATGTGGGAGACCTCTGGAAGCTGAAAAAGGCAAGCAAAGAGATTCTCCCCTGGAACCTCCACAAACAATGCAGCCCTACTGATACCTTGATTATTAGCTCAGTAAGACCCGTTTCCAACTTTTGAGCTCTAAACTATAAAATAACAAATTTACTTGAAACCACTGTTTGTAGTAATTGTTATACCAGTAATAAGAAACTGACACATGGGTTAACTCCGGGATGCCAGGAGAGATACTGAGCCCAGGCTTGGGAGGGAAGGGTTATCAGGGTTCCCAGAGAAGATGACATATGACTGAGTCCTAAAGGATGAACAAGGTTTGGAAGTGGGAGTTCCAAGGAGTAGAAGTAGCATATGCAAAGGCCCTGTGCTATATATTCAAGCAATTTCAAGGCATTTAAAATGGCAAGATTAGGGGCACCTGGGTGGCTCAGTGGGTTAAGCCGCTGCCTTTGGTTCAGGTCATGATCTCAGGGTCCTGGGATTGAGTCCCACATTGAGCTCTCTGCTCAGCAGGGAGCCTGCTTCTCTCTCTCTCTCTCTCTCTCTCTCTCTGCCTGCCTCTCTGCCTACTTGTGATCTCTCTCTGTCAAATAAATAAATAACCCTTTAAAAATAAATAAATGAATTAATGAATAAATAAAATGGAAAGATTGTATTCCCAAATATTTCATTAATTTCTCAAATAATTCTCTTAGGAATGCTATTAAGGAAATCCCTTTATTGGAGAGATCATTCTATCCAGCCCAGAAAGGCTGAAAGACTTCAGAAAGTTACATAGCTCTGAGTTTCACTGTTTTCATTTGTGGAATAAAGAAGTTACAGTAGGTGAACCATAGCCTATTCATGACTACTTAGCAGATGAGCTCAGGTATGAAAAAAATATATTTCTCTATTTTTGCCATATACATCTGGCTCTGGTTCCCCACAACCCTGAGATGGAAGAAATTTCAACCTCAGATGTTACTGGTACATATCCATGCCCTCTACTCTGGTCAGGGCTATGCCAAGGTCCTGGGGTCTCTGAAGCAACTAAGCATCAAAGAGGCCCCTATATTTTTGTCAGTCAGGATGCTCGCCCTCAGTGGTTATGGCTAAGATGCCCATTGTCCCATCCAGCATCTCAGGTCCAGTGGCTTCAACACTGTTAGGCAACACTGGGAGTCCATGTCCCAGGTCCACTGTCAACGCGATCACATGGTACCATCTCCTCTGTGATACTCCACCCCTGTAGAACCTTAGTCCCTAGAACCACTTCCCAAATTTTAGGCATCTCCTTCCTCTCACTCCCTGATAGATCTCAAAGGCTCATCCCCCTCATCTCTATCCATCAGGAACATGAAGAGATTTCTCTTTTCAGAGCCTCACATTTTATAGAAGAAAGGAAGAGCTAGTCTTCTGGTATTTTCTACTTCTTCCCTAATTCGATCAGAGAGGAGAGTAAGTGACCCCACAGAGAGAGGGTGACCTCAAGTTTACTAATTAATATCTCAATGAACTATCCTGGCCTATCTAGGTGGCAGTTGGCAGGCTCACATAAATATTATCTATGTGGTAGGTTATGTGAAAAGAGTATAAAAATGGCCCCACCCTGTCCTAGGGATTCTCTGATAGCAAAGGAAACGAAAGCAAGAAGGAGACCAGAAAAGGGACTCAGCGAGCACCTCGCTTAGAGTACTTTTCTATTCTGCTCATGATGTCGACCTTAAACACTGAAATATTTAATATTGGTAATAATAAACAATTGGGTGACTTCTCCCTGTCCGAATAAATAAACAACTTGTCATTTTGCTTTTGCCGAGGAAACTCATTCCAGCCTAGAAAGAAAATGCTCTGCCCCTTCCCCCAGGAAAGACCCCCTCAGAATCAGTGTAACATTTACAAGCGAGCGCACGGCTGACGGATCGCCCACCTGCCACCCACCTCAGAGAGAAATCAGGCCCTTGCCCCCGGATGGCCAAAATGTCCATCTGAATTTTTCCTCTTCGCCAGGTAAGGCAAGGGGAAGACATACCATCAGACAGGGGCACGAGGCCCCATGAGAACTTCAGCCTCCCCTCCCCACGTCTCCAGCTCCGCTGCAGCCCTCCTGTCTCAGGATTCCTGAGCATGTTCTCTGACCCTCAGCACACCTGCCCAAGTGCCCCACCTGGCCTGCACACACCCAGTACGAGGCCCATCCTTACTTCCTGCAACCAAGGTCATCACCTTTTCTCCCACTGTGACTCTTGCCAGGAGTGGCCAGATTGAACTTCAGATTGGAGCATTCCTATTATTAACTGTTGACAGCAATAACCATGAATTATTCAATAGCTCCTGGACCCGGGCTGGCAAGGAACGGCCATTCGGATTGGAGGCCCTCATGTCCTCTGGCCATCACTTTCCAGATTTTCATCAGACCAGACAGCTGCCTCCAGAACTAAGCCCGAATCCTCCAGTGGGTCTGCTGTTTCAGGGGCCAGGGATGTCACTCAAGGGGAGCCAGCTGGGTCGGGCTCTTGCCCTGTCACATGAGATGGTGGAAGGTAGACGATCTCACAGGTCACTGTCATGCCTGTCCACTCTTAAGATGAAATCCTCTCGCTCTTTCACAGGCAGGACTGGCCAGCATTTTCTGGGGAGATAAGGCTCTCAGAAAGTGGGCGCAAGCTTCCCAAACACACAGGGATCTGACCAGAACTCACAAAGAGTAGACCTCTGTCAGAGAGGCAGTTAAACTATGGACAGCTCTTTCTGACAGACGCCCTGCTCCTGTGTCATGGGCTTTCACTCCCTTTGAAAAGCCCTCTCCACTTGGGACATTAAAATTGATTGAAGATTAACAAGATTCTTTAGAATAGGACCAGCAGATCCTAGGGACGCTGTTAAGCTCAACTGGCATTTCATTCTTCATTCTTCATTTTTATACACTTTCCTTTCAGTAGCACAGCTCTCTCTCCCTCCCTTAGTGTAGATGCCACACAAATCTTCCTCCAGGATTTTTTGCTTGATTTTCTTTGGCTTTTCATTTTTCCAGAGTTCTGTAATTTTATGACCCTCTGTTTGCATGAACACCGTGGGATGGGTAAATCTGCACATATGTCAAATAAGTAAAGATGACATGAAGACAATAGAGGACCCAACAATGGGACCCGTCCACAAAGCTGCCCTTTGGCCGCTGGCTACCTTGGCTAAGTTGAAATCATATCTTTCAGGTTTAAAGTCAGCAGAAGGTGGGAAAGAAAGTACTAGAAACTACTGCCTATTTCCCCCTGAACCAACTGAAGCAGTGTTCAACTCACTTTTTTTTTTAATTCAAAAAAGTCTTAATCATGGGCTGTAAACCAACCAACAAAAAAACTCTTAGGCTCTTGAGATAAATCATAAAATGCCTGAAAAGGCCGATGTATTCAGACCATGCTGGGATTTTCTATAAGAAATGGTTACCACTTGGAAGTCCCTCCTCTCAGTCACAGCCCCAACCGCTATGACTCAGGCAGTAATCAGTTTCCTCAATATCCTGTAACAAGAGGACTGCAAGCATCCAGTCTTAGGAGCTAAAAAAAAGAGGGAGAGAGACACACACACACAAGCAGGGCTATCAAGACCCTGTTAGTGAACCTGGCCATTAGTGGCCTTCTCTGTAATTACTATCGGACCTCTGCAGGGAGCAGACCTGCTGTCTATCAAATCAGCACAACCAGTAGAGATGGGTTTGATTTTTCTGCATTTTATTCCTTTGCAAATTTGCATTTTAGTTTGAGCCATACACCTCCAAAAGACAATACGCTCTTCTTCCAGCAACAAAATTCACCTATCAAGGTGTATATTAGGTTGCCAGGACTGACATAATAAAATCCCATAGACTGGTGGCCACATTTATTGCCTCAGTTCTGGAGGCTGGAAGCCCAAGATCAGGATGTTGGCAGGGTTGGTTTCTTCTGAGGCCTCTCTCCTTGGCTTGTAGATGGTTACCATCTTCCTATATCTTCCCAAGGTCTTTCTTCTATATGTGTCTATGTCTTAATCTAATTTTTTTTTTTTTTAAGGACACCAGCCATATTGGATTAAGGTAACCTATGACATATTTTACCTTACTTACCTCTGTAAAAGTTAGTCATTGTAAGGTACTAGGTAGGACATCAACATCTGAATTTTAGGAAGACATAAAGTCAACCCACTAACAGGGTAGAAAAATTCTTGTAGATTCCTGCTTCATGCAGAAAGGCTGCAAAGCTGGGTTCTGCAATCCTGTGGAGCTCAAAGTACGAGGACTCTGCTATCATGTTTGCTCGCTAAGCATTTCTGAGAAAGGAATCTCAGTATGGTCACCAGGGGAAATAGCAGGTTTCCACACTGTGTGCTAAGCATTTACCTAAACAGAGGCTGCATTCCACCAGGCCACTCTGAGAGCCATCCTTTTTAGGTATCCCAGTTGATAGAAAGATTGCAGAGGAAACTCATACCAGTGGGTATGGGCAAATATTGAGAGTTCGAAACCGCATCCGGAGGTGTGTCATTTCAAAACAGAACTGTGTCACGTTGAATTGTCAAGTGTGATTCCCCAGGAGCAACTGAGAATAATTCTAACGTCTCTCTACACACACAGCTGTGCATGTGTACCAGGCATATATGGGCAATTAACTACAAAATGCCCAGTCGTTCAGTAAATAAGGCAGAAATGGTGAGTGTTTGTGAAAATGTTGAAAATGGAAGAATGGGAGCCACCCAAAACCAAAAAAGATGCTGAAAATCCAGAAAAAGCACATTCCAACTGCTGATAGACAAGGCTCTGTCTACCTTTTTCTCTCCCTGCTGTGGGTAACTCGTTCCCAGACCTCAATCTGATAAAGAAACCCTAAGACCTGTATTTTAATATCCAGCAGGTTCTTAAGCATCTCAAATTTGTTAATCCTTTGGGAAGCCACCAAACTATTTATTGTGAAGATATCAGGAAATAAAGCTTTGGCGATACAGAGACTTCTTTCACAAGTCATGGATTTAATGGCGGGTGTCACCCAAACCAAAAGATGTCACTTGGCTAATTTTTAGAATTCTATCTCCATCTTGACCCCAACGGGAAGCCCCGCAATTGAGTCCCTGTTGTCTGTGCTTGGTCAGGAAACAAACCTCCTTCAGAACTATTCTTACCATAGGAATTTGGAGATGTTTTACTCTGAGAGAAAAAGAATGTAACACAGGAGTTCTGGCCTGGTTTCTCAAAAGACCACTAAGCAGAATGAGAAGACTCCTCCAAAATACCCATTGGAAGGTCTCTAAAAGATCTTCCTGAATTTCACACTCCTTCTAATTTGCTTCAGAAAAATAATGCACAGTAGTCAATGTTAAATAAAAGCATACCTGAACAGATTACATTTTAACAGATGGACATGTCCTTTTGAAAGCCGTCCAAGCAAAGTTCCTTTTGTCATGCCAAGACCCGCTGGATTTGTTGGCTGGTGATCGCACAGCACTCCAGAGTCCCGCCAACTCGTCTATAGTCTCTGGGAGCCCAAGGGCTCCACTCAATGTTTCCTCGAGTTTAACTACTGCATTGTTTACTCAGAGATTTCACTGCCACCAAAATCCTATTTCCTGATTTCTATCACAGTACCAGTTTGGTGGTTTTCTGAAGGATGAACAAACACAAGAAGTTTTTAATCATGCAGGGACCTGTTGGATATTAAGAAGCAAGTCTCGGGACGCCTGGGTGGCTCAGTTGGTTGGACGACTGCCTTTGGCTCAGGTCATGATCCTGGGGTCCCGGGATCGAGTCCCACATCGGGCTCCCAGCTCCATGGGGAGTCTGCTTCTCCCTCTGACCTTCTCCTCACTCATGCTCTCTCACTGTCTCTCTCTCAAATAAATAAATAAAATCTTTAAAAAAAAAAAAAAAAAAGAAGAAGCAAGTCTCACCTTCCCTCCGGCAGACAGCATCAGATGGCTGTGGGTCACACTTAAGACTCAGTTCCAGCCACCATTAGGGGAAAAAAAAAAATCTTAAAAATTCAGTGGGAACAAAGACATCAGCCAGAAAAACAAAAACAAAAACAAAACACCTACTTCTGAGCCCACCATCAGTAAGACCTCCTGTTAGAAACCAGCTGAAAATGACATTGTATAGCACTAAGGCCGTTAGATTCAATGTAAGTTTGCGATCATATCAGTAAGAAACTGTAATGTAAGTTTTGGAATCATCTGAATCATTTCTAGAAGAAACTTAAAGACAGACCCAAGACAACTCCTTTGCAGACTTTACTTCTATAAGAAAACAAGATATGCCTTAAGTCATTTCTGTTATGTGTCTTTCCCAAGAATATCATCCAATACAGTAACAACCACCTGAAGCTGTTTTCTCAAATTACAGTAAATGAATGCTTACTATATAGCAAGAAGCAACCAGTCCAGGACTTTGGGGTGTGCAGAGTTCAGAACCAAAGAATTTTGGAAGCACATACCCACAGGGTTGTCAAGGGAGGTCAGTACTGTTGGTCCAAACTTCAGGTTCTGAAAAGATTCATTTCTTCTCTTTATTAGCCATGAGGAATGACTCAGACTCAGGGCCTGGACAAGTCAAGTCTGGCTGGATTTAGTTCCCAGAGCTACGACCCACCCCACAAACCCCTACTGCTCCTCATTCTTCAGGAAATGTGAGGCTTGGTCAATAGCTCCCGCCCTCCCCCACAGCAGGATTAGTAAACTTGGCTGTGGAAATCTTTGGGTAATTAACAGGAAGGAGAAACACAGCCTGGGCTCCCCAGAATCAGCAGTCCGCTGACCTTTGCTCCAGTTCTGGAACAACAGGGACCTGGGAGGTAAGCCGAGAAGGACAGGGAAACTCCTCTTCAGGACCAAGCCCATGATACAGCCAAGCAGCCAAGTAGCTTCCATGACGTTGACTTCTAGCGGCACCCCAAAGCCCGAACAGCATGCTGGCCAAGTAAGTCTGTGTCCAAGCCCTCCAGCTTGATAAAAGGCATGAGCACAGAAATGCCCAGGGCTGAGAGGCAGCCACCACCAAAGCTAATCCAGGCAGGTCGCCCTGATCCATTCTACCATGTCCAACTACATAGCAGAGCATCCAAAGAAGGTCAAACTAAAATATGACAAGATACGGATGAGAGGAAGGATGAGGAATCGCTCTGGTTGGAGTCAATCCAACACCAAGACAATAAGAGCCACCTAAGTCAGAGACAGGCAGACAAAAATTGAGACTCCGGTTTACCCAAAGAGAGCTGGGTAGGGCTAGAAGTTCACAGCCAAGGGTTAACCACCATCCAGGACCCTCAAAGGGCTCAACTGTGGCAAAGTGAATCCAGTAGAGACTCAGTCAAAACATGCCCCTGGTGGGGGGCCTGAGTGTTTCAACTGATTCAGTGTCTAACTCTTGATTTTGGCTCAGGTCACAATCTCAGGGTTGTGAGATCCAGCCCCAAGTCAGGCTCTACACTCCACACTGAACATGGAACCTGCTTGAGATTCTCTCTCTCCCTCTCCCTTTGTCCCTCCCCGACCCCCTGCTCTTACTCTCTCTCTCGAAAAAGAAAAATGCCCCCAGTAAAGTCAGCACTAAGAAAGTCAGCATGCTTCTTGGAAAATCTCTAAACAGTGTATCTTCGGATCAAGAGTCTTAAGGATTTCATACATGTCATGGAGAATATGAATTTCCACAGGACAAAATAGTAAAGGCAAACTAGAGTAAAGGGAGGCAGGGAAGTGTCTGGTGAGAGAAAGGAGTCATATCTTATTCATGAGGCTATCACTGGTGGAAAAGAAACCAAAAACCAAATAACCACACATTCTCAAAGTCACTGACAAAGAAAAAAGTGCATAAGCCACCTCACTGAAAGCATGGAATCAAGTCAGAGCAAACGTATCCTTTTTTCCAAAAAAAAAAAAAAAAAAGAAGAAGAAGAAGAAGAAGAAGAAGAACATTAAATTGGAGAAGAGAGAGATGAGAGAATTCAAAGCCAAGATGGAAATTCAAAACCAATGGTTGTCAGGTAAAGGCTCCACGCTCATACATAATTAAAACTCATATGGCTGGTAACTCCTCAACCATGGGATGTCTCAGAAAACTAAGATCAGGGTGGGGAGGGAAGCTGGATGAGCACTAATGAGTTAGAAAGGCCAGAATGGGTCATTGAGGGTCCGCCAGTTCTCAAACTCTGATACACACTGGAATCCCCTGGAGCTTTGTAAAAGCAGACATTCCTAGGACAGAGACCTCCAGGGTTAGGACTCGGCAGCTGGACTTTTGAAAGTGCAGCTGGTCCAGGGTGTTGAAACCATTAAGGCTGGCTGAGAGGAGCTATGATCTCATAACCACTTTCAATTTTCAGGGAAAAATGATGCGGCAAGTTTAAAAGATTTTTTTTTTTTTTAATGAAGGAGAGGTTCGACTACCCACAGCCCCCAATTCCAGCGGCCTCAAAGCTCCATTTGCCATTCAACTTCCACCAGAGCATATCTAGAAATGCCCAGAGAAGGTTCTGGAACCTGTGCTACTGCACTTCATATCAGAGACGCCAGTGACAACCCAGCTCTCCAAGTCTGCGGGACACCAGCATATGCCTCAGCCAGAGGAAGATGCTGTTTTGACATCTCAGGAGGGTCTGGACTCATGGACGGAAGACGCAGACTAATCTAGGATTTGATATGATGATTCTTGGTGTTCAAGATCATGCATAGTGCCTTGAATTGTGCAGATGAGCAAGGAATGAAAAGTTGTGGGCTGGGTGGCCCCAAGAAGGCTTAAGGATAACCTATGAATTGCATTTTAGGGTGATTCTCTTTTTCCCCTCACTTTCCATAAAAGTAACTGAAAGAGTCTTAAACAAGCTGGAACCTTCTTCCCCATCTGTTTAGTTTCTAAGTCTTTAAAACTAATGAATTGTTACTAAGAGAACATAGACGCAAACAGTAGTCAAGAGCAACTTTAATGGGCCTGCCTATGTACTGGAGGAGAACTGCCTACATCTGATGTCACCCTATAAAGCTCCAACTTTAGGGATAAAATTACCATCCTCCTGACTCTTTAACAGGTAAGACGAACCTAAGAAGAAAGGATGAAAAAGCACTCCCTCGATAAAGTCCACTCAGAACAGACCCAGCGCTGGCCTTCTGCTCTCCTGGCCAAATGGGGACATGTCCTGGAAAGAAGCAGGAAGAAAGAAACGGAAACATTCTGAGCAACTCAGAGTTCCTAGGCCCATCAGAGAATCCTGCAACCTGTCAAGAAGCTGGAAACAGAGGTCATTATCTGCATATCCCTGTGCCATTTCTACATGTCCATGTTTGGGCCTTACATGGTGAGGCTCAGGAGGTGTCTGCACTCCTCTGTGGCCATTTGGAACTAGTATTCCCAACGGGAGGGCAGCAGCACATGGCCGTGGATGGGTGAGGGTGGGTGGGCGGGGCACCAGCTCTGGGAAACTGAAGGAAGTGAGGGAAGGGTGGAAGGAGCAAGGTCCACAAAGGGTCTGCGTGGCTTAGTGCCAAAGAAGGGAAGTGTCAGTGGGTGCTTGTCCTCGGGGTCCTCTCCCATGGGGAAGGGTTGAAAAAGAACATTAGAGACTCACCTTTTTCTTCTCTGACCACAGAAAATGAAATCAATCACTTCTGAAACTACCCAGGATGTGTATTTTACCAGCAGAGGTATTTGTATTTCTCTAAGTGGTAAAGCACGAAAACTCTGTGATGGGACAGCTGCTGTTTTATTGACAGACCCTAAAATCTCACTGGACAGCTAGCAAAGAGGTCCTCGCTTGGATTGGGTTGGTCTGGACTCCAGTTCTGGCCCTGCCATTTCCTACTGTGGAGCTTTAGACAAGTGTCCTCACTCATGGAGCCTTGGTCTCTTTAGACCAGCGCCAGAGGGCTGTTGTGAGGTTTGAGTGGGAAAATACATGTAAAGTCCTTGCCAAGTGACAGCACACAGTGGGGGCCTCATAGACCTTCACTTGCTCATTCACTGATGGGTCTAGGCTGCCATCAGGGAGGCCACCAGGAAGAAATGGCTTTCCCACCCTGGATTTCTACACCTGCATGTTAGTAAGTGTCATGCAAAAATGGTGTTCCATGGTCAAGAGTAGAGGAGATAATGGGCTCAACATCGTTAAACCATTTTCTTCTCTTGCTCAACTTCTCAGGGCCATTAAATATGCTAACTTGCACTGGGATCTCCATAGAATACTCAGGGCAGTGAAGAAAATATGCAGCATTTCTCAAACTTAATTATGTAAGAAACTCGTTTTCTGACACACACTGACATACCCAGGAGAGCATTTCATGGCCCATAGCTCAGGTGATATTCATCCAGAGCAAAGGTCAGGGACACATATGAGATAGCGGCTCAGCCAACCACCCTGTAGGGTGTGGTGTTTGCTGACTGGCACTTACCCAGACACCATCATGAGGGAAGAGACATTCTGGAGTCACGAATGATGGTAATGCTACCAAAAAAGGAGAGCGCCAGCCAGAGGAACACCACACCAGCTCACGTGAGCCATTACTGTCCATCCATGGGAGGCCAGGCCCATCCCAGCTCCTCCTCATAGAGGCTCAACACAACATCCATTAGGGGCCTGTTTTGTTTTGTTTCTTTGTTTTCAGGAGGACATATCACTAAATTTATAATGCAATATCAACAGAAAAATCAGACATTCCTTACTGAAAAAAAAATCACTTTCTGTATGAATGGATCCACTCTGTAAGGTATAGAAACCTGTACCATTAGAGTGGACTATTTGACACAGGTGAGAAGGAGCCCTAACGTTTAGGGTTATTTGAAAAATTTTCCCATAAAATCACCTTTGTTAATATTTTTATGTTATACCACTTCAACTGCACATAATTTACATTTGCATAAATGTCAACAGTCTCTACTCCTAGTCAATCAGTCACCAGTGTTCTTTCAAAAGCATTCTCCAATCTGCCATTTCGTTTTCCTGTTCATGTCACCAACCCTCACCACACTCAGTAGGATCATAGAGAACCCGCTCACCCTCCATGCCCACAATATTTCCCCTCCCAACTCATTCTTCATGCTGTTAGTTCAACCTCCCTAAAACAGTCATCACCGTACTCCCCCATTCAGAGACCTTTGATGCCCCCCCTTTGCTTATGGGATGTCCAAACCCAACCCAGCAACTGGCATCTGAGGCTCTCCACAATGGTAATTCAGCCTCTCTGCCCAGGTCTTCCCAGTAATCTTATATGACACTTCCTGAGACTGTAAGCCTGCCTTGCTCCTCTCAATCCCAAGGCTCTGTGCCTCTAGTCTTCCTGGCAAACATGTTAACTCTAAATCCTCAAGAACCCCCAATCCTCAAGTCTGGAAATCTTTCTACATGTCTCTAGTCCAGTCTTTCCCCTAATCAAATTTCTATAGGAGAGTCTGTACTCTCCATTAAGTACTTCATCTTTTATTACCTTCTATGACTATTTAATTTTTTCTATTGATATTTAATTTTTCATATATCTTTGACTTGGTTCCACACAACTAAATTCCAACTTTCTTAGGGACAGAAGGCCTATCATCTGCTTTCTTTGTAATCCCACTAAAAATAACAATAATAGGAGGAGGGAGAAATGGTAAAATTCACCCCTCTGAAGGAAAGCATTCACGCCAACCTCCAATCTCCAAAGGACCAGGACTTCTCCTTCACAATTATCACAAGAAATTGCAGCTAGGCCTCCTTCAGGTTCTAGGTGCACCACTGGCAGAGAAGGAAACAGAAATAAATAAACAGGGCTAGATGTAGCTATACCAAATAAGACAGCACGGCGATGAAATCTCAGAGCCATAAACTCCTGCCAAGCTTAGCAATCCTTGGTTTCAATTTGCTCACCTCTCCTAAAGGTTGAGACTTCGGAGAACTTATACTTTTGCATTCAGTGACATTTTCAGAACAGGAGATACCAAAAAGGGCCTGTGGTATCACATGTGTTCCCATGCACACGTGTTACTGAGACACCAACACAAATGCAGAGAAGTAGCATTGAAAACACTTCAAAATATATTATCATATCCTTCAAAACTGCAAGCCCTAAGTACAAAATATAATAAGAATATCAGCATGGTAGGGTACCTGGGTGGCTCAGTCACTCCCCCTTCCCACTCGCCCCGCTTGTATTCCCTCTCTTGCTGTCTCTCTCTGTAAAATAAATAAATAAAATCTTTTTTTAAAAAAAGAACTGAAGAGCATATTTAAGAAAATAGATGACAAGATCAGACACTCACCAAAGAACTGTATACACACACACACACACACACACATATGAATGGAAATTCTAGAACTGAAAAATATATTGTAACAGAAGAAAGTAAGAATGCTATTGATATCCAGGATCCATAAAGAACTCCTCAAACTCAACACACACAAAACAGATGATCATGTCAAAAAATGGGCAGAAGGCATGAACAGACACTTCTCCAATGAAGACATACAAATGGCTAACAGACACATGAAAAAATGTTCATCATCGGGGTGCCTTGGTGGCTCAGTGGGTTAAAGCCTCTGCCTTCGGCTCAGGTCATGATCCCAGGGTCCTGGGATCAAGCCCTACATCCTGCTTCCTCCTCTCTCTGCCTGCCTCTCTGCCTTGTGCTCTCTGTCTGTCAAATAAATAAATAAAATCTTTAAAAAAAAATGTTCATCATCATTAGCCATCAGGGAGATTCAAATCAAAATCACAATGAGATACCACCTTACACCAGTTAAAATGGCCAAAATTAGCAAGACAGGAAACGACGTGTGTTGGAGAAGATGTGGAGAAAGGGGAACCCTCTTACACTGTTGGTGGGAATGCAAGTTGGTGCAGCCACTTTGGAAAAATGTGGAGATTCCTTTAGAAATTAAAAATAGAGCTTCCCTATGACCCCTGCAACTGCACTACTGGGTATTTACCCCAAAGGTACAGACAGTAGTAAAAAGAAGGTCCATCTGTACCCCAATGTTCACAGCAGCAATGGCCACAGTCGCCAAACTATGGAAGGAACCAAGATGCCCTTCAACGGATGAATGGATAAGGAAGATGTGGTCCATATACACTATGGAGTATTATGCCTCCACCAGAAAGGATGAATACCCAACTTTTGCATCAACATGGACAGGACTGGAAGAGATTATGCTGAGTGAAATAAGTCAAGCAGAGAGAGTCAATTATCATATGGTTTCGCTTATTTGTGGAGCATAAAAAATAACACAGAGGACATGGGGAGATGGAGAGGAGAAGGGAGTTGGGGGAAATTGGAGGGGGAGATGAACCATGAGAGACTGTGGACTCTGAGAAACAATCTGAGGGTTTTGGAGGAGCAGGGGGTGGGGGGTTGGGTGAGCCTGGTGGTGGGTATCATGGAGGGTACGTATTGCATGGGGCACTGGGTGTGGTGCATAAACAATGAATTCTGGAACACTGAAAAGAAATCTAAAAAACAAATAAAAAAATTTTTTAAAAAGAATGCTATTGATGGATTTACAGCAGAATAGACCTAGCTGAAGAGAGAATTAGTGGATCTAGAATATGATAGTTCAGTAGAAAGTGTCCAGAGCAGTGAATGGAAAGAAAAAAGAAAAATCCGAAGAAAACCAAAAGAGTATTTGAATCTGTGAAAAAGGACAAATATTTACTGAATACATACTGCAGGCTAAACACAATTGTTTTCAAGCAACTAAGTCTGATTTCATAAGAGATTCTGATTTGTATTTTACAAATTTGAGGGAAAATATTCAGAACTGATGCTTAAAAGAGTTTATTTTAAATATATATTCATAATAATAACAATGTCAAGAACACCTTCTGTGAATGAAGTGTGAAGCCTAGTAAAAGAACATAATGGTCTTTAAAGTTGGAAAGAACTAGGTTCAGATGCTGCTGTTATCTGTCACCTGAACATACTGTAGATCTCAATTTCTCTATCTATGAAAGGCAACAATACCTTCTAAAATGCTACTGGAAGAATGGAATACATTAAAGTACATAAAATACATAACAAAATCCCATAGGCTAAGTGAATGTTAATTCCTTTACTCCTCCCCCAAGTCTCACTTATTTAAACAGCATTCAGTGAGTTTGTGATTTACCCCATTAGGTCACCTATGAATCAAACACATGTAATATATATACCCTTTTCAGATCCTATGGCAAACCTTAAGCCAAAAACAGTCAAGTCCATATCAGTTAAAAGAAGATGCTGGGTTTCGCCCAAAGAAATAGTGGTGGCATGTCAGAAATGTGGGGAAATGGGTTTGATGAAGAGAGTTAGGAGTTTGTCCCAGAATATGTTGGATTTTAGGAGCTAACGTGTTCCTAATTGGAAATGTTCACCAGTAGTTAGAAACCTCAACCCAGAGCTTAGGAGAGAGGCAGAAGTGCAGATTAAGTGAACGAAAGTCAAAGGGTTGGCTGAAACCACCATGGGAAAAATGTACAGCGTCAGGAAGAAAGCATCAGTATACTAAATATAGCCAGTGCTCTGGGAAGCTTCAGGAAGAAGTCAGTGATTTCCCACAGCCAGAATGAGCATCAGAACACAACACGGGTCTCTTGGGCTTACTTTACCTCATGAGTCACAATTATGTTCCACTAACGAGATCAAGGCTCCCTATCACATGATTTCATAGCACCCTGTACTTTTCCTTTGGGGTCCTAATCATAACCGTATTTAAGTAATTCTTGTGAAATAGTTGGTGTATTGCCTCTACTCCTAGATTTTATGATCCTTGAGGGCAGGGATTGCCTCTTTCTTGTTCACCACCACATCCCCAGTACCTAACTAGTAAAGTGTCTTGCAGACAGTACCTTTCAATAAATGTGATGGGTAAAATCAGATCAGTGGCCATAAGCCTAAAATCCTGCTTCTGAAAGTGTGGTCCAGCAGCACCACCATCACCTGAGTGCTTGTTAGAAATGCAAATTCTAAGACTCACCCCAGATCTACAACCCCCAGGTAATTTGTATGCACATAAAAGTTTGTGAAAAGTACTGGCTCAGTGTGGACACTTTTGATAACGAGGCCAAGAAAACCTCCCCTTGAATGAGTGAGGAAGAGGAGGGAAGTAATTTTGACTCAGTAGCCTGTTTTCAACCAAAATTATTGGGGAACCAGTAGTTTTCAAAGAAAACTATGAAGTGTAATGATTACCTAATTGCTTGCCTTCAAATCAGAGGGTCCCATTTTGGCTGCACTTTAGCAACAATGGAGACTTTTAGAAAATACTGATGCCTGGGGGCACATGGGTGGCACAGTTGGTTAAGTATTGGACTCGGTTTTGGCTCAGACCTCAATCTCAAAGTTATGAGATCAAGCCCTCCCTCAGGCTCTGTGTTGAGCATGGAGTCTGCCTGTGATTCTTTCTCCCTCTCCCTCTGCTTCTTTACCCCACACGATGCGTAATTTTTCTATCTCTCTCTCTGCCTCCGTCTCTCAAATAAATAAATAAAACCTAAAAAGGAAGAAAGGAAGGAAGGGAGGAAGGAAAGGAGGAAGGAGAAAGGAAACGGAGGAGGGAAGGAGGGAAGAGAAAGAGAAAAGAAAGAAAGAAAGAAAGAAAGAAAGAAAGAAAGAAAGAAAGAAAGAAAGAAAGAAAGAAAGAAAGGAAGAAAATAAATACTGATGCCTGGATCCCACCTCCCCTTCCCAGAGATTCTGATTTAATGAGTCTGGAGGTTGGCTGGGCCACAAGGATTTATAAACCTTCTCAGATGGTTCTGATGTGCAGCCAAGGTTGAGAACCACTGCCCCAGATAATTCCAACTCCTACACCTGGAGCCTCGAACCAGGTGTGCCCCAGACTGTATCAAGCCTCTCTCTAGTTATGGGTTACGCTGAGCCCCAAAGAAGCAGATGATCAGCTCAACTCTGAGCCAGCTGGCTGCTGGTCTCATTCTGAACCCTACTGTATTCTGATCCACTTCCAAGGAACATGAAGGCTTTGTTGCCAAGCTCCTCAATGACTGAACTTCTCCCAGTCAATTACCAAGACCTTCCCATGTCAAGGTTCTATTACTGATGAAGAAAAGTTCAGTGTCACACACCAACACATTTGATTGAACCTGTAGAGCAAAAAGCATTCTGCTATGCCACAGTACTTCCAGAGAGCATCCATGACTCCGTTATTAGTTTCTTGGCCTCGTAGCTTCCATCTCTTTACCATTCCCATCTCTGCTTTCAGGCTTCCTTGATGCTACCCACCCGGACTCCAATTATCCACACTATTACCATTCATTTTAGACATTCCAAGCCTTGGGCTTTGTTTGGATCTTCCCTTAAAAGAATTCACATATTACTCATCCTTTCCCACTGTGACTTGAGCTCCCAGTATGAGAAAAGCCATCAGACTCTTACCTCCCCCATGGGTTCATCCCAAAATTCCAAATGTTTGCCCTGCTCTAATGTTTAGACAAATCTTCCTCATCTGGACCAGAGCCTTACTCTGGCTCTGAACTGGCTTTCTCAGAACTGGCTTTCCTTCTTTATCTTCTCTCTCTCACCCCAAAAACTACATCCTGAAGAATGTCAGCTCCTTTGTCCAGAGCTTTTATTTCAATTTATTTTTTTTAAAGATTTTATTTATTTATTTGTCATAGAGAAGTGAGAGTGAGCACAGGCAGACAGAGTGGCAGGCAGAGGCAGAGGGAGAAGCAGGCTCCCTGCCAAGCAAGGAGCCCGATGTGGGACTCGATCCCAGGACGCTGGGATCATGACCTGAGCCGAAGGCAGCTGCTTAACCAACTGAGCCACCCAGGCGTCCCTATTTCAATTTATAACTGTCAAATTCTCCCACATCTTAACAAGTCAAAACCATGCAGTCCATTCTAAGCAATGGCTTAGAGAGAGCTACTAACTATAATATTAAACCTCCTCCAATAGGGTTCTTTTTTTTCTTTTTTAAAAAAGATTTATTTATTTTAGAGAAAGAGAGAGTGAGGAGGGACAGAAGGAGAGGGAGAGAGAGAATCCTCAAGTCAACTCCCCACTGAGTGTAAAACCCAACACAGAGCTTGCTCTCACAATCCTGAGACCACGACCTGAGCTGAAATCAAGAGTCAGACGCTTAACTGACTGAGCCACCCAGGTGCACCTCCTCTACTAAGGGTTCTAAACCTGGGCCTGAAGCTTCCCTTTATGGGCATCAGGGGGTCTGCAATGGCTTCTCCTTTGTTGGTAGCAAAATGTGTATGGTGAACACATGTGCACTTTTCTGTGCAGAAAAGGCCATAATTTTCATAAGAACTTCAAAAGAGTCCTGAAGCACATAAAATTCATCATTTGGGAAATGCAAATCAAAACCACAATGATATACACTTTACACCCATTAGGATGGTTATTATAGGGGAAAAAAGAAAAGAAAACTAAGGTTGGAGAGGATGTGGAGAGATTGGAATCCTTGTGCATTGCTGGTGGGAATGCTGTGGAAAAGAGCATTGTGGTTCCACAAAAAATTAAGCACAGAATTACCATATGACCCACCAATTCCACGTCCAGGTATATATCCAAAAGAACTATAAGCAGGGACTCAAGCAATTATTCATATACCCACGTTTATAGCAGTATTCACAATAATCAAAAGGTAGAAATAACCCAAATGTCCATTGATAAATGAATGAATAAACATTGATAAATGAATAAAACAAATGTGATATATTTATATAATGGAATATTACTCACCCTTAAAATGGAAAGAAATTCTGATACCTGCTACCACATGAATGAACTCTGAAGGCATTATTGCTACATGAAATAAGCCAGACACAAAGGGAAAAATATTCTATTATTCCACTTATACTAGGTACCTAAAATAGGCAAATTCATAGAGACAAAAAGTAAAACAGAGACTAATAGGGGCTAAAGGGAAGGGTACATAGGGATTTACTGTTTAATAGGTACAGCATTTCAGTTTGGGATGATGAGAAAGTTCTGGATAGATAGCAGTGATGGTCACACAACATTACGAATGCACTTAATGTCACGAATTGTACACTTTAAAAATGTTAAATTGGCAATTTATGCTATGTTTATTTTACCAGAATAAAAAGTGGCTTAAATGGTAAATTTTATATCGTATATATGTTACCACAATAAAAAAAGAGACCTAAACCCAAAAAAATATATAAGCATCCACCTTAAAGAAGCTAAGCCTCAGACCCATTCACCTGTCACATATATTTGAAAGGCTTGAAACATTCCCCCATTGCCATCCTGCCTCACCGGTTTGGTAAATTATCCTTCAAGACTTGGCTCAAACATCACGGTCTGTGTGAAGACTCCCCAAGTGCCTTCAAGCAGAGGAAGGTACATACTCCTCTGAACTCCCCGAGGTCCCTTACATTATATTAGAACATGGCCTCATCACTGAATGATAATTGAATGAGTGAAAGAAGGAACAAACTTATAAGTACTTGCTCCTATAGTTCTCCTTGACAGGGAAAGAGAATAACAAAATTTCCAAGTTGGAAGAGCTCTTTGAAGTCATTTTCCTAAGATACCCAGTGACTTCAGAGAAAAAAGCATGTAACTCTTAACAAACATTTGTTTTCTGTTTCCTGTCCTCTCTCTCTTCTAATTTTATTTCTCTCACCATAATCACTCCTAGTCAATGATGTCTTGGAGGTCTTAGCCACCAAAATTACACAACAGCAACAACAGCTACTGGACTCAGAAATGAGGAAATAAAATTGTCATTTTTTTGCAAATGATATTATCGTCTGCCCAGAACACTGAAAAGGATCTGCAGACAATATATTAAAAATAATAGAAAAGCTTTTAGCACAGTTGCTGGATATAAAAGTAATATACAAATACCAGTTGCATTTCTATTTGACAGGAACAACAAGAAAAAGTAATTAAAAAAAAATCATTTACAGTAGCACAAGAGAATAGCAAGTCTCCAGGAATAAAGCTAATGCAACATGGTATGATCTCTGTAGGGAAATTCATAAAGCTTTATTCAGAGATATTAACTTACCACTATAAATATGCCAATCTTCTCCCAAAATGATTTAATGATTCAGTGCAATTCTAATCAAAATTCCAACAGGGTTTTTTTTTTTTTAAAGATTTTATTTATTTCTTTGACAGAGAGAAAGACCACAAGTAGGCAGAACAAGAGGCAGAGAGACAGAGGGGAGAAGCAGGCTCCCTGCCGAGCAGAGAGCCCGATGCGGGGCTCGATCCCAGGACCCTGAGATCATGACCTGAGCCGAAGGCAGAAGTTTAACCCACTGAGCCACCCAGGCGCCCCCAACAGGGTTTTTCATTAAACTTAATAAGATGACTCCAAAATTTATATGGAAGAGTAAAGGGCGAAGATTAGGCAGAACACAAATGATAAAGAAAAACAGAGAGAAGATACTTACCCTATCAGTATCAAAACTTACATTTATAAGATTTTATTTGGTTATTTAAGAGAGAGAAAATGAGCAGAGAGAGCAAACAGAGGAAGAGGAAGAAGCAGACTCTCCACTGAGCAGGGAGCCCCATGTGGGACTCGATTCCAGGACTCCAGGATCATGACCTGAGCCAAAGGCAGACACTTAACAACTGAGACACTGAGGTGCCCCGAGGTATCAAAACTTATCATGAGCCACAGTAATGAAAATAATGGGTATTAGCATAGAAATGAACAAAGTGAGCCATGAAATAGAATGAAGAACCCAGAAACAGACATTTATACATAGGAAATTTGAATATCTGATAGAAATGGCTTGTCCTGTCAGTAAAGACAAGAGTGATTTTTTTCACTATACAGAGCTCAAAAAACTAGTTCCCCATAAGAAAAAGTATGAAACTGGATCCCTACCATATACCACCTAAAAAATTAACTACAGATAAGTCAAAGATTTAAATGTTGCTATAAACTGAATGTTTGTGAATGCCAGTAAAAAAAAAAAAAAGAAAAGAAAAGGAAAGGAAAAAAAACTAATCAAAATCAGTAGTGCTTAGGGAAATGCAAATCAAGACCACAGTGAGATACCATTTTTAATGATTTAACTGGCAGAGTTTTAAATCCTGATAATACTAAGTGTTGGAAAGATGTGGAGCCACAAGATCTTTTACACACTGCTAGCGAGCATGGAAACTTGCAACTTCTGGGGAAATGGCTGTGTATTATTTGCTAACATGGTACATTTTCACTCTGTCAATGCCACACTCGCACATCTACTTCAAGAGATTATTGTTGAAGTACAACAGAAGAAAAAACCTAGGAATGATCACAGCGTCTATCAACAGCACAGAAGATGAATAAATTGTGGTCTATTCAGACAATTTAACGTTTCTCAGCAGTCAAAACAAATTAATCCAAACAACAACCAACAATATGACTGAACCATAACAACATAACCTTAAGGGAAAAAAGGTAAGTTCTAAGAGATGACAGAGCAGAATATCACCATTTTATAATCCGAGAAACAACTAAAATGTTTTTTAAACTTTATAGGAAAACATATAAGAAAGAGTAACTAAATTCAAGGAATCTCGATAAAAAGAAACAGAAAGGAATGATGAGCTCAGAAGTCAGGATGGTGGTACCCTCGGTAGAGGGAAGTAGGGAGACGGACGTGAAGAGGGCGCATATAGTTAGAAGTCCCTAACTGTTAAGGTTCCAGGCTTATGGATGCTTATTACATTCTTATAAACAGATTAACAAAGAAGAGGGATCCTCTGCAGGTTCCAATCATATGAGTGTGTCGTGAACTAGGGGTTATGATTAATCCAATTCTAGGTATTAGAGGTATTTTAAGGAAAACAAAAAACCAAAGAGGGGAAAATGGCTTTTCTAGGGGTATGATAAAAAATGACAGCTCTTTTCTTAAGAAAAAGTCTGCTTCCAGATTTTTTAAATTTATCATTGTTTAGAAGGCCATCTGTCCACAGACAAAGTAAATGCTACAATAACACCATTAAAAGAAAAATCAAGGAGCACCTGGCTGGCTCAGTGGTTAAGCATCTGCCTTTGGCCCATGTCATAATCCCAGGGTCCCGGGATAGAGCCCTGCATCGGGCTCCCTGATCAGCAAGGAGTCTGCTTCTCCCTCTGCCTCTGTCACTCCACCCACTTGTGCTTCTGTGTTTTCTTGCTCTCTCTCAAGTAAATAAATAAAACCTTAAAAAATAATACTAATAGTCATTATTCCCCCTTATGACTCCTAATATTTACTTGGGAAATGTTATTGTGTTTTTTGCCAACAAAACTAACAAAAGTGAAGCTAACAAAAGCTAACAAAAGTGAAGACGGGGTATGCGGGGAGTGCCTGGGTGGCTCAGTGGGTTAAAGCCTCTGCCTTCGGCTCAGGTCATGGTCCCAGGGTCCTGGAATCGAGCCCCGCATCGGGTTCTCTGCTCAGCAGGGAGCCTGCTTCCTCCTCTTTCTCTCTGCCTGCCTCTCCGCCTAGTTGAGATCTCTGTCTGTCAAATAAATCTTAAAAAAAAAAAAAAAAAAAAAAAAGGTGAAGATGGCACATCACTTGTACTTGGCCAGGACATCTTTTGTGGCTTGTCACCGTCTCCAGGACAGCTGCTGGGCCTCAGCCATCGCAGACCAGGCTTGCACAAGAGGAAAGTATTCACTACACCGAGTTCCACCAGGTACATTTTTGAAGGTAGCACCTCATCTGTTTGAAAACTTAAAAGGATATTTATTTGCTAGATTCTCTATGCTATGATTTCAACAGAAAGCTTTTTACTCTGTGTAAAAAGCTCTGTATGACTCACAAAATATTTGTTTTTTTTTTTAAGATTTTATTTATTTATTTGAGAGAGAATGAGAGAGAGCATGAAAGGGGAGAAGGGCAGAGGGAGAAGCAGACTCCCCACAGAGCTGGGGGCCTGATGCGGGACTCTATCCTGGGACTCCAGGATCATGACCTGAGCTAAAGGCGGTAGCTTAACCAACTGAGCCACCCAGGCACCCCACTCACAAAATAGTAACGAACAAAGAGTTTTCTCTTTTAAAGACATCAATAGGTACTACACTCTGTCTGAAAGGAGGTTAACACCATCTATTAAGCTCTTAAACAGGGCCAGTGTTTGAGAGAAATCAGACTCCATGTTCCGTGCACTGTCAGTAGAGCCATTGCTGAAAATAGTATGGGGGTGCCTCAAAAAATTAAAAATAGGGACGCCTGTGGGGCTCAGTCAGGTAACTGTCTGACTCGGCACAGGTCATGATCTCAGGGTCCTGGGATCCAGCCCTGCAGTGGGCTTCATGCTCAGTAGGGAGTCTGCTTGAGGATTTCTCTCCTTCTCCCTCTTCCTTTGCTCCTCCTTCTATTTGCGTGTGCATGTTCTCTCTGTCAAATAAATAAGTCTTTTAAAAAAATGAAAATTGGGGTGCCTGGGTGTGTCTCAGTCAGTTAAGCATCTGTCTGCAGCTCAGGTTAGGATCCCAGAGTCCTGGGATCAAGCCCCGCAGGGAGCCTGCTTCTCTGTCTCCCTCTGTCCCTCCACCTGCTTGTGCTCCTTCTCTCTCTCTCTCAAATAAATAAAATCTTTAAAAATAATTTAAAAATTAAAATTAAAAAATTAAAAATAGAACTACCATAGAATCCAGAAATCCCAATTCTGGGTGTATCTCTGAAGGAAATGAAATGAGTATTTCCAAGACACATGCTTTTCCATGTTCATTGCAGCATTATTCACAACAGCCAAGATATAAAAGCAGCCTAAGTGTCCATTAACTAATGAATGGATAAACTGTGGTACAAATACACACACACACACACACACACCCCACACACACATACATACACATACACAAACAGTGGAATATGATTCCGCATCTTAAAAAGGAGAAAATTTGTAATTTTTAACAATAAAAATGAATCTGAAGGACATGATGCTAAGTAAAATAAGCTAAACACAGAAAAATACTGCATGATCTCACTTCTATATGAAATCTCAAAAAGTCAAATTCATAGAAACAGAGAGTAGAATGATGGTTAGCCAGGGGAAGGGCTGGGGGTACAAAATTTGTTATTGGAGGAATAATAAGTTCTAGAGATCTAATGCACAGTGCAGTGTCTATAGTTAATAATATGGTGTTGTATACTAGAAGTTGCTAGAAGAGTAACTCTTCAGAGTTCTCACAGCAAAAAAAAAAAAAATGGTAACTGTGTGAGGTGATAGATACGTTAATTAACTTGACTATAGTAATCATTTCATAATGCATAGGTCTATGAAAGCACAATGTATAAGTTAAGTATATACAATTGTTAATTTTAAAAGGAAAGTTTTGTAGGACATTATGACATAGGAAAGTTCCTGAAGCCAGAAGCTGTTGAAGATGGACTCCTGAAAGAAGTAAGCCATCTTGGGCTATGGCTCAAATGAACGGTGATGGTGATGGATCAGGAGGGAAGGCACAAAGGTCCTGTGGTTAGGTGGAAGGGCACATGCAGACACACAGGCAGAAAGGAGCACAAATGCCCCCAGCAGACCAATTTGAGTCAGAGAATCCAAGCATGGCCACCCAGCCTGTGCCACGGGAGCCATGTCCGTAAGCGTTTACAGGGTAGCAAGGCAGGAACTGTTCTGGAGCGGGAGCTGTCACAGGGGCACACAGCCTGAGTATGGCAGGAGCAGCAATGCCATCAGCTGTCTGGTTCTGCTGTGTGCTTTGGAGTCGTTCCTGGGAGCTCAGCCCTGCCAATGGGCCTGGGAGCTACCTGCCCCACTTGCTGAATCCTTCAGCAAGTTCACTTGCTGAACTATCGTCGATTCTAATTTTCAGGGTTTAAGAAGAAGTGCCTATTCCTGAACAGAATAGGTTTAAAGGCCTTCATCATAATCATAATCAGTATAAAACTTCCTCCGCAATCCCTACAAACTTTCTGAACGATTTTACTTAGATCAAGCAATCCTTGTCTGTTTCCACCCGAGCTGTGGGAAGAGATGTTATGGAAGTCTGAGGCACCCATGTGAGCGCGTTTCTAAATGACAGTTATCGCCAATCCAGAATACACATATATGCTGAAGTTTCTGCGAGTCATAAAATCCCCCCAGTCGTGGGGAAATGTGGCAAAGGACTAGGCAGTCGTGTGTGTGTGTGTGTGTGTGTGTGTGTGTGTGGACAAGGGTGTCTACAACGTGTTGCCAATTTTTGAAGGAGTAGAAAATGTCAATTCTTAGACAAGCAAACGTCTCTAATCTACCAAAAGGGAAATCATTCAGGTTTGAGAAATATTTTTCCACATCCTAGTAAAATCAAAGAAACTAGTAAAAAAAGAAACTACGGAAAACGCTCTCTTTGGGGTGCCTGGGTGGTTCAGTGGGTTAAGCCTCTGCCTTCAGCTCAGGTCGTGATCTCAGGGCCTGGGATCGAGCCCCACAACTGGCTCTCTGCTTGGCAGGGAGCCTGCTTCCTCCTCTCTCTGACTGCCTCTCTGCCTACTTGTGATCTCTCACTCTGTCAAATAAATAAATAAAATCTTTAAAAACAAAACAAAACAAACAAAAAAACAAAAAACACTCTCTTGTACCATAGAAGGCTAGGGACACAGGGAGTCTGATCATTATTTTTTAAAGCAAAATAGAGTCCACTGTTGTGGATACTAACTAAATAAATATATGTCAATGACTTGGCTTCCATGTACGCTGAAGGACTGCTGTAATTCTGTCCCTAGGGCCTCAGCCAGAGAAACGAATATCGATGACTGGCTCTGTCTGGGAGTTCACTAAAAAATCCTCACGGAGAGAGCAGACAGAGGAACCTAAATCAGAATTCTATGCTCAGGGCCCGGGGAAGATCGTACATAGACAACAAACCTGACTTACGCTATTTGCTCCCTGGAGTATAGAATTACATGTACTTACAGTTCACATTTCTGATGTTAAAATGCCCTTCAGTAATCTGATGTGGAAAATCAGCTGGTTTGCCTTCAACACTAACATCCGTCTCATTAGACTGCAAGGTAATTCATAAATAATTTAACAAGCCCATGACTAATTTTCCAGTTCCCTTTTGATCTCTGGGAGATGGGAGCTCTGCAAACAGTGCCTCATTCTTTACTGCTGCAGAGCACTTAATTACATTAAGCAATTTCATTAAATCCGAGAAAAATAATTTAGAAGTATTTAGGTCCTTCATGTCATTAAATTCAGAGCAAGAGAGATGTCACGTCTCACATCTAGAGCTGGCTTTCCTGTCGAACCCCTGGGGATGGAGAGCATCCTACCCCGATCCCCCATTTCAGGGAAGTTATGGGACATGATGTCTTGAATCACTGTGTTGGCTTTCCCACCACCTGGGAGTCCCACCACCCAGATAGGACTCAAGCAGAAAAGGGCAAAGAAAGAACAAGCTGGTGTGTAGTAATACAAAGAATATGTCAGAAGACTTGTGTTCCAGCTCTCATTTGGGCATTAGTGTACCATATGATACACACACACGTACATGCAAGTACACACATGCACACACACACACGGAGAGAGAAACTGCTTCTCTATAAAAATCAGATGAATTTAACCAAGAGAGTTCAAAATTCTCTTAGAGGTCAATGATTCTAGAACACCTTCAAAAATGTTTTAAGGGAAGAAAAAACCTCTTTTATCAGGTTCTAATATGTTACGGTATACATTGTATAATATGTAATGCATTATATATATAATATTATATACAATATAACATATACTGCATCAAACATGTTAATATACTAATGTATAATCCTACAGCAAAGAATTATCACCTCCTTGCAATGAGCATATATCATATTGACCAACAGTGAATAACATCTTATGCCTACTTCCACAAACACAAAGGCACAATTCTGAAATCTGAGACCAACCGAGCTAGAAAAACCTACCTTGCCCATGTCAGGATTCTGAGAGCTCACTGAGGCTGACCATCACCAAGCATATTCCCGGCTGTACTCTTTACAAAAGCCTAAGGTGGCCATCAGGGTCTCCACAGTCCCTTGGGAAGTACATTCCACAGCCAGCAGGCAGCAGAGAAATGTCCTTCCCCAAAGGATGGCACTCCAGGATGCCTGCCCCTCCAGAGGCCGATGCTTCCTCAGCCCATCTCCTCAGCTTTCACACTCTTCCAGGTGGGCCCACCTTGTTCCACCGGCCTACAAATCTATATCTAAAACATTTATTAAAACCTAAAACAGGGGCGCCTGGGTGGCTCAGTGGGTTAAGCCGCTGCCTTCGGCTCAGGTCATGATCTCAGGGTCCTGGGATCGAGCCCCGCATCGGGCTCTCTGCTCAGCAGGGAGCCTGCTTCCTCCTCTCTCTGCCTGCCTCTCTGCCTGCTTGTGATCTCTCTCTGTCAAATAAATAAATAAAATCTTTAAAACCTGAAACATCATGGGGGCTTACTCTGTGCCTTTGCTTAAAGGCACATTAGTCAAAGTTACTATTTACACACATACACACACACCCCCACTAAGTCCTTTGATAGCAATCAGAATATTCAGCTCTATGCCTGAGTTTTAAAACATGAAACATTGAAGTAAACTCTCACATTAACAATGGTATCTTGGGGCGCCTGGGTGGCTCAGTGGGTTAAGCCGCTGCCTTCGGCTCAGGTCATGATCTCAGGGTCCTGGGATCGAGTCCCGCATCGGGCTCTCTGCTCAGCAGGGAGCCTGCTTCCCTCTCTCTCTCTCTGCCTGCCTCTCTGCCTACTTGTGATCTCTCTCTGTCAAATAAATAAATAAAATCTTTAAAAAAAAAAAAAACAATGGTATCTTGAACTGACAGGATGCCATAAACTGATTATAAATATTCTCCCAAGAGCCACTGTGAGCATGTTTTGTCTAAGCGTTTGGTTAGCAGGGATCCTTGCAACACAGTTTGCATGGCAAGTAGCATGATTTCCCATCTAAGCCTGCCATTCACCTCATCTGACATGCTGCTCATTTTCAGCAGAGTGAGGAAGGGAATATTAATGGTGTCACCCAAGTTATCATCACCAGGAAGCAAAATTTACACCAGTGGTCACAATCCTGTGGGGAAAATACCATTAGCAATGGATCATAGGCAAGATCACTGAACAGCCACCTTTCAAAATGAATCAAGTGAGTTCTGTTAAAAGCACTTCTACATTTTCTCTTCTGCCTAAAAACCAAGACCTCACTGCCTCCCTCCAACTCCTCACCCCCAAAACCTATCTCAGTAGAATAAGAGAAAGCTAAAGACCATATGTGGTATATTTCTCTCTACTTGTAAGGAATTTAATTTTAATACAAACCACTTTTCCTCATCTCAGCAATCTGCTGAAAGACTTCTGAAGGCATCGGTGGGATATAAAAACAGATCTCCAGGCTGCTGCTGGAGTTGAACTTCAAACACCACAGTAGTGGCTAGGCTCTCAACAAACACATTTAATGCAACAAATATTTACTGAGCACGATCCAGATGGCAGCCCTAGTCTGCAGACTAAGGAATGCAGATGTACTGGGAGAGCCCTCAATCGGTCCAGTCGGGGAGAGAGATTTCACCAAAGATTACTTTGTGAAAGGAACAGCAAAGAAAATAGAAAGTATTTTCTAAAGTTATAGAAAGAAGAAAATAGAGAAGAAAACAATTAGTTGCCCCAGGGGAGTACGAAGTGACTTCTCAGGACCAAGTACACACCACAAAGGTTTTGTGACACAAATAGTTTTGAAGTTTGAAGGGAAAGGATACGGCATTCCCAAAGTGATAAAAATTTCACCAAAATGTCTTCACAAGGAGCTTGTCATGAGTTAACTGTCCATTGCAGTGAGGTAAGGCTAGCTCAGAACAAATTTGCATTCAAGTTCCAATCAAGAACAATACCCAATGAATTTTCACCCATTGTTGGTTGCTGCCAATTAGAAATAGACCTCAGGGGTACCTAGGTGGTTCAGCTGTTAAGCATCTGACTTCAGCTCATGTAACGATCAGGTCACGATCTCAGGGTCCTAGGATCAAGCCCCATGCCCAGCTCCATGCTCAGCGGGGAGTCTGCTTGCCCTTCTCCCTCTCCCCTTCCCTCTGTTTCTCCCCTAACTCGTGCTTGCACTCTTTCTCAAATAAATAAAACCTATATATGGTTTTATTTATATCAAATAAATACATATATATATGTCCCAATCTATTAAGTATAAAATCTTTTTCTATCAGCATCACTAGTCATGAGACTGCTTATACTAAAATATATACTGCTTTTGCTGCCTTTTAAAAGACGCACACTTTAAAAAAAATTAAAGAAGCACCCTTAACCATTGAGGCATTCCTACAAGTCTATTACAGTTACCTAATTTACATATAACTAAATAATTGGCATTTAGGATGCACAAACATCTCAGCGATGTGCTCCCCTTCAGCTCAGCTGCTGAAAAAACGTAGCAATGCTCAAGAAGGAAGAAAAGAATAAAAGCATGTTGTTTGGAGCCCCACAAAAAACCCCGCTCTGCATCAGTCCTGAGCAAACATTAATTTTGCACAGCTTCATTGACTCAACAATCTCTAAAGGCAAATTTAGTCACGGATGCCACCAAAACCCAAGCGAAAATTGATCAACAGTGAAGGAAATGCTCACCTGCTTGAAACGGTGCACTAAGACATGGGATTACCAAAGAAGATAAATGGTCAATGAAACCATAACAGAATGTCTACAATTTAGAAAAGGGGAACCCTGTTTTTTTTTTTTTAAAGATTTTTTATTTATTTATTTGACAGAGAGAGATCACAAGTAGACGGAGAGGCAGGCAGAGAGAGAGAGAGAGGGAAGCAGGCTTCTTGCTGAGCAGAGAGCCCGATGTGGGACTTGATCCCAGGACCCTGAGATCATGACCTGAGTTGAAGGCAGCGGCCCAACCCACAGAGCCACCGAGGCGCCCCTAGGGGAACCCTGTTTTTTAAAACAAAGTTGGATGCAATACTTTCACATTCTTGATATATTTCAATCGTCCTCTCCCTTGCTTGCCACACTCAAAACTCCCTATCTCCATGAGGACCGCTCTGGCTAATCAGAGATCAACCCACTCGACGGTGAGGTTTTGCAGGCAGGCACCGTTTTCATTGACAAGTCTTCTTCCCATTCCCCAAACATGATACTGGACATCAGCATCACCCTCACTTAGTGTTTGACCTATTAGTTAAAGGACATGAAAAGCAAATGACCTCAGACATTGCCACATTACATAATGAAGAAAACCCTACAAGGAAAGTGGGGGAAAGAAATTAAGTAGGCTACAACAAATAGTTGATTTTCAAACCATCAGGATGTCTTCCGTTTCCCCCTCAGTGGGAGCTCAGTCACCCAGACATATATGCATTTTTTAAACAAAGGACTCTTATCAGGTCTCAGGCCATTTTAACAATGCTCTCAGGTGGCCTGGCTGTGACCCATGGCAGAAACCCACAGGATCTCATATTAGGTAAGCAGAGATGGAAGGAAAGAAAAGTATTCCAGTTGCTGTGCTATGGGAACTCAGCACCATATTTTCAGACCGCTGGAGAGAGAAGAACTTAGAATAATAGACTAATATAAGCTCATCACGAAACTCAGCAAAAGCACCTGGGTGGTCTGACTGCCCATATTTCTCTCTGTCTCAGACATTTTGTCACTGAATTTCTATACAGTCCTATTGAATTCATCACTTTTTAAGTTATTATTTGTGATTCAACCTCAAGTAGCCGTAGAAAATGATATTAATAGCTGTTGTTATAATAATACTATTAAAAATGTTTAAATAAATGCTCTTAAAAAGGTAACTGGGAGCTATCTATCCAGGAGCTATGTACCCGGATAGATGATTTGTTAATCAGAATCTAAAGGAATGTAAAAACCAAGTACAATAAACACAGAGAAACAAGGGGGCTCATGTCTTACACCCCGCCTCCCCACGTCAGACACCCCCCAGCACTGAGATTTCAAAAACAAAAGGGCAGCCAGACCCTGTTCCAGTCCTAATAAATATGATTTACATTTCCTGCCCTCCTGCTCTTCAATTCTTCCAATCCTAAAATACATAAACGCCCAACCTGTTTTTTTATATTCTGTCATCTTGCTTTTTTATCTGCTAATTGTGCCTTTTCCCCCAGTCATTACATTACAGGAACTTCCCTGGGCTCTGCTCATCCCAGAAGCTGAAACAACTACAAATCTGTCAAAAACACTAGACCGTTAGTGGCCAAGTCCATCGGAAGACGGCCGGACGCTCCTGGGAAAGCTCGCAATGGAAAAACAAACAGACATTTCTCTAACTTCCTTTTGCAATTCCACATTCTGTAATGGAATTAGCATTTAATCTATCTGGCACAAAAGAGATTTGGAAAAGGTAGGAGACATAAATACTAGGAAAATAAAATCCTTTTGGAAAAAAAAAAAAAAAAACTTTAATGAGCTTTCTATAATTTCCATACTGAAAAGTTTGTAAAAAGATCTGGTTTGTCTGTCTGTTTCTCTCTCTCTCTCTCTCTCTCTCTCACACACACACACACACACACACACGCACCGTGCACACATACCAGCACAGCTCCTTGTTGTTGCCAATACCAGCCATTTAGAAAGCAAGTACAACAAAGTGAAAAGTGCATGGAAAGTCAAAGTCCAGTCCAGCAGAACCCAGTGTGTCCTGACCCCATTGTTTCGCGAGATGCTTCATTTTTCAAAATTCCAGGTCGTATGACTTTGATCATCACCACGTGTATATTTCACTCCCTGAGAACCACAATAATCATTAGCATATCAAAGGCTCTGTGAAGTCCAGCCATTACTTAAAAAAAAAAAAAAAAAAAAAGAGGGGGGCAGAGGACATTTATTTAACCCTTATATTCCCATGAAACCCCTTGTTAGTAGAATACCTAGACTATTTCAGGACATATGATTGCACTCACTTAGCCCTCTCCTAGCTACCTTGATTACCCTGGAGTACAGAAACTTGAGATAAAAGAAACCTTACTGGGGCACCTGGGTGGCTCCGTCGGTTAAGTGTCTGTGTTTGGCTCAGGTCATGATCCCAGGGTCCTGGGGTAGAGCCCCACGTCGGACTCAGCAGGGAGCCTGCTTCTCCCTCTCCCTCTACCTGCCGCTCCCCCTGCTTGTGCGCTCTCTCTCTCTCTGTCAAATAAATAAATAAAAATTCTTTTTAAGAAAAGAAAAAACAAACCTTACTAGTTCATTTACTGTTCCACCAGGGGCAAGAGGGGAAGGGCTGTGATAATAAACTGAGCCCCAAACAAGCAAGTGCAAGTGTAACCAGAGATAACATAAAGATGGTGCTGCTGGGTTTCCTCACTCCCGGGACTTTGAATGTTCTCTGCTGGGGTCTGGGGCATATGTATGCCAAGGAGCCTCCGATAGCAAGAACTCGGCCCTGCCTGAGTGATGAATCTCAGAACATGCGGCCAGTGACAAACCCCCCCGCCCCCGCACCTCGGAAAGAGATGCCACACAGAGCAGAAGGCACCAACTAGCATCTCCAGTCTGTGAGGAGCCGAACCAGCAGGGGCCACTTGCCTGGAAGATTCTGCCACATCGGCAAAAAGCTTTAGCCTTAGTGACCCTTGTCCTTCCATACAAATCTTTGCGGGGCCAGCACAATGGAAAAAGGAAAAGTCAGCCAAGAAAACCACCTTGGGGAGAGCTCCTGACCCCGACCACTGGTAGGAAAGTGATTGCATTACATCAGTCAGGAAGTGGTATTTTGAGCTCTAGTCTACTTAACTGGATACAGTTGCCTGGAAAAGTTATCCTCCTCAGCGGGAATTAGCATGCAGCTCTAACACTGCATTCGGGACGGCTAGTGATGCTGGGGAGGGGCAAAGGGAGACAGGGAGGGACAGGTGTCTACAGGGAACTTGCGTATTTGTGAATATTTTTTAACGTATTTGTTCATGCACTATTTCTCAAGTTGGAGGGTACTGTGTGGTGTTTGTTATCGTCCACTCCTATATGTATGTGTGAAATCATAACTTCACTTTTAATTTAAAAACATAGATGCATCACACTTTGGGCCCCCAAGGAAAAAAAGTCCCACACACAGGTGTAAGTCAAGAGTTCTGTCATTCTCCTAGGTCACTCCGGTACAATCTAGCTATAAATTAATTACTGCCCTAAATGAAAGATGATTTGATTAAAGCCTCTTCCCACTGGAACCTAAAAGGGATACCCTGAGAGAGTGAAACAGAAAGATAACGTCGGCACGGTGAGTCCTCTTCCCTCAAGGAGGGGATATGACAGAGCCCCTGCTCCGATCCATGGAGAGATCTTGTCTCCCGGGGCTGCAAACATAGCATAGGGTTGGGCTGGAGTTTTTTCTCAAAAATTGGCCCCAAATGTATTGCATCAAACTCTACCTTCCTAATAGGTTCCTTAACATTAACGAAATTCCCTAAATTTCCAGTCACTCCCACATACTTGAACAGATCCATATGGGTATTTAAGATACAGTCATGGGGCACCTGGTTGGCTCAGTTGGTTAAGTGTCCAACTCTAGATCTCAGCTCAGGTCTTGATCCCAGGGTCGTGAGTTCAAGCCCCATGTTGGGCTCCATGGTGTGGAGCTTACTTAAAAAAAAAAAAAAAAAAAAATGATGCAGTCCTAGTGAGTTAAAGAGTTCAGCCTCCAGCTCAAGTCAAAACCGTGACTCCAGCAACAGAGTGGAAGAGTTCTTTCCATACCCGACCCTCCTTTCCACCCTGGCTCCTCCAGAGTAGGGGCAGCTAGGAGCCAGAGAGGGTGCAGGAAAATGCTTATCTCCCTCCCCGTGACTGGCCACTGAGGCCTCCAGGGGATAGGCCTCCAAATGCTCAGACTTAAAGCATTCTTTGAAGGGCTTCCCTGGGATCAGACTCCCCTCCACTCAGTTCCAGAACACAGGAAAAAACAGCTGTGTGCCCACCTCTCCCACAACCCCCATTAGCCAGAGTCCCTGGCCTCCTGGGGCAGCCCTCCTGGTGGATGGCAGTTGCTAGCTCAAACTCACCCAGTCACCCAGTTGCCCCTGCCCAAGCTTGCCCTCAGAGCAGCACCCCTCCATCCTCTCTATTCCTCTTCTCTGTTGAGGGAGCAGAGAGGTGGGACAGCAAGTTGGCTACAAAACAAGCCTTCCTTCTTGCAGATGCCCTCAATGGTCCAGGGGATCCTTCTGGAGTCCCCCCGCCTCGACTCTGGGGAGGAGAAGCACCTGCTGCCTCTCTCTCCCCATCTCCATGGACACTGCCCTCCCCCAAACCTTTCAGCTCAACCCCCTCCCCCATATTCTTATTCCAATCATCTCCTTGCAGTCCCAGGATGGTGCACTGGGGGGCAGGTTGGTGGTGGCAGGGTTACTCTTCTCAGCAAGCCTGCAGGGAGGGTGCTGGCCCCAACTGCTGGGCCCTCTCAGGTCTACAGGATCCTGCCATCCTTGCTTTCCAATTAACACAGTGCTTCTCAAAACCCGCCGCAGGAAACACCAGCTCAACAGATGTATAATGTATGGAGAGGGCGATGTGGCCAAATAGTTTTGGGAAATCCTGAGTTAAACATGGTCACATAGTTAACAATTAGATAGGTTGGTTTGTTGTTGTTGTTGTTGTTGTTGTTTTAACTTCAGGACTTCTCAAAGCTTTTAATATGCCAATGTGACTTGTGAATTTACAAGAAAGGGACACAATGCACAGTAGTTCTCCAACCTCTTATTCATAGAACACCTAAGTACATCTCAAGGAACAGACTTGGGAAATGTAGATTTTACCCAATCCCATCGTGCTCAGTTCAAGTCCCGCCCCTCCCTGAATCCTCAGGAACCCTCACAGTTTCCTTCCTGTGATGCTGCTGTCATCTTTAGTTAAGGCAGGTGTATTACCCTATAACTCTTCTTTTGCACTATGCTTACTTTGCTGTAATTCAAAAGCCATTCCCAAGGCCCATCTTCATCATCTTTCACTACAGATACTGGGAAAACTCAATAGTCACTTTCCTAGCCTCCCTCGTAGAAGAGTCCATGTGACAACAGTGCTGACAGTGGAGGGGTTCTGGGAAAGGTCTGCAACCTACTCTTCTTCCTGCCTTGACTACTGATGTGATGCCTGCAGCTTTGACAGCCACGTTGTAACCATGAGGAAGAAGTCAAGGGAATTTCAGAGAAACGTTAATTCCCTGCCCTCTATGAGCCCCTAGATAAACCTGCAGCCATCTACCTCCAGATCCTAATTCTGTGAGAAAATTAAGCCTGTTTCTGCCGAAGCCACTAAAAATTGCCTATCATAGCTGATTTCCTTCCTAATACATTCACCAATTAAAATTACAGCTACACTGTGGTGAGAATTACACCATGTATTTCTTTGTGCACTGCATGGTAAACAGGACAGAATGGTTCTTATTTCCATCTTTTTCAGGAGTATACTGATTTTTTAAAAAACAACTAGATTCACTCCTCTCTTATTTGAGTTGCATATGTTCGTATATGGTCATAATATTATTATTTTCATTGTCATTAGAATGTAAAAATGGGAAGATAGAGAAAATAATTTAATCGTTCTCAATTCTCTGGAGTGTGGGGAGGGAATGGTATAGTACTTTTCAATTACTTGCATTAACAAAATGGAGCAAAATATTTTAAAATAAAGGACTTGGAAAATCACATTAAGTTTTCCAAATGTATTTTTCTTCTAACACTAGAACATGAATGTCTTTGATATCCTTGGAATTCGTCACAATGTAAAACAAAAAGGCAACATCAAAAGATGTGATTCAAAAAGATCTGGAATGTTTCCCCCTTGTCATACTGTTCCCTGGAAATCAACTCAAGGAAGCAGGTCTTTCTCAGATCTTTACAGGTTTTGCTTTCTTTTTCAAAAATTATTTTCTTTATAATAATAATACATATTCCTTTGGAATTTTTAAGGAAATGGTTAACATTTGTTAAAATTGTTGTGTATTTATACCTGCCTTTTGTCCACACATATACATGCTACACATGTGTCTGTACGTGTACATGTGTGTTTATGTATACGTGATCTTTTATAAAATTGCCTAATTCTATAAACACAGCTGTGTATCCTACTTTTATTTATTTTTTTTTAAAGATTTTATTTATTTATTTGACAGACAGAGATCACAAGTAGACAGAGAGGCAGGCAGAGAGAGAGAGGGAAGCAGGCTCCCTGCTGAGCAGAGAGCCCAATGTGGGACTCCATCCCAGGACCCTGAGATCATGACCTGAGCCGAAGGCAGCGGCCCAACCCACTGAGCCACCCAGGCGCCCCCTACTTTTATTTAAAGATCAGTGGTGTCGGGGGGGCGGGGGTGGCGCACCTGGGTGGGTGGCTCATTGGGTTAAAGCCTCTGCCTTTGGCTCAGGTCATGGTCCCAGGGTCCTGGGATCGAGTCCTGGCCTCTCTGCTTGGCGGGGGGCCTGCTTCCCCTGCTCTCTCTCTGCATGCCTCTCTGCCTACTTGTGATCTCTCTGTCAAATAAATAAATAAAATCTTTAAAAAATAAATAAATAAAAATTAAAAAATAAATAAAAGATTACCAACAGGGGCACCGGGGTGGCTCAGTGGGTTAAGCCTCTGCCTTCGGCTCAGGTCATGGTCTCATGGTCCTGGGATCGAGTCCCGCATCGGGCTCTCTGCTCATCAGTGAGTTGGCTTCCCCCTCTCTCTATGCCTGCCTCTCTGCCTGCTTGTGATCTCTCTCTGTCAAATAAATAAATAAAATCTTTAAAAAAAAAAAAAAAGAATGTCGTAGTAATAGCCAAGTTCAGTACAAGCTTGAAGAAATTGCGTATGGTACCCTTTCCATTTGTTTCCGTTCATATCCCAAAAAATGTGAACTAAAATTGTTCAGCTAGATAGTGAAATCATTACCATAACTTTTTTTTTATGTGCACCTGTGTCCAAAGAATCTCAAAGTGAATAAGCACTGTAAAAGCAAATGTTAAAAAAGTAAAAAAAAAAGTTGACTTTACAGGTAAGTAAATAAGGTATCCAAGCAAATTCCAAAGAGGAACTGAAGCCCAGAAATAAATATTATAATATTATAAATATTCTGTGCAACCTCCCAGATTATATCTGATTGACTTGATGGAAATAGTTTACAATTCCAAAATCATTCTAGAGTGTTGGAATTTGTTAAGAGCAAAACATTTGGTATGGAAAAGACATTGACCATCCATCCAATATGCATAGGCTCCCCTATATTCCCCAACCTCCTTCCACAGTCAGGGCCATGGTCAAGTGCTGGTCAAGGGAGTGTGAACAGAAGAGACTGTATCATTCTCGGTCTTTACTAACTTGTTAGCTGGAGTGGAACCCTCCTGTGTCCTCTGTTTCTCTCCTGCATAGATCTAATGATGAAGGAGCAAGATGGAAACGGCCAGGACCCCTGAGTGACTGCATGGGGAACAAATGCCCAAATGCATTTTGGAGGCATGAGAACTGAGACTTTGCGTGTTAAAGCCCAGAGATTCCAGGGTGAACTTGGTGCCACAGCATAACCTAGCCAATCCAGACTCATATACTTGGCACTCACCTGACTTCTCCAGTTTCCAAATCAGAATTCTCTAGAGCAGAAGGAATGCCTTCGATGGCTCTCCCTACATCACATCCACCACGGAAGCTAGTTATCTTGAGTGTATCCTCTCTGTGGTTCCCATTATATGTGGGAAACTAAAGCTCAGAATGTCCTAGTCCCTTGTCCTGGGTCACAGGGCACACCAACATCAAGACCAGAACGTTGTGTTCCTCAAACCTCCTATGCATCATTTACAAACTTCTTGAGAACCATATAAGGCCTGACTGAACACAGAAAAATCAGGAAGCATTTTTAAGGAGTCACCTCCAATTCCATGGTGGATTTTTTCCAGATTTAGTTTTTTCAGATTGAGTTTAGTTACATCTCCCGTAAAATCTCTGTAATTCTGGCGGAGGGAAGGATAAGCCACTTGCCAAGTGGTTTCTGTGCTGCCCCCCCTACATTCCTCAGCCGCTAGCCGCAGGGGGCTCCTTACAGTTACATTTAAATTAATTAAAACTAAATAAAATGAAAAATATATTCCTCAGTCATACTAGCTGCATTTCAAATGCTCACTAGGCACATGTGGCTCGTGGCTCCCATCCTGGATGGTGTGGGACATTTCCATCACCAGGCAAGTTTTACTGGGCAAGGTACGAACTAGTTGGCCTAGAATACCCTGATAAGATTGACCCCCAGAGACATACCCAGCTGACCCCTGAATAACGGGTTTGATCTGTGTGGCAGCACAGATGTAGATTCTATCTGGTAAATACTGTTCTATACCGTAAATGTATTTTCTGTTCCTTATGATTGTCTTCATAACATTTTCTTTTCTCAAGCTTACTTTACTGTAAGAATATAGTGTATGATACATATAACATACAAAGTATATGTAAATTGGCTGTTGAGGCTCTTAGTAAGGCTTCTGGTCGACAGGAGGCCATTAGTAATTAATTTCTGGGAAAGTCAAAAGGTATAGCAGATCCCCCACTCCACAGGGACTGATGCCTCTATCCCTCCCCCTGCACCTGCCATGTAAAAACAGCTCTAAGACAAGATTCCCAGCCCCCTCTCCTCACAAATATTATTAATGGGGTAAAACTGAGAAAAGCAGAACTTAGGAGAAATATCCGTGACATAACAAAGAAAGGCTTTCCCATGAGATCCGCCATGTCAGCTCTTCAAACAGAGGTTGGCGATCAAGCCCGTGTGCAGGGTGAACATGTTATGTCTAACATGGAAATCTCCTTGTAGACTTACGCGGTCTTTGGTTTTTAACACCATGAGGCAAAAAGTCTTCCAAAAACAGGTAGAGCTGGTGAAGTTGATGATTATGACAGTTGCTGACACTGACACTCATCAGGGTGCCAAGGCAAACTCAACAGAGCGAGCACCATGGGACTATCTAAGTAAACAAAACCCTGGGCAATGTACTGTCCAAAATGACAGCAGAAGACATCTTACAGCAAGATGCTTCTCCCCTGAGAGCAAATCAGCCGCAAACTCACTGCACTGACAGTAAGATAAAAACCCCAACAGGGCCGCCCCTTTCAAACTGAGGAAGTGTGAAGGATGTGCCATAGAAGGAAAGACTCGCCTTGACCAGGGGAGTTGATGAGGGGGCCTCCAAGGGCACTCGCCCTATCTGACACTTGACTGAAAACAGCTATGTTCATGAGTAACGATGAGGAGGAGGAAAATTATTTTTTGAACCACGCAGGGCTCAGAATGCAATAGCAGATGCTGCAGCTGTCTACCACACCCGTCTGTGCAGTGCACCTGTGAGGCGTGCGTGCCGCGCATGCTTCGTCAGAATCATCCTATGAGGAGGTACCGCCCCACAACCCATTAGCTAGAAAACCCAAATGCCGAAGGCACTAGATGCTGGTAGGGGGTGTGGAGCAACAGGAACTCACTCACTGTTGGTGGAAATGAGAAATGGTAGTCACTCCGGAAGACAGTTTGCCAGTTTCTATAAACCTAAACCTTACTACGATCCAGCCATGGTACTCCTTAGTGGTTACTCAAGGGAGCTGAAAACATATCCATATATAAAAACCTGCACACGACAGTTTCTAGAAGCTTCATTCATAATCGCTATACTTGAGAGCAACCAAGATGTCCTTCAGCAGGTGGAGAGATAACCATAGCACATCCAGACAATGAAGGATTGTTCAGTGATTAAAAAAAAGAAGAAGAAGAAATGAGCTATCAAGCCACAAAAAGACATGGAGAAAACTTAAATGCATTTTGCTGAGGGAAAGAACATATGTATGAATGATTCCAACTATATGACAACCGTGAAAAGGCAGCACTATAGAGAGAAGAGTAAAAGTATCAGTGGTTGCCAGGGGTCTGGGAAGAGGAACGGAGGAATGAGTAGGCAGGAAACAGGATTTGAACACTATTCTTTATGACACTGGTGGATTTATGACATTATCCCTGGTCCACACCAAGAGAACTACACAACAGGAAGAGTGAACCCTAACTCAACTATGGCTTCAGTGAACAATAACGTGTCAGTATGGGTTCATCAATTGTTACAAATGTACTACACTTACGCAAAATAACAGGGGAGAGCAGGGACAGAAAACAAAGGGTAGACCTGAACTCTGTACTTCCCGCATAATTTTTCTGTATACATAAAACTGCCCTAAAAAATAAGTCTATTAATTTTACTGAAATCATTCTGCATGTCCATTTACTATGCTAGCATATCCCAGGGCTGTCAGCATGTACTCAGTGCCCACACACACACACACACACACACACACACACACACACAAATGTCAATGTTGGGGTAGGACCACGCATTGAGAACAAATGGTCTACAGACTCATTAAAGGTAAGGCTCCCCTCTATGAAATCACTATCTCAAAGAGGTATGTGCACTCCATGTTAATGGCAGCATTATTCAAAACAGACAAGACATGGAAACAACCTAACTGTCCATCAACAGATGAGTGGATAAAGAAAATGTGACATAAAGGGAGAGAGAATATTATTCAGCCATATAAAAGAAGGAAATCCTGGGGCGCCTGGGTGGCTCAGTCATGAAGCCTCTGCCTTCGTTCGGCTCAGGTCATGATCCAGGGTCCTGGGGTCGAGCCCCGCATTCGGCTCCCTGCTTGGCAGGAAGCCTGCTTCTCCCTCTCCCGCTCCCCCTAATTGTGTTCTCTCTCTCACTGTGTGTCTCTCTCTATCAAATAAATAAATAAAATCTTAAAAAAAAAGAAGGAAATCCTGCCATTTGGGTCAACACGGAGAAAACTTGAGGGCATGATGCTAAGTGAAATAAGCCAGAGAAAGAAAATACTATATGACATCACTCATATGTAGAATCTAAAAAAGCTGAACTCAGAGAAACAGACTGGGGGTTGCCAAGGAGCTGGATTGGAAGATGTTGGTCCAAGGTTCAAACTTCCAGTTATAAGAGGAATACATTCTGAGCATCTCATGTACAGAATGGTGACTACGGTTAACAGTGCTGCATTTTATACCTCAAAGTTGCTAAGAAAGATGTTTTTTTTTTTAAGATTTTTTATTTATTTGTCAGAGAGAGAGGGAGAGAGAGCAAGCACAGGCAGACAGAATGGCAGGCAGAGGCAGAGGGAGAAGCAGGCTCCCCACCAAGCAAGGAGCCCGATGTGGGACTCGATCCCAGGACGCCGGGATCATGACCTGAGCCGAAGGCAGCTGCTTAACCAACTGAGCCATCCAGGCATCCCAAGAAAGTAGATCTTAAATGTTCTCCCCACAACAACAACAACAACAAATTTTTAAGGTAAGACTGCTGTTTCTTGTGGTGTGCTTTCTTCTCTCCATCTCCAGTGCTGTGATCTAAACAAAGGAAAGGCCCAGTACAGGCTCGCTGGGTGAGTCAATTCCTTAGTCAATGCATTTGGCCAAAAAGGTTACCAAATTAATATATTCTTCAGACTCTAACAACGTGCCAAAATCTAGAGACAGCAAAATATGCATTTGGAAGACAGAAGAAGAGGCAGAATAAAAGTTAGCTTCTCTTTAGCATTTTATAACTTAGAGTTCAGTGCTCTGTAATTATCTGTCAGATAATTATTAGTCACACTTTTGGGAAAGATAACAAATAAAGAATTAAACAACCAACATCCCCTCCTTAGCATGGTTAACTCTATTTTAAAAACCGATTTGCATAATATGTGTGAAATAGGTTATGTCCAGATCAAAGTTGTCAAAAACAAGCTAATCTAGTTTATTCTGATGTTTATCAAAGATTATGAGGTAATAAATTACTATTTTCTGTAATTGCTTTCCTGCAGATCTTCTAAGATACAACTAGATATCTTCCTTGAAAATCCTACTTAAAAACTGCACCTCTTCTCTTATCACAGGAATCAGTAAATATCTGTTGAAAGGAAAGATAAGTGCTAAGAGGATGAGGCAAGACCCCTTATCATTCATATAAGGTACTGCATTTATTTTTCAAAGAGCAGAACTACACCCTGAAATTTTTATAAATGTGGAATGTTCTTTCATGGGAGCATTATAATACATTCAGGTTTTATAGAGCTGAACTCCCAAGCTAGTGGCTATAATTTGCAATTTCTTGAAGATAAAATTACCTACATTCTTCCCATAGAAAAATGAGACCAGTGTGTCGATAACTACATTATACAAAGCCATGCATTTTCAACCAAGCAGTAATGTTCAAATGGTGCAGCAGATACCCATCACGAAGACCCAGATTTGTTGCCTCTAATAAGGTGATTGCCATGTACCCAACAGCAAGGCAATCACATCTATTTTTCTTGGGAGGAATTTCTTATTGTTAGTGGGGGTTCATTTCCAGCTCTGGAACAAGTACCCACATCGAGAGAGGCATCTGATTAAATGACTCCCTGCACTTATGAGACAGGAGAAGGAAAACCAATTCCAAGTTTAATATGATCCTTTTTTCTCTTGTAAAGGATTTATCTCCTCCTTTCTCGCTGCAGCTCTGAATGAGGGACAATTTAAATCAAGCACCAAAATTTGTTACTTAGGAAAGCAACTTCTCTCAAGTGCCTGAATCATTAACTGGTTTTATTTATCTATTTATGCACCTGGTCCTGGAAAGGATTTAAGACAGAAAGCATTCACTGTTTCCAGGCAGACTGGGGATGGCTCACGAGACTGAACAATGTCTACTGGGCAGACACCTCAGTTCCAAAGGAGAGGGCGTCAATAAATATTTATTTGTACCTCCTACGGGCGATGACATGTGCTGGGAGCCAGAGAAACGCAGGTGAGTACAACAGGGAAGCTTCCCACCCTTGACAGAGCCCACATTCAGAAGATGTGTCCAGAGCCAGAAGTGAACATTATGTGCCGGTTTGCTCGTCAAAGCTGGAGTCTAGTTGGGGAAGAGATATTCCAAGACTTGATATCTGCCTCTACACATGTCTGAAGAACCATAATTTTTTTTTAAGGTTTTATTTATTTATTTATTTATTTGACAGAGAGGGACATAGGGAGAGAGGGAACACAAGCAGAGGGAGTGGGAGAGGGAGAAGCAGGCTTTCCGCGGAGCAGGAAGCCCGATGCGGGGCTCAATCCTAGGACCCCAGGATCATGACCTCAGCCGAAGGCAGACGCTTAACGACTGAGCCACCCAGGCACCCTGTGAATAACCATAATTTATAAGACAAAAGAGTCATTTGGTGTGGTCATTGGGTGAAAATCAGAAAGAAGCCAACATGGGCCAAGAATTTTTTAATAAAAAGACCTGTCCAAGAACAGAATACACCACATTATAAGATAATGAGTTCACAATCATGGGAGCTTCCAGCAGACTTGGTAAGTTATCAGAAAATTGACTGTGATGGGGATCCCTGGGTGGCTCAGCTGCTTAAGCTGCTGCCTTTGGCTCTGGTCATGATCCCAGGGTCCTGGGATCAAGTCCCGCATTAGGTTCCTTGCTCAGCAGGGAGCCTGCTTCTCTCTCTGCCTCTGCCTCCTACTCTGCTTGCTTGTGCTCTCTCTCAATCTCTCTCTCTCTCTGAGAAATAAATAAATAAATAAAATCCTAAAAGAAAGAAAGAAAGAAAGAAAGATGAAAGAAAGAGAGAAAGAAAATTGGCTGTGATGGATATAAGCAGGTTCACAGGAACATTAGAAGTTACTCATGCTTCATGATTCAGAGACTCTAATCAAACCCCAAAAACACCCTGACTATCTCGGGCCTCAAAACGTTAGCCTTAACGAGAAGCTGTAATGATCATATAATGACATATATGACATAAATGACATAATAAGCCAGAATTTCCTGGGTTCCCTGCCATTCAGAGTCAAAAGAAACACTAGGCGCTGAGTTCTGATTGTTAGGTGGGGTTCTCGGGCATTGAGTGACTTCAGAATGCCAACAGTCTCCCTAAAAAAAGACAGAACTTGAATCCCGGAAATAAAACCTCTGTAGTAACTATCAAGATACACCAGTCATGAGGGCAAGGCAAGTACCTGAATACTACTTATACTGAAGCAAAAGAATCTGTCAAGGTAGGCAGAATTTCTAAATTTCCAGTGATGTCCTGCCCAATCCCCAGAACTATATGAGGAGAGTTCACTCCCGTGTGCGACATGGCACAGCTGACCTCCAGATGGAAAGACTGTCCTTGGATGACCCAGGTGAGCCAAACATAATCGCATGAGCCCTAAAAAACAGACCGCTTTCTCCAGCTGGTAGCAGAAGAGACTCAAAGAGCAGAGAGATTCGAAGCATGAGAGGGATGTGGTGCACCATTGCCAGCTTGAAGATGGAGGGGGCCACGTGACAATGAATGTGGGTGACCTCTAGAAGCTGAGAGTACCTCCCAGCCAAGAGCCAAGAGCCAAGAAAATGGGGACTTCAGTCCTACATGGATCAAGCAGTGGAGTCTATGGCCAACATGAGTGGCCTTGGAAACAGATTCTCTCTCTGAGCCTGGGGCTAAAAGCCCAGCCCAGCGCAAGCTTGACTGAGGCTTTTTGATTCCCTGAGCACAGAATCCAGATGAGTCCACCAGACTTCTGGCCTCCAGAGCTGAGAAAAGGGTGCTGCTTTAAGGCGCTCAGGATGTAGTCGTGTTACACAGCAACAGAAAAGCAATACAGAATCCAAAGGCGGAAGTGAAGCACTGTAAGCTCGACGTAAGGCTTGAAATGGCTGATACCCAGGAGAGACACCTCCAGCAGCAAAGCAAACCAGGTGAGTCCAGACCCAGAGAAGTCTGAGGAAAGCAGCACCACCATTGACTTCATCGAAGTCATGACCAGAAACGGCCCAACTCCACCTCACACCTGGTAGAATGGCTATCATAAGAAGACAAGAGGTCACAAGTGTCAACGAGGATGTGGAGAAAAGGGACCCTCCTGCACTTTTGGTGGGAATGTACATTGGCTCAATCACTATGGAAAACAGTATGGAGGCCTGTCCCTCAAAAAATTAAAATAGAGGGGCTCCTGGGTGGCTCAGTGGGTTAAGCCTCTGCCTTCGGCTCAGGTCATGATCTCAGGGTCCTGGAATTGAGCCCTGCATCGGGCTCTCTGCTCACCAGGGAGCCTGCTTCTTCCTCTCTCTCTGCCTGCCTCTCTGCCTACTTGTGATCTCTCTCTGTCAAATAAATAAATAAAATCTTTAAAAAAAAATTAAAATAGAACTACTATAGGACCCAGCTTCTGGGCATATATCCAAAGAAAGTGAAAACAAGGTATTGAAAGTATCTGTACTCCCCTGTTTATCGCAGCATTATTCACAACAGCTAAGGTACGGAAACAACCTAAGTGTCCATCAACAGTCGAAAGAATAAAGAAGATAAGGTATATGTATATATACAGTGGGATACTATCCAGCAATGAGAAAGGAGGCTATCCTGCCATTTGTAACACCATGGATGGATCTTGAGGGCGTCACGCTAAATGAAATAAGTCAGACATAGAAAAGACATGATATGATATTGCTAATATGTGAAATCTAAAAAAGCTGAACTCATAAAAACAGAGAGTAGAATGGAGGTTACCAAGGACCAGGGGTGGGGAATGGGAGGGATGCTGTTTAAGGATACAAACTTATGACTAGATGATGTAGAAGTTCTGGAGAGCTAAGCCAAACAGAGTGACTAGAGCCAACAATATTATCTATTATAGACTTCAAAATCGCTAAGAGACTAGATCTTTAATGTTCTCACCACCAAAAAAAAAAAAAAAAAAAGAAAAGAAATGATAGTTATGTGACGTGACAGAGTTTTTAGCTAACTACTATGTAAATGGTGGTAATCATATGGCAATATATAAATGTATCAAATCAACTCAATATGTTGTATACCTAAAATCCACACAATCTTATATGTAAATTATATCTCAATTAAAAAAGAAAGGAAGAAAAGGCCAAAACTTATTTTGGCAAGAAGGGAAAGGAGGAACCCTGGCTTATGGATGCTCTGTGTGACTACACTGGGTGAAATTCACTCACTGCTTAGAGAAGGGGGCTGCTCTGCAGCTGGTGGAATGAGGGTGAAGGAAAAGGATATACTTGGGGTCCTACTGTAAATTCAGGGGTGCACCAAGGGCTGATGACACCCAGATGCCACACCGCTTTGGTGGAGTTTGTGTTCTGGGTGATGGCCCTCAGAGGGGAAGGGCATAGGGGGCTGCAGCCCAAGGAAGCCCTCACCACCTCTTTTTCTGCAAAGCCAAGATGGTGTTCATTCCTAGGCTTGAAATTCACACAAAAGTAGAATAGTGTATTCTGGACCACTAAACATTCTGGAAGCCTTGGGTGTTCAAAGCTTCTCGCCACATAAGGGAACATCTCTCACCTGGAGTCGCATACCAGCCTCCTTACTGGTCTTCCTACTCTTGTTCTGTCCCCCTGAGCCTATCTTCAACATAGCAGCTGAACTATCCTCTTAGAAGACATAGGTCTGACCATGCCATCCTCTACCAAAACCTTCCGATGGCTTCTACAACACTTCTGGTGACCTATAAGACCTTCAGGGTTGACCCACCATCACCTCTGGGGACTCCTCTCCTGGCCTCTCCTCTTGATCACTCTACTCCTTCATGCTCCTTAAACACACCACACTCTCTTCAGTTTCAAGATCTTTCAACCTCTTTTATTTTCCTAGAATGTTTTTTTCCCAGATATCCACTCGCCTCTATCCTCACTTCCCTCAGGCCCTGTTTAAATTATCACCTTATCTGGTGAGCGAGATCTTCCCAGACCACTCCGTAAAGAACTCTACCTCTTCCTTACCCTACTTCATTCCCTAATCCCCTTACCCAATTTATTTTCCACATAGAATTCATCATCATCTGTCAAAAAAATTTTTTGTGTAATTGCTTGGTTATTGTCAGCCTCTCCCCTCTCACATATAAACCTGATGAGCTTATATTATCTTGTTCACTGCTGTTTCCCAAGATCCTCTTGTACTACCTTTCACAGTAAATACTTGATAAATAAATATAAACAAGTGAATGAAGGAATGACAGGAAGTCTAGGAGACGTTGGGTTTTCAGACTGAGATAGTCAAACAACAAGCAATATTGGGTTCAGGAGACCCCAATATAGCAGAACATCAGTTACTACAAGACATTCAAAGACATACTCTCCTTACTCATTCTTTCAGCAAACAATTTCCACGCATCCACTCTGTGCCAGGTATCTATTCCTGTCACAAAAATTTCTCCCACATGGAGGAAGGAGAGTACCCCTCCTACAATAATGCACCATGAAAGCAGTATTTGACCACAATTCTCATAGTAGCGATGGTACAGTCTCGAAATAGCCTTGTTATTGGGAAAATACAGCATATATCTATAAACAGGTGAGAACACTAGGAATTACCGACTTAGAAGGCTGCCTTCTCTCTTGCTTTCTCTATCCTACTAATTTCCTCAGTCTACCTGCTTGCCTTCTTAGCCTCCTCAGTTTAGAATGAGTCCACAAGGAGGAATGTTCCCCTCCAGCTGAATAGAGAAGTTCTCAAGAAGGACACAGAGACTGTAGAAGCCCCATTTGTGTTGGGGTTGTGTTCCAAGATGAACCAAGGGCTGAGGCCACCAGATGGGTAGCTGAGGTCATGTTGCTGACTGAAAGGACGGCTCGCAGATGGTGGTAGGGAGCACACGCTGGCTGAGCAGAGAGGTGACAGGACAGGTGACCCAAAGGGGCAGGGAGAAATGGGAGAGCCACCAACCTCCTCCTAAAAAAAGCGATCAGATTTCTACCTCATGACTCCACAGCTGCAGAGTACACCTGGTCTGCATTTTCAGCACAAGGACCAAGTTTCCATAAAGGTCAGTTTCAAAATCATCAAAAAGGGATCTGCTCAGGGTAGTAGTGCTTGGGCACCTCACGAAGAACACTCTCAAACCTCTTCCCTTCTCCGGGCAGATTCCACCTTGCACTGTCTGTGTCCTTACTTGGATGTGGGAAGAGTGTGGCCTAAAAAAATACAGTTTTCCTGCATCATGGGTTTACGGGTGTAAAAGACACAGGTCTCCTTGACCCCATGGACCACAGCCATGGAAGCGGACCCTCCACACAGGAGCTTCGCTCTGGAACAGACAGACAAACATCTGCTGGAGCAATGTCAAAGGGAAAGGTAGAGTGTCCCAGTGATGGCTTAAGGAAACCATGCCAACTCATGACATATGCCCACTGCACAGCTGGGCCTGTGGGCAGCTGCACTGCTGGCCGGCTCTGACCTCTTGAGCTGCCACAGGAAGCCAACAACCTCATCCCTGGACAAATCTGGGAATGATAAGGCCTATCTCGTTTCCAACATTTGCAACTGTTTTCCAAACATTCCAAAATCCCCTAACTATTTGGCTGGCTCTGTGACACTTAGGAGCTTATTATTTATTTAAAAGTAAAAAAAAAGTTGAAGCTAACAAAAGCAGGATGTGATGGCCCAAAGTGGAAAAAACAGTAGGAAAAGTAACTTGGGGTGCCTGGGTGCCTCAGTTGGTTAAACGTCCGACTCTTGACTTTGGCTCAGGTCACGATCTCAGGGTCGTAGGAACCAGCTGAGCCCAGAGTTGACTTCAGATTCTCTCTCTCCTTCTCCTTCTGCCCCTCTCCTCTCTCTCTCAAATAAATAAATACATAGAATCTTTTTTTAAGTAACAAAATAATATCATATTCATACAACTGACTCCCATATGTCAATGACAATTACAGAATTCTAACTATAAGCATCAACAAGGAGGAATCTCAAAAAAAGAATGCTAAGCATAAGGGGGGGACCAGATGCAAGAAGACAGCAGAGTGCAGACCGCACAAGGCTTTTCATGGAAAATTATATGAAATTCAACAATGAGCATGACTAACCTATGGTGTAAGAAGCCAGGATGGCAGTCACTCTCTGGGAGAAGTGCCTGAGAGGGAGGCCCAAGGAGGGCTCCTGAGGTGCCCCCATGCTGTGTTTCTGGAACTGGGTGCTGTCATCCAAGAGTGCTCACTTTATAACAGTCTGTCATGCTGTAGATTTATAATTTTGCATACTTCTCTGCATGCATGTCATGCTTCAGTTGTTAAAAAAAATAGTTCAGTGATTAATCTTCTGAACATTCTTAATCAACACATATTAAGTTTACATTGGCCTACAAAGCCCCATCAGATGGGCCCTACCACCTCTTCCCACCTCATCTACTTTTTTACTTGTTCAGTCAACTCTTACTGTTCTCTCACGTCAGCCACAAACCTACCTCAGGGCCATTGCACTGGCTGTTGCTTCTGCTTGGAATGTTCTCCCCCACAGATATCCACAGGGCCTACCATATAATCCACTACCTCAAAAAGATACTTATAACCCCATGCCATTACAGCACTATTCACAAAAGCCATGACATGAAAATGACCTAAGTGTCTATTGACTAGTAAATGAATAAAGAAGGTGTGGTATACACATACACACACACACACACACTCACACACACACACACACACACACACACAGGAATATAATTCAGCCATGAGAAAGAGGGAAATCCCACCATTTACAACAACAGGAATGGATCTATACTAAGTGAAATAAGAGATAGAAAATGACAAATACTGTATGATCTCACTTACATATGGGATCCAAACAAAACAAAACCTCACAGATGAAGAGCACAGATTAATGGTTATTAGAGTTGGCGAGCTGGGGGTGGGAGAAATGAGTGAAGGGGGTCAAAAGGTACAAACTTCCACTTTTAAGATAATTAAGTCCTGGGGATACAAATTACAGCATGATATTGTTCTAGAAAAGATATTACATATAATAATTATATTCTAGAGAATATAAGCTCCATGAGGGAGGGATTTCCATGTGTCTGGTTCTCTAACTGTATCCCTAGCACCTCAAGCAGTACCTAACACAGACTTGTAACTTTATAAAAATGCACGAATTAATGAGGGCATCATACTCAAATGATACACCAGTATTTCACAGACCAATGTTATCACCTTTAGCTCAATTATACTCTTTGCCTCACTGAGAGGATTTTGATTTCCCCCGTGTGCGTAGGTCTAAGTTAAAAATGAGATCTTTGGAAGACTTAATTTCCTTTAAAAGTTCAGCGGAAAAAAAAAAAAAAAAAGTTCAGCGGATTAGGGGCAGCGGTTGATTCAACAGGCCGAAAAGATTCAACATTAGCATCCGACCCTTAAGAACGGGGATGAGAAAGGAGAGAGAGTTTTATTAGGTGTGTCCACTTTAAGCCAAAATAAATCGCAAAGCGGAATAGCCTCTGTCAATAAATAACCCCTCCTCGGAGCAGCTCGTTTGAAGGTTGGGTCGTGGGTCCTCGTCCTGGGAAAAGCAGGAAACTGATGGCCTCAGAAATAGTTCGAATTCTTGGCACTCTTCCAGACTTACTTTCCAGTCCCTCAGTAAATCATTTCCTCCCACAATTAAACAGTTCCAAGGATGGGATCTCTCGGTAATACTTTTCACAACTGGGTGTGAATCTCCATCTCAAAATGAAGAGCTTAATTTCAAAAAATTACATTTAAAAAAATGAAATACCCTAAGGGTTTGGCTCTGCTAACCTATTCATTTCTTAGAAAACACACCCCTTCTTCTGCGCTGTGGGCTTCATGTACAGGGTCTTCAACAAAATGCCGCAACTTCAAGACTGTTGTAACTTCCGTGGTAGGTATGACAGGATCACTTCTGCAACTGACTTTAAAAAGCAAATTGCACTTCTTTCATTTGTCTTGTGGATGGTGTGGTAGGAAAAATGGCCATAAAGCAGAAGGCCAGCTCTGAAGGTGGCTCACTGAGGGAAGGTGTGGGCCGTGGCTCAGTCACAGACCACCACCCAACAGCCATCCAGGTAGAGACGCTCAAGGGTGAGGGATGTCCCATGGACGTGAGGCCACCTGAGGAGAAATGGGCTCCAGAAATAGCCAAGCTATCCTCACCTGTTCAAGGGTTAACCCCCAACAGAACGTCTAGCAGCCTAGGAAAAATGTATTGTCCAGAGGCTGGCTGACACCATCAGGGACAGACAAACCCAAGCCAGACCGAAAATCCGCTTCACCACCTCACACCCACATGATGACAATGATCAATGAAAAAAAAAAAAGTCAGCAGTAACAAGTTTACTGGTGAGTATGTGGAGTCAATGGAACCCTTGGACACTTTCAGGAGGGAATGTAAAATGGCGCAGTCACTGTGGTTAACTGCCAGTCCCTCAGAAAGGTAAACACAGAGTCACCACATGACCCAGTCATGTTGCTCTGAGGTAAATGAAAACAAATGTCCACATAAAAACTTGTACAATCTTCCTAACAACATTATCCATACTAGCCAAAACCTGGAGATGACCCAAATGCCCACCCACCAACAAACGGGTAAACAAACAGTGGAATACAACTTGGCAATGAACAGAAACGAAGCATGGATACACACTGCAACACAAAGAAGCCAGAAAACGTGCAGCTAACTCAAAGACGCCAGGCCCAAATCATATGATAGAGACAGTGAGTCGATCAGCAGTTGCTTAGGGCTGGGAGAAATGCAGGGGTTGAGGGAGTGACAGCTAAGAGGTCTGGGGTTTCTTCTGGGGGGTGACGAAATGTTCTAAGTTTGAGTCTGGTGATGGCTGTATAATTCTGTGATATATGCTATCACAGAGTTACATATAAAATGTGTAATCACTTTAAATGGGTGAATTGTAGGACGCCTGGGTGGCTTAGTTGGTTGAGAGTCTGACTACAGGTCCGATTATGATGATCCCAGGGACCTGGGATCAAGCCCTGCATTGGGCTCCACATTCAGCAGGGAATCTGCTTCTCCCTCTCCCTCTTCCCCTCCCTCTACTCATCCACACTCAACATGCTCTCTCTGTAAAATAAATAAATAAAATATTTTTTTAAATAAGCAAATAAATAAATGGGTAAATTGTATGGTATGTGTATTATATCCCAATGAAGCTGTTTAAAAAAAAAATAGATGTGAGAGACAATGAATAGCACTAACCCTCATGAAGGAAAAAAAAAAAGAAAAAGATGCGCTTTGTCCCTCTTAAGAAGGTCACCCTGGCCAGGACTAACTCTCTAGGATAACCAGGGGTGTTGGGCCTGGATTCCTCTGAGTTCTCTTCCTTCCCTACTTAGTGACTTACTGAGAAAAGGACCAGTAAAGTGAATATAAAGCATTTTACAAAATATAATGCACTGTTCAGATTCATAGCAAGAGGCTCAAGTGACCCTCAAATAGCATGAGACCCCATGAGGCGGGACAGCTAGTGAGGCCTGGAGATGGCCCAGCCATGAGGGAGTTCGTTCGCCATGATGAGGGCGCTCATTAGGCCACTGATCTCTCTCGCATGGCGCTCTCCTGGTAGGAAAATGGATGGAAATGAGCCATCCGTGGCCACCCAGAATGGTGAAAATGACTCTCAGGTATTTTGCTAAATACAACGTAACCAAAATAAAGAGACTCACAAGTCCTGTGGGGCCCCTTGGAGAGCCAGGAAAGACTGAGAACAAAGGTGAACCATATGGCTGATGGCTGAAGGGTTGCTTTCTCTCCCCTCATTCATTAACAGAAAAATAACTAACCGCTGAATCTCTTGACTTTAATCTCATGCACAGTTCTCATTAGGGTTCAACGCCAAGAAGCGTTTCTGCCTCAGCACCGAAATAATTCAGAACTGTTCAGAACATCTACCTGGAACCCTGATCAGGGGTCAACCCGCTCCACAGGACCATGTTGGTGGGCTGTGGGGGTGTCTCCATCTAAATTCCTGAGGAGCAGGGGCCTGGTCTGCTACTGAGCCCCTGGCACCCATCTGGAAGGCAGAAACCTCCTGCTGTGGGCAGGTTCCCCCTTCCTGACATCTCTGCCCACCGCTGACATCTCTGGGGATTATACCTTCATTTACTGAACTTAGGGGTCTTGAACAAGGTTCAAATCCAGCCCATCAGGTGTACTGTTGATTTGGGACTGGATATATCTCAGTGATTCATCTTCCTAACCTTTAAATAATAAGATAAACAAGATAAAAGGTGCTTGACGGGGGGCTGGCCCACAACCAGTGCTCAACAAATGGCAGCAATCACTGTCTTCTGATTTGGTAAAGAGTGTGCACTTACGTAGTCTTTTAGCTAACCAGTGTTTGTCCTCAGCACCTACAACGTCCCAGGCAGTGGGCATGTTCTAGACACTGGGATACAGCCGCATCCCTCCACTCGCAGAGCTGCCAGTATGGTGGGGAAGACAGACACACACAGCAATGAACAAAGCAATGAACAAATTAATAATCAGCCACAGGTGCTACGATGAATGTCACCAGGAGCAATGTGATTTGGAGTGGCACTTTAGAGAGAAGCCTTAGCTAGTGTGCATGATGGGGCATGAAAATTCTGTTGCTTTGTTAAAGGTTTCCTGGCTGATCAATGGATCCATCGGGAAATCTTTCTAGGCCCTCCAAAAACTGAGCACGGGATGCAGCCGGGTCATAGATCCAACCAAAACCTTCACGGCAAGACACATTCACACACTACCTGAGAAGTCTCTTCCCATTCTGCTCTCCTCCCAGAGGCCAGGCCTCCTTTCTTCTTGCCCCTCAGGCTCCGGGGTCCTCTGGGATCTAAGTAAGTCACTGTTCTCCGGAAGGAATGTCACACGTCAGATGTCTTTCAACGTCTCTGACTGTTCGTCACACATCACTGAGGGAGTAGAATTTTAAACAGGACCCTTGGGAGGAAAGGTCCTCTTTGAAGACATCCTAAGTGTGCAGGACAGGGAGGCACACAGAGAAGGGGAAGAACATTTATTCCAGACACACGACAGAGGAGGGAACTGAGATGACAGGATGGAAAAAGAGGTAAGGACGCTCCAACCCCAGAGGTGACCCGCTACCATCCAGCGCATGCGCGCAAGACCGCCAAAGAGAACAAAGGAGCTTAGAGAAACATAAAGTCGGCTCCAACATTTCTGGAAGCATACAGAGCCTGAGGCAAACAAACAAAAACAAAACCACATCTTACCCCTAGTTCTAGAAGTGTAACCAAGGTAGCCCTAGAAAACAATTCTCCAGGTCATGTGGCCCATACAAACTACAGCCCCATGAGGTTGTCATTACTCCTTAATAAAAGGTGGTCAGTACTGTTTTCTGAAAGGAAACAGAAAATTCTGGAAAGATGCACCCAAAAAAAATCTGTGGTAAGTGGTAACGTCTGAAGAGTACATCTGAGGGCAGATGTAAAAGGGTTTACTTTTCACTGGGTGGTCTTTTGTATGATTTGAACTTTTACTATGTATTCTGCAATAATTATCAAAGATAAAATATATTATCTCCAAAATAAATGATGGAGGGAAAACTGCTGATTTGAGAGGCACTGTTTATTTATCAATAATTAGAAGTTTTAGGAATTAATTTCCTTTCTCTAAATCACTGCATGATTCAACACATATAAAAAGAATTACAAGTCACATGAGGCACCTGGGTGTCTCAGCGGGTTGAGCTCGGGTCATGATTTCAGGGTCCTAGGATCGAACCCCACATAAGGCTCTCTGCTCAGTGGGGATCCTGCTTCCCCCTCTCTCTCTGCCTGCCTCTCTGCCTACTTGTGATCTCTGAATGTCAAATAAGTAAATAAAAATTTTTTAAAAATCTAAAAAGAATTACACGTCACAACCAAGTGAGACACATCCCAGGCATACCAGACAGGTTTGACATTCAAAAATCAATTAATGGAATCCATCACAACAAGCTAAAAAAAAATTAAGGGGCACCTGAGTGGCTCAGTGGGTAAAGCCTCAGGTCATGATCTCAGGGGCCTGGGATCAAGCCCCGCATCAGGCTCTCTGCTCAGAGGGGAGCCTACTTCCCCCACTCTATCTGCCTGCCTCTCTGCCTACTTATGATCTCTCTCTCTCTGTCAAATAAATAATTTAATTAATTAAAAAAAGTTTTTAAATCACATGAATCAATAAATTCAGCAAAAGCATATGACAATATCCAATAGCACTCATGATACAAAAAAAAAAAAAATTCAGTAAACTAGGAAAAGAGGGGAATTTTTTCAACTAGATAAAAAAATTTCACCAAAAACCCTACAGCTAACATCATGCTCAATGGTGAGAAACACCTAAGTTTTCCCACTAAGATTAGGGACGAGGCAATGATGTCCCCTCTCACAACTCCTTTTCAATGTGGTACAGGATGTCCTTGCCAATGCAAAAAGGCAACAAAAGAAACAGGAAGGAAGTAATAAAACTGTCTTTGTTCACAGATGACATGACTGTCTATGTAGAAAATCTGAACGCATCAACAGAAAAGCAAGATTAACATGCAAAAGTCAACCTCTTTCCCATACATCAGCAATGAACAGTGGAATTTGAACCTAAGGCATTGTATGTCACTTATTTCTAGGTACAGAGAAAAAATAGCAACACTGACTGAGCTCACAGGAACCAGTCCTTATCTCAAAGTCAAAAGAACAACGAAAATGGATCTGGATCTCTGGGCCCCAGCCCTGCTGGTCACTCACTAGGGTAAGTGAGTGTCTTCTCTTCTCTGGGTTTCCAGCGCTCCTGAGAAGGGTGTAGTTCTTGGACTAAAAATCAAAACTCCTTCCCAATTTTCTAAGTCCTCTGGGAGAATAAAGGCACACAGATCTTGCTCCAAATGTCTTATGCTTTTAAAATTATGAAGCTACAAAACATGGGCTTACCAAAAGTTCAAATGGCACAGAAGTACATAGAGATAAGCAAGAAGGCTTCCAGGCATTGTCCCCCACACTGGACTCTCAATTCCTCTCTCCTTCCAGAGTTAGTCACCGCAAAGATGTTAAGCTGTGTCGTCCAATACAATAACCACAAGCATGTGTAGCTATCTAGATTGAGATTTTTAATGAATTAAAATGAAGTAACATCGGAGTTCAGTTTCTCAGGCACATATGTCACATTTTACGAGCTCAACAGCCACAAAGGCTAGTGCCTACCAAGTTGGGCAGCATAGACAGAAATCAGTTTCAGCAGCACAAAAGCTCTATTGGACAATGCTTGTCTGAAGTGCAGAATGAGGGCTTTTTCAAATCATCTCACTTCTGTTCAACACTCACTTCCTGGAACCTCCACAAGGATTCCCATCAGGCCCTCCCTGGCTGGGCTCAGGACTACCCTAACAAGTTAATGGGGTGAGTTGCCCTGGAAAGGCTGTCAGTTTCCTGATCCCTAATTAAGAAAGACTTGCAGGGCACCTGGGTCGCTCAGCTGTTAAGCGCCTGCCTTAGGCTCAGGTCATGATCCCCGGGTCGTGGGATCGAGCCCCACATCGGGCTCCCTGCTTCCTGCTCAGCGGGAAGCCTGCTTCTCCCTCTCCCACTCCCCCTGCTTATGTCCCCTCTCTGGCTGTGTCTCTCTCTGTCAAATACATAAACAAAATCTTTAAAAAGAAAGGAAGGAAAGAAGGGAGGGAGAGAGGGAGGGAGATGAAGAGAGGGAGGGAGGGAGGAAAGAAGAAAGAAAGGCAGACTTGCTTTACCACTGGGATCACCGTAGGTCATGGAACCATCACCATCCCAGTGACACATAAAAGTTTAAAACTTTCCCTAAGAACTTGAAAACTTCAGTGTTTCTCAGGGTGATGCTTTTCAGGAAGCACTGAAGCCTTCGAAGCCCATGATAAAGCACCCAGTGTGCATTACCTCCAGCTCTAGAAGTAAAACTAAGATGCCAAACAGTTCTCCAGGTCATTCTGGCCCAGGCAAACCACGCCTCAACCAACCACTGCCCAGCAAACAGTAGCCATATGGTTTTCTCAACTCCAACTCTCCACCCTACTGTCTACACCGTCTGTGCTGGTAACTGTCGACTTTCCACTGCATAGAACACACCTCTCTGTGGATACATAAAACCACACTGCATTTCCTTTTTTTCTTTTTTAAGATTTTATTTATTTATTTGACAGAGATCACAAGTAGGCAGAGAGGCAGGCACAGAGAGAGAGGGGGAAGCAGGCTCCCCGCTGAGCAGAGAGCCTGACGAGGGGCTCCATCCCAGGATCCTGAGACCATGACCTGAGCCAAAGGCAGAGGCTTAACCCACTGAGCCACCCAGGCACCCCCATGCTGCATTTCTATTAGCTTCCCACAAACACCATGCCTTTGCCTATGCTCAGTCTTCTGCTAGAATGCCCTTCCTTCCCTAGCGGTACCCCTTCTGAACGCACTCCCCCAATTTACTGGCCAGACAATGCCTACCTTTTCTTTAAAACTCATTTGAGACATCATCTCCAGAAAGCCTTCCCTGTCCTTCTCAGGCAAGAAGGAGCCCCATGGCTACTCCAGAATTTCTGTATGGGGGACACTTGGCAGGTGAAAATCTGGTAAGAAGCAGCAAAGGGAGTTTGTGACTTCTCTTGAAATCACATTTTACAGCAAGGTACAATTTTGGCTGAGATATCTGCGTGAAGAGCAAAGTTCTCAAAGATGTTCTTATTCACAAGTAAATGTGAGTAAGGAAGTATCAGTGATCCTTTTCTAAGAACATCCTTTTGGGTAGTGACTTTGGAGGAGAGCAAGCAGAGATTAAAGGAAGGACAGACCTTCCTTCCTATTGGAGTCTATGGGCTCCAACAATATCCTGGTGTCCTCCTATCAGCTGTACCAACTTGAATCTGTTTATATATGCATCTTCCCCACTGGGCTGCAAAGGACCACATTTTTATCTAACTCTGTATCTCTAATACTCAGGCCAATCCTTAATTGGGGTGCTCAATAAATGCTTGTTGGATGGAGGGTAGGTGGCTGAATGGGTAGATAAGTTGATAGATGAATGAACAGATGGATGGATGCATGGATGGACAGACGGGGACTGGAAAAATGGGAGGAAATGCTTTCTTAATATTCAATTTTACCTTCACACCAAAGTTTTCTAAAGAATAAAGAGCTTAAATCTCAAAATCAATGATCTCTCCCACAACTTCTCTCTCTCTCCCTCTCTGTTTCTCCCTGTCTCTTCTTTTCTCTCCAAGTCTCTCTTTCTCTCTTTCTCTCTCTCCATTTCCCACAACACCAAAAAAAAAAAAAAAAAAAAAAAAAAAAAAGTTTTATATTTAACCACTGCTCAATCCAAAGGCTGGTATTCCCCACCCAGTGAGTGTACTAAAGAAAGACTGGGGAGAAAGAAGAAAGAAATCCTTAACAATAAATATTGGATAATAGCATTAAAAAGCCTCCCTTTCTCTAATGGAGGTACAATTTGGAAATAAACCTAAACCACCTTCCTCTCTGTGGCATATGATTAAAATCTGCTTTGTTCTTCTAATTTGCTCTTCTCAAATTACCACACTGCTGCTAGCGTTGCAAACTCAGACTTCACAGCTGCCCTTGAATCCACTCTACAACTTTTTCTCCTTTTCTTTTTCCTTTTAATCAGCACTGAACCAAGAAGGTGCCACCTACACTTGAAGAAACGATGTCTCCAAACCTGAAGACGAAAGGTGCCTTTCAAGGTGCCCCTATCATCCCCTGTGCCATGATGGCTCTCAGCATAAGTTCCTCTCCCTTGAGGTTTGGGAACCCAAGAGGTGAAGTTACCCTTGACAGGGCTCCAGGTGGTAGAGAGTGTTTCTTCCGCCCAACTCTAGAGCTCTTATTCCGCCTCAGCTTTTAAAACAAAGAGAGCCTGACAAGGATATGGCTCTTGCCTAACTAACAAATGCTTTGTTTTCCTACATTTCCAGAAGAGCTCTAAATACCATTGTCTGGGATTGCTAAGATCTCAGCTTCCAGAGTCAGTTTCAAAACTAGAAGGTAAATTACCATAAAAGACAGAAAGAAAATTCTATTGACATCATCCTTCCTCTTTTTTTTCCCCTTTCAATTTTTAGGAGTTCCTTTGAAATTTCAAACTACAAGCTATGTCTATACCAACATGTGAAAAGAAAGGGAAGGTATCTTTCAATGATCTAATTATGTTACACAGCAATATATGCATAAATACATAATAAGTTGGTCACAATTTTCATGTAGCTATAGGCTGAATGACATGTTGACTAAAAGAAAGTAGAAAAGAACTAAAATTGTGTCCTTGGATGGCAGTTCTAAAGTGTCAATATGCTTTCTGGGCAGTGTATGGTTTTTCCCTTTGCTATTGGGAAAGTTGCCAGCGAGGGACACCTGGGTAGCTCAGTAGGTTGAGCAGCAGACTCTTGATTTTGGCTCAAGTTATGATCTCAGAGTCGTGAGATCAAGTCCCATGGTGGGCTTTGTTCTCAGATGGCATCTGCTTGATATTCTCTACCTCTCCCTCTGCCCCTCCCCTCACTCACATGTTCTCTCCCTAATAAATAAAATCTTAAAAACAAAAAAAAGAAAAAAGTTTCCACTGAAAAAGAATCACATCATTTAGACTACCAAAGAAGATTCAAAATCAAGTTAATAGTATTTAGTATAAGTTTAGGAGCAAACTTAAAATTCAAGACACCAGGTCCCATCCTAATTTTGCTAAGTATGTGACCTTAGGCAAATCACATCACCTCTCTGGATCTCAATTGAATCAACTAGCTAATGCACATTATTAACATACTACTCAAGGATATCAAGAGGCATATGAGGGAAGGGAAAGAATGCTACTAAACAAAGAGCAGTAAATACCCAACACCATCACACCATTGCAGATAACACCTACATACAGATACAGATCAGATCACAAGGACGAGCATTATTTTCAGAACAATGAGCAACAATACATACACAGACCAGCCCAAAAAAAACAACATCAGCTAGTAACATCAAGGAGGAATCATTAGCCAACTTATTAAATAGGCTTTTGTCCCCTCTTCTATTAATAAGTCTCAGTAGTTGCTCATAGTTTAAGCCTGCTTATTTTTATTACCAATCCATTAGTAAATGATACTGTGTTTGAATTTTCAGTTTACATGTCAAGACCCTGGTTCAATCTTTTCTTGAACAATGTTGACCAGCAAGCCCTAGTGTCTTAAAGCAAAAATTACACCTGTAAAGGGAGAGATAATAAGCCAGACCCTAATCTGTTAACATGGTAATTGCTTTCCCCTGCTACAGAATAATCATACTTCAAACCTTAGCAAGATACATAGATATATATATTCAGACAAAAACTCTACTGTACACCCAAGATCCAAGTCATTACATTACTCATCATAGATTATTTCTTGGAGTAGTTTTACAGAACTTGAATTCACTTTAATTAAAATTCAAAATAATCCCCTGGGAACTAAGTACAAAAAAAAAATTTGCTAAAAGAGCTCTCTAAGATTTAAATTAATATTGAATAAAAGATCAATTATTACAACATAACTTGCAAAGTTGCTCCTCATACAACATGTTTACTTTAATTATGTACAAGGTTGAAAAGATTTTAAAATGTATTATCTATTTAATGGTCATGACACCGTCTCAAAGGGTGACTTCCCTAGCGTGCAAATCGTATGCTTTGTAATCAGACGCTTCCAGCTGAGAGGGGACTTTTCTCATTTGATAGTCCAAGCAAAGAAATGAGGATGAAGAGCAGAAAAATATTTTTCCACCCGTAACTCTGATTTGTGTGGCCTACTTGCAGAAGAAAATGGAGAAGCTCCTACTCTGGTCAAAGTTGCCTTACAAAGTTAAAATGATCAAGTACTCTTGGAGAGAATTCCAGAGCTCAGAATCCATTGGTTTGATCTACAGGGATGTTCCAAGCAGAAAGATAGACAAAAAAGACCCATCCTGGGACGCCTGGGTGGCTCAGTTGGTTGGACGACTGCCTTCGGCTCAGGTCATGATCCCGGAATCCCGGAATCGAGTCCCACATCAGGCTCCCAGCTCCATGGGGAGTCTGCTTCTCCCTCTGACCTTCTCCTAGCTCATGCTCTCTCTCACTGTCTCTCTCTCAAATAAATAAATAAAATCTTAAAAAAAAAAAAAGACCCATCCTGATCGTTTCATTCACAAACCCACATGGCTTCTACCACTATTTGCATGAACACAAAGGATGCCCTGATTGGTGTCTCCATGCCAGACCTCTCTGCTGACTTTCTTTGCTTATTTCCAGCTGGGATTTCTCCATTCAGGTGTCCCACAAGCTCCTCAAAGTTAAGAGCCCAAAATGAAACTCACCATCACCTCCCCCAACCTGTCTCTCCTTTATTCGATCGTCTCAGGGCCAGCTTCCTGGGTGAATCGCCCATGCTCAGAAGGGCCCTGCACTTGGTTTTCTTGAAATTCTTCATTTTTGAACAAAGGGTTCCATATTTTCACTTTTCACTGGGCCCCAAAATTACGTGACCAGTTTTGTCTCTCCTTCGGGGGTATGGCCATTACCTTTGTTACGGAAACCAAAGTCCCGGGACTTAATCCCAGACCCTCCCTTCATTTCATTTCTGTATCTGATCATGCTGTTTCATGCTCAGGGTTTTATCCCAAGCAAAGGCTCACCTTATTTGAAATGCCTAAATGCCTTTTTCTCCTCCTTCAAAAAATTTATTTCCACTTGTCCTTTAATTATTAATCAAGTTCATCTATACCAGTAATACTTACTGATCCCCGAGTCTGACACAAATGCCCCCTCCTGGTCCTCCACTTCCCCATACCTGTCCCTACGGCTGTGGTTTTGTCCTTGTGCCACACTATCTTGTCTCTCTTCCCCCAAATGACTGGGAGCTTCTTAAAGGCTGATAATTTTTTCTATTTCTATCTAGTTCCCGGCTCTGTACTTGGCATATAGGAAATATTTTTGAAATACTTATCAATGTTATTTCAAAAAACTTCACTAATTCATTTTGGGGGGGGACGGTGGAAACTGCTTGATCTATGCCATTGTTCTTTCCTCTTAGAATAAATTTCATTTATTTTTCTAAAGTTATCCTCTCCTTCCCTCCTGAATCTTCAGGGAAAGCCACCAAAACAAACAGCTTCAAAGCTTATGTTACACCTCAAATGTATTTTCCATTGTCCTCCAGGATCACTGTCCCCTGGGGTCCCTTTCGGCAAGTGAGGACAGCTGGGTCCCCTATTCCTCCAGGAGCTTCCAGGCACTACTGGCTTATACAAAATGATTTGTTTGTGTCAAGGAGTTGCCAGAGTTCCTCTGCAAGGCCACTGAGAGCCCAGGATACAGGAAAGCAAAAGTGGGAAGTGTAGCCCAGAGGGACACAGAGTCTCTTATTAACCCAGGGCCCCCACGTGCTCTCAGACGTTCCATACTTCATCAGACTGACGATCAAAGGAAATCCTGCTTGAAAAAACAGACTTGTGATTTGCCTGCAGCTGGGAATCAAAAGGAATCATGTCAGCCCCGGGATCAGTGTCTAATCAGTATTTCGGTCTATCATGATACATGCACCTGGATGGGTTCCTTTATTTATTCATTCATTCACTTACTCAAACATTCATGGACCATCTACTGAGGGAAATGTGTCGAGTGAAGGGTTATTAAGGGAGATAAGGGCCAAAAAGTCCCCACACTCAAGGAAATTAAGAATTTGATTATGAGACAGATAAATTCCTCTAACACCTGACTATTCCAAGTGTGGTACACAGACCAGAAGCAGCATCTAGAATCTTACTAGAATGCTGACTTCCAGGGCCCACCTCAAGACCTCCTAGATCAGAATTTGCATTTTAACAAGAACACAGAAGAACCACATGAATATTAGAGACCGAGAACTGTTACACACACACCGCCCCCCCCCCCAAGAGCTGAACACCAACTCCTTTGAGTCTGAATTAAATTCAACTCCCAGTTGCAAAACCTGCCCTAATGATTCCAGGTTATAATCCCACTTTTCCCCATCTCTAGACTCCATGTCTGGCTCTCTGCTACTTCACAGAAGCAATTTGAACCCTTCATCACACAGAGTGGGAACTAACAGGGAACGGTGCTATGTACCAAATGCCCATCTCTCACGCACATGAATCTCGTATTAGATTCTCTGCAGGACACATTCTGGTAATTCCATCCGGGCAACCTTTAAGTTTTCCCAGAATGCCTACTTAGAAAAAGAAGGAACAACTTAAGAATGCAAGTGACTAACAGACTGCATTCAAGTAGTTTACATTTTAAACTCTTAACGCATGGTTACTGCACAATTTTCACAATCAAGAGGGTCTCAAGACATGGCTTTTAATTGCCAGAGGTAAAAGATGAAGATTTAGTTGGAAAGCAAGTACAACCAGGAAATGCTTACTCCAATGGAGCCAGGCCCTGTCCTTTGCTCAACACTGCCCCCCACCCTCCCCACACACAGGCACTTGGTTATTACTAAGAATTCCAAATATGCATATACACATTTTCCATGTACACACTGGTGTTTTTTATTCAGTTGATATCATTTCAAATACCTGTAACTTGTCAGGTTGGAGGCCCAAGATGCATTGGGAATTCTATTTTGTTTTATTTGGTCTTTTTTTTTTTTTTTAATATTTCAAGACATTCAGTAAATTGAGATTCACCAAAACCTGCAATTCTTAATCTTATTGGCCTCAAAACCCCCTCACACTGTAGAGGATCTGTAGAATTTTTATTTGGGCTGGGTATATCAATTTCCTGAGAATTCTTCTGAATATTCAGTTTTTGATTCATGTAAAGATATAAACCCACTGCACGTTAACAAAAATTGCATATTGTATAAAAAATAACCTGTATTTGCAAACTAATAACTGATTGAGTGAGAAAAATAGCACTGTTTACATTTTTGCAAGTATCTTTAAGGTTTGGCTCAAAAGAAGACAGGTGGATTCTCACACCTGCTTCTGCATTTAATGCATTTCTATATCACATATCATATAGCCTCTGGAAAACTCCACTGCACACTTGTGAGAGAACAAGAGTGGAAAAGCAAACATCTCAAAAAGGATGACAAGACAATTCAATGGGGAAGATAATCATTGTTCCAAACAATGGTGCTGGGACAGCTGAATATTCACACACAAAGGAATAAAGCTGGACCCCCTACTTTACATCCTATACAAAAGTTAACTCAAATTGGATCAAAGACGAGGAGTAGCTGTGTGTTACTGTGAATTACAATAAGAAATATATATTTTGTCTTTGTCCTTCTTTCTGGCACAGAGCTCGTAAAAACCCTTGCAATTTCTTAAGTGAGGTGGACAATAAATGTGCCTTTTGTCATGTTAATGAGGTGACTTTTGGAAATCCCCTGTGGACTGGGGCTGGTTGCCAGGAGAACCCACCATGTGATTAGAGGGTTGGAACTTTCAGTCCCATCTCCCTGACCTCCAGGGAGGAGCTGGAAATTGGGTTCAACCACAAACAGCCAACGATTTAACCAATTGTGCCTGTGTAATGATGCCTCCATAAAAACCCAAAATGACAGGATTTGGAGAGTTTCTGGGTTGAGAGTGTCGTTAGCACAGACAGGTGCTAGGAGATTGGTACTCCTGGAGAGAGCATGGAAGCTGTACCTCCTTCCCCCCTAACCTTGCCCTATGCATCTCTTCCATCTGGCTGTTCCCTGAGTTACATACTTTTATAATAAACTAGTGATATGGTAAGGAGAATGTTTCTCTGAGTTCTGGAAGCCACTCCAGCAAATTAATCAAACTCAAGGAGGAGGTCGTGGGAACCTCCACTCTACAGCCAGTCAGTCAGAAGCTTAGATGACAACCTAGCCTCGTGACTGGCTTCTCAAGTGGCGGCAGTCTCGTGGGACTGAGCCTGTAGGATGTGATGTGATCTCCAGGTAGACAGTGTAAAAATGGGAGTTGTAGGTGTAGGTGATATCAGAGAATTGTCAGGTATATGAGAGGAACTCCCCTCTTCAAACAGTGGAATTAGAACCGAACACTCTTGGACTGTTAATGGGCACAGGTTTATTCGGGGGAGGATGACAGCCTTCGGGAAATACAGTAGTCATCGTTGCACAACCTTTTGAACATACTAAAATCCACTGAAATGTACACCTTAAAATAGTAATTTTTGTGGTATATGAATGACACATTAATATAATAATGAATCAAAAACCTAAATGCGAAACTATAAAACTGTTAAAACATAGGCATAAGTATTCATGACCCTGGACTATGCAATAGTTCCCAAGCTACGACATCAAAATCACAAGCAACAAAAGAGAAAAGAAGGTGAATTTCACCAAAATTTTAAAATTTCTGACACCACCAAGAAAGTAAAGAGACAGCCCACAGAATAGGAAAAATATTTACAGGTCATGTATTGCATAAGTATTCAGAATATATAAAGAACTCTTGTAACTCAATAACAAAAATTTAAAAATCCAATTTTAAACAGGGCAAAGGATCCAAATAGACCATTCTCCAAAAAAGATACACATAGGCCCCCTGGTACAAGAAAAGATGCTCAAAATCATAGGCACCAAGGAAATGAAAATCAAAACCATGATAAGATACCACTTCGCACCCACTGAGCTGGTTATAATCAAACAGACAAATAACAACAAGTGTTGGCAAAGATATGCAGAAATCAACAACCTTGTGCACTACTGATGGAGACGTAAAATGGCACAGCCACTTTGGAAAACGGTTTGACGGTCAGTCTTCCAAAGGTTAAACATAGATCTAGTAATGTCACTCCCAGGTATAAACCCAAAAGAAATGTGTCCACACAGAAACCTGTAAAGGAATGTTCACTGCAACGTTATTTGCAACAGACAAAAAGTGGAAACAACCCAAATTTTTACCAACTGGGGAACTGATAAAATGTGATCTATCCACACAATGGAATAGAATATAGCAATAAAAAGAGAAGAAGTACTGACCCATGCTGATCTCAGGGACATCTGGGGGTCCCCAGAACACAATTTGAGAACCACTGACCCAGACCAAACAGCTAGCGTGGGTATGGTGGGTTATCTTCCTAGCAGCCATTTCCCTACCGTCCCTCTCAAGAGACCCCTGATTTTTAGGCATTGACCCCTCCTCCCATGCCAGCCACCTCCTAACTCCATGCTGAGTCCCAGGGTCAAGTTCTGCTCACTTTAAGCCACCGACCAGAGTCACCGGTTTAGGGGCAGGCCTGTGACTTAGGTCTGATCAGAATGGCTGCAGGACTTTTGTGGGAATGCTGGGTTGGAAGTAGTTCCCCTCTGCCTCTGGAGGGTGTCCCATGAAAAGGTGAGGACTGACATTACCATAACCATCTCAAGGCCAGTCTGAGGATAAAGCCTTATAGAAAGCAGGAGAGTCCTTGAATGAAGCCCTTAACTCGAGACATCAGGATATAAGAGCCAGTAAATGTCCTCGATGTTCGAGCCAGTCTGAATTCGAATTTGTTAGATGTAGTTACAAGCACCCAGCAGACTGTCCAAATGAGGGGGAGCCAACAGTGTTACATTCTCTTTGCACTCAATACACTTCGCCATTGCTTTGAGGACATCAAGAGATAAGATCTTAGCAGACCATTGAAATAAAATTACTTTTTTTTTCACAATATCCTTAATACAAAGAGCTGGCCCACGTAATCCAGGCCTAAAAACGTCAGAGCTGGGCCATGGTATTTAACAAAGTGTCTCTCCCTGCTATTCCTTTTGTGTCTGATTTTCAGTGGACTCTGAATGGCATTCTAGGTGAGTTTGACAGAGAAAAGTGTTGGATTGTCCTTATTATCAGAAGAGGTGTGGCTGTGAGCTGGACCCCGATTGGATTTCACCACCTGGATTGGCATGGGGCCTGATACTCAGCACATATAAACTTTCGCATGTGATATTCAAGTACCTGTTCCAACGGGTAAGAAACTCAAAGAACAGTAAACTACTCTCTTTTTTTCCCCAGCTATTAAAGTGGTGTTCTACATTTGAGCAATGTTTTGACATTTATGATGCATTTCATGTACATCCTCCCAACAACCCAGTGGAGATTGGCAACTGGGGAATTACAGAGGAACAACAGGGGCCCAGTGACTTGCTCAAGGTCTTGCACCATCATAAAATGGAATTTAGACTTCAAGACATTAGATTTAAGCCAAAGCCTCCCCACTATTTAGAATTATCTCGAATATACCTTCACATAATAGAAAGATAACAGTCAACATTGTTTTGGCTCTCACTGTGGGCCAGTTACCAAGCATTACAACAACCCCATGAGGTCTAGGCCATTATTATCCCCACTTTACAGACGAGCAAACTGAGACCCAAACTGGTAAAGTGACTTTTCCAAAGTCACCTGGCTAGTCAGTGGTCAAGCCAGGGTTCAAAGGTCTTGGTCATAGGGCTTCTTCAACAAGTAGAACTATACCAGAGGTGCTGGCTCTATGTCAGATGACTCGGAGCTACCAAGAACCCACCAGCTCAGTAAGGACGGAAGTGATCCTTAACACAAACAACAAAGGACAATCCGACAATTCTTCTCATTCTGGAATTTGATCACACAGAGATTGCCTATAATAAGCCAGGACTTAGATAACATCTTATTAAACTTTGCTGACAATTTTATTCTAACAATAATCATAATTGGGAATCAGGAGATGCATGGTTTAATTATGTTACCATTCCCCAATTGACTTATTCGAAAGACACTACTGCTTGCTTAGCCAATAGTTATCCCTTCCTCCCAACACACACACACACACACACACACACACACACACACACACACACTTCTCCACTGCTTCCATAATGCCAAAGCCCTCCTCCCACTATAGAGAGGCAAGGGCATAGAGACCAAAAGCACACATTCCTAAACTCTTCTACAGCTAGCACACAGGTGTATGATCGAATCCCGCCCAACAAGATCTGATGGGAAGACTGATAGGGGCCTCTGGAAAAGATCTTCCTCGTGATAAAAAGAAATGCATATGGAAGTACCACCTCTGCAATGGTAGATACGGTGGTGCCTGACTCACATCCACAAATATGGCCACTACCTTGTAAGAATGACCACTCTAAGCACCATAGCAGATATGCTGAGGTTAACAATGTGGGAAGATGGAAAGCGCCTGGGTCCATGCAGAACCGCCGAGCAACCCTGTAGCTGGCCAAACTCTGGACTTTTCATTAGGTAAGACAGTTAGTGTACTTATCATTTAATCCACTTTAATTTGGCTATTCTCTTACTCTCTTTGGGGTTCTTAGGAAGCCCAAAACATCCTAACTCTCAAGTCTCAAGAGACAGCCACTGAGAAGAACTCTGAAATTTTAGTCCAATGACCAGGGTTCTAACCTACCTACTTGCCAGATGACCCAAATTGCTTAATCTCTCTGACCTTTATTTCTCGCATCTAAAAAATAAAGGCCACACTCCATAACACAATATCATCAATAAAATGGAGGTATGAAAATCATGGGATAATGTGTATCCAACCACTCTGTTAACAGTGTTTCACTCAAATGCGACTACTCTAGATAGTAATTAAATCAGATTTATTAAATTGGAACTAGCCATCTAACCCAACTCCCTTATTTTACAAAAGAGGAAAGAAACATTGACTCCAATGTCAACTGACTTGCTAAGTGTCACAAAACTGGTTGATAACATAATTAAACCATGTACCTCCTGATTCCCAAACCAATGTCATCATGTTACTCTCATGATGATAAGTAGTGACCTAGATTAGATACTGAGCACTCATTCAATCAGCAAGTGTTTGTCGAACAGGATTATATGCCAGGTACTACTCTCAGTATTGGGGAATCCTTAATAAACAACAACCACCACCACAAAATGTTCCTAACCTATGGATTTAACAGCCTATGAAGGAAATCTACATTTATGAGTATTTATTCAATGCCTATTATGTATTAAGCACTGGACTAAGATTTCTGTTCAAACACAAATCAAAATTCCCAGCCAATTCCAATAATATCAAGCATGTTTACGAGGCTTTGCTAAAGAATGTATAATGTGAAAAGTCTACATTTTACTCAATAAAAGTCAGTATTAAAAATGACAAGTTCATTAGAAGGAGCTGTGACTAACCATGCCAGCCTCTGAAGAAAGTGGATAGAGTGGGGAACATGGCTAGGATTCCACCCTACTTGAAGCATCAAGACTGAATAAAGGGGTTAGAATTAACTCCTGTCCCTCTACGCTATCCAGACTTCAAAGGTTGAGTCAGTTGGAAAAGCCCAGTCGGGAATATTCAGCCACTCCTTCCATTCCCCAGGCCTCCATCAGCGCCCCAAACTCTCCTTTTGCTCCCTGTTCATTTGGAATTCCTCCTCCTCTGACCTAAACATTCACACCCTAATAACCTGATGGGACAAACAACCTAAACTCTTTGGAAAGAGAGCAAGTGACTTTCAGCACCGCCTCTGGAAATGGATCTCAGGCAGCTGAGACTGGGCCACTCGGTGGTTTCTTTGTAAGTTTTCTCTGTCAATTATATAATTTGAGACAGAATAATTAAAAGCTGTTGTTTTGTGGGGGAAATTCCATAAGTCCCATTCTGTGCAGGTCATGGCGTGAGGGTGTGTGATACTGGATGATGGTCCGTACACTTCTTTAACTTTGTGATTCTCTTGGAAGAGAGGGGGAAAAGGCAAGCAGGGAAGGAAGAACAGGCAGCTCCCCGAGGGCATGGACAGGTTCCTCCGAGAGGTTCCTTTTTTCAAAATACCATTTTGTTCTAGTGTTAAACACATGGAAGGTTGTTTGTGACTCTGTACCCAGAAATACAATTTCACTTCCTGGGTTTGGAAAAATCTAGGAAAGTAAGTTCCAAAATTATCAATATAGGATCTTTGAATTCCCCTTATTGGTTAAACAATCATCACCATTTGTGGACAGACGGAACCAAAAAGATGGACCACAAAATGAAACATGTGAGTTTGAAACAATTCCAAAAAAAATCAACATTTTTGAACACAGCATTTTAACCTCTTCGGCATCAGTAGGGCCGCAAAAACGCTAACTTGCCAAACTATTATTAGCCTGGCTACAATTTATTGTTTCCCGGACACCAGACAACAAATACATGCCCTTTGGGGACTACTTATCTATTCTAAGGAAGACTAAGTACGGAAAGGGATAAACCCAGTGGTGTCAACTCCAAGTGGGACAGGACTGGGCACACAGAGGGCTGAGAAAGCAGAGGAGAACTCAGCATCCCTAACTCTCTGCTGCTGGTCCCTCCATTATTTACATATTCGATGCGGGTTAAAGGATCTGTACATCTACTCCAGGACCTAAGGCAAGGTACATCAACAATTACCTCTGGATCACAAGACAGTGCATGCCAAAATGTTTCTGTGCAACCCTGTGGCAGGACGGAAAACTGCCTAACCTGCTAATCCCTTTATTATTAAGTTTAGCAGCACCGATTCACTAAGAATGAAATTCAAGATCCTCCAGAAAATTCACTGGGCTCCTACTCTCCTGGGACATCAGGTGGGACACCACGTTCCTGCCTGGAAACTTGTTCAATCTTCTGCTTACGAATTAGTTGCCACTGTCTCTGTGTCACAAACTTCCACCGGCAAACAAACAAATGGGAAAGACCTTTCATTCATTCATTCATTGTGGGGTTAACACAGCCCAGAGACCTATTCCTGCCGCTGAGAGACGCTGCCCCCATTCATCTCTCAAGGCAACTAGATAGTGTGCTCTCTATTTAAAAAATAGCTCAGTCCTGTAGCCTCCAGACTCAGGAAGACGAGAAGAGGAAATCCCAGAGAAAAAAATAAGCAGATAGATTTAAAAGTCAGAAGTTAATGGTGCTGAGCCCTGACACAACCTTTCCAGATTGTGAGTGCTCAGTGGGTCAAAGGAGAGGGCACACATCTGCCTACATAGGCGCGCACCAAAGGTGCACGTGCGCGTGCGCGCACACGCACACATACACACACACAAACACACACACACACCCTTGCAGCTCACGCTACATCTCCTGCAAGCTCAAAAGCACTTACAACCCAAGGATGAGGCAGCCAGGAAAGCTACCTTCGCCCAAAGAACTCTTGCTTTCTCCAACTTGAGCAATATTCCACCAATATTCCAAGGGGCGCTTCTTCCCGGGACCCAGGTCCTGCAAGGCTACCTCCCCGCTGGCTCCAAAACCCTTTTCCTTTCTCTGAAACACAACGACTTCATGATTCCTTTTGGGGTAGCTCCAGTTCCGCGCAGCGCGCGCCCCATCCCTCAAGGCTGGAGCCCAGGTCTGCCCAGCCTCTCTCACTCCCAGGAAACTTCCCCGCCGCACCATGCGGAGTAAAGGCCATCGGTAGGAAGGCTGCAAGGAGGGAAAGCGGGTCCCTGGGGCTGAGGGCCCCTCTGGAGCCCGGGCGCCAAGAGAGGAATGAGTGAACCCGAGCTGGTGCATGCCTTCTCCACGTGGAGGAAGGGAGGAAGGAAGAATGGGCGACATGCAGGTGTCCCTCTCGGCTCCCCGAGCTCCCATTTCCTGGCGGGGGAGGGGATCGAGGGGTTAGCCTCTGCCAGGAGGAAGCTGCCCCGCGCCCCCAGCCTAGGCGCGGCGAGACTTGCGCGCACCTTGCAAGCCTGGGAAGGGATCCCGTCGCTGATAACGCGCCCCATCCCTGGGTAGGGCTCCCAGCCTCACAGGGCGGAGAAAGAAATCTGGCTTTCTAGCAGGCCCCCGCATGGGTTCTCCCGCCCCTGCCCGCGCACGCCCACCCGCAGAGGCCCCCGCGCCCTCGCCCGGGGCAGCCCGCACCTGGATGTGGCAGGAGATCTCCGAGTCGTCCAGCAGCCGGATGGTGCATTTCATCTCCTGGCTAAGCGATTTGACGCTGGAGCTCCGAAAGTGGATCATTTTCATGGTCCTCCTGCCTCTCGGCACACAGTGGCAAGAGGCGAACATGCACCGCGGCCCGGGGGAGCGAGCGGGAGGCTCGGGCCGGCGTAGCGCTCGCCCGCGCGGGACGGACACACTCGCGCACGCACCGTCCCGGACACCCGGTGCGGCTCAGCCCCGGGACAGCGGCGGCGACGGGCGCCTGCGGCCACACATGCCGGGCGGGCTGGGGCGCGGGCGGGCGGGTCCCTCCCTTCCCTCGCTCCCTCTCCCTCGCCTCCGCCTCTCCGGCTCCTTTCCCGCCTCCGCCCGTCGCGCGCGCTCCTGCACCTCCCTCCGCCCGGCTAGCCGTGCAGAGGGTGCCCCGGGCCCGTGACCCGGGGCGGGCGCGCGACACACTCACACCCACGCGCGGGGAGCCGCGGGAGGAGGAGGGGGAGGGATGGCAGGCGCTGGTGGCCGGGGTGCCCTGGTAGTGGCCTGCTTCGCCGCCGTCGCCGCCGCTGCGTCAGGCTGGGCCCGGCCGCCTCCTCCCTCTCCGGCCGCGATCGCTCTGGCTCCTGGTCACGCTCGTCCCTGCCCCGGCTCCCCCACGCGCCCGACAGCGCCCTGCTCTGCTCGGCCCCAGGGACCTGGCTGCGGGTGGGGGATGGAGGGCGAGCCCGACCTGCACCTGCAGGGAGGATTCCACCGCGGGAGAGGATTCTTGGACCAAGGACGAAACCCCCTCCCCCCGAAAGTGACATGAGGGCCTGGTATGGCTACCCCAGGAAATGGCTAATTGTGACAATCTCTAGTACTCGTGGATATTTTTTAAAGCCTTTATTTTAGTTAATATTAACTGGGAGTCCATCTCCTTACAAAAAAAAAAAAAAAATCAGGTGTGCCTGCCTGCTTCAGTCAGTAGAGCATATTGCACTTGATCTCGGAGTCGTGAGTTCGAGCCCCACCTTGGGGGGAGAGTGTACTTTAAAAAAAAAAAAAAATTAACATCAGAGCCTTTCTTAAGTAATTTCTCGTTTCTAACTCCCAATACCTCAGTATGATTTGTGGTACCGTAGACCTCAGCAAGAGGGTCCCTAGCCTGCACCTCCCCCTTTAGGGACCTTGCTCCTGCCTCCCCTGCATAGCGATGTGTCCTGTCCTGTATTAGACCAATCTCTGGGTACTGGGGACCCTAGAATTCCCTGCCACCACCAGGGTAGTGGGGATAGGGGATCTGCTGCCCCTGTGTCTAATCCAAGGTGGATCAGACCCCTTTGTGGTGTAGCCATAGGCCCATGGGGCAGCTGAGGGAGGTCGGTGAAGGCAGGTGTGCAGGGGTTGGATGGGGGGGGGGGGGGCAGGCATGTCCAGGCGCAGGAGGAGAAAGGTCTCTCCTCCTGCTGCCCTTTCTGAGCTGTTCAGCTTGTTCAAGGCAGTATTAAGGAATATTTGTTAGAGGAAGGACTTTGCCCAGGGGTCACCTCCCGCTGCAGCTGCACAGGTCCCCCTCATCCAAAGGTCCCCTGTCCCCTCAGGGCACTCTACTGGGCTTGATGTCCTCTAGGACACCCCCTGGGGTTGGCTGTGGTTTGGTGACAACTGGACTTGGACTTCTCCCTCTGCCTGTTCTTGCTTCCTTCTCATGTGATCACTAACGGATACCCTACAGCCAAACTCAGCCTCAGTATCTGCTTCTGAAATGCCAGATTAGGACAATGTGTCAAGATAAGAAGATTTTACTTAACGATCAGTAGCTTGATTGCTGCTTTTAAAAATGGTGATAGTGTGTGGCCCTCCATGTGTACTCTTGCCCAGGGCTGGTGAATATTAGGGCCGGGCCTACCAGGGAGAGCAGCATGAAGGGTCTGGGACAATGAGGATTTGATTCTTTTTTTTTTTTTTTTAAAGATTTTATTTATTTATTTGTCAGAGAGAGAGAGGGAGAGAGAGCAAGCACAGGCAGACAGAATGGCAGGCAGAGGGCAGAGGGAGAAGCAGGCTCCCTGATGAGCAAGGAACCCGATGTGGGACTCGATCCCAGGACGCTGGGATCATGACCTGAGCCGAAGGCAGCTGCTTAACCAACTGAGCCACCCAGGCGTCCCGAGGATTTGATTCTTGACCCAGCTCCTGGCCAGCCCTGGAGACTTTGGGAAAGTCTTTTCCTTTCTTTTCTGAAGTTCAAGGAAGAGCACATCTGCCTGTCTCACAGGTGGCTGAGACACTGGGCTGAGGCAAGGCTAGTGGAGGGCAGGTTATAGTCTGTAAAGCCCCACATGCATGTATGAAGGGGCAGTGATGGGCCCCAAATGCTACTAGGATTGAATCATCTCTCCTAACCCAAAGAACATATCTAAGATAGCCTAGAAATCAAAGAAAAGTCACCGCCCAACACAGTCCAAGCTTTTCTTTTGAGGCTACCTTCTGGTCCATCCTTATTATCATGACCTTTTGGCTTCGAAAGAGTTCATGCTCAATACCCCAAAACTGTTATCTCAAATTTCAAGAAGGCTGAATGAGACCAGCAAGGACGGTAGGAAAGAGGACAGAAGAAAGATCACCCAAACTGGGTCTTCAAGCAACAGCATTTTGAGAAAATGAGAAGAATTGAGAAGAATCTGGGATTGGTTATCTGACCAGGTTTGGGATGAAGGCTGAGGCGTGGCTAGTGTATCTGGAAGCCTTCAGCAGGTGTGGAAAACAACTAGGTAAGTTACCGCATATGTTCACTTGGACTCAAGTGTTCACTGAAGACAAGTCTTTGGGAAACCAAGCAGCCATGTTCAAAAAAATGTGAAGAGTGAGAGGAATTCAAAGAATGAGCTCAAGAGAGGAGTTGAAAACTGGACCCTTAGGGGCATGAGACTGGCTCTTGATGCAACTCCAGATGAGTTCCAGCCCCAGATTGGGTGTAGCGATTACCTCAAAACAAAACAAAAAACCCTGGACCACTTAAAGCAATGGCACACTCAGAGTCCTAAACTCTCAGCTCAAGACTCTTAGAAACCAGTCTTTCTACGGCAGAGCTAAACGAGTTTTTTTCATTAATTGAGCTGCAATTGGAAACCAAACTCAAAGTCAATTGAATTAATCCGTCTCACCCAACTTCATGAGTGAGAGGTAATTATCATTGAGAAAAGAGTGGGAATCTGGGACTAGAAATGGAACCGTGAAAGGGGATCTGGATAATTCCTAGTAACTCAAGCTCCCAAAACCCAACTGGAAGCAGAAGCAAAGCTTCTCCCTTATATAATGAGGCTGTGCCTGTCCTGTTTGAAGACCCTGTTCTGATCTCACCTGAGGCAAATACCTTGGAAATGGAAGCCATCTCATCCCCACCGCTGGCCCCCCCACCTCTGAATACTCACACTGTTAATACTTGAGGCAGATTTAGGCATACCATAGGAAGCCAATTACAAAGTCACCCCAGGAGTAGAAAGAATTGCAAGGTGTTACTAATTTAAATCAAAAAGGCTGTGTGTGATTAAACCTAAATTTGTCAATGTGAGTGTACTTTCCAGTGACTCTGGTTTCAAAGTACTATCTAATTAATTGACTGACTTGGACCCAGCTAAATGAAAATGAGGAGGAAATATCCTGATTGTTGTTTAGAAAAGAATCCAAAGCATCAAGGAGAAGGAAATATTGAAGTGCATTTTCATATGTGGTCAGCTTACCTCTCTTGTCAACTTGTCTCTAGAAGGAGCCTTCACCAAGGCTTTCAAAGAATCACTGGTAAAGGAAGCAGTGCCATCTTTGAAAAATACCACAGTAGCTATTCCCTGTGACCAGAGGCTGTGAAAGACATGGCAGTTGAAAGGAGCTCCCTGATTTTATTGGGGATGATGGGAGTCTAGATTAGCAGAGGACAAATAATTGTACTTAACCTTCAGTGCAAGAAGGACATGAGGACAGTCATGAGCAGTTGGACCCAAGTAGACTTCAGAGTGATATGGACCCAAGGGATTGCTAATAGCTGAGCATCCTACTAAGATCCTATCTGGTCTGTAAGACAAATTGTCTAGGTCTAGTGAAAAAAAGTCTGACTACCCCCCCCCTCCTACACACACACACACAGAAATTCCTCAGTCTGAGTCTGGTCTCACAGACAACCATAAACACTTGAGTAAAGACAGGTGGGTCTACCTGAAGAATAAGAACACTGGTCATGCCAGTGAAGAACTGGCAAGGTCTCGTTCTTAATAAAGACATGTCAGTGGGAGAGATGATAGTATCTCATGCTCAGTGTATCTTATGCTCATATAGTATCTTATGCCACTCCTTGTCCTTCACAACCCATGGGTCACAGCTCTTTGGTGAGCCACAAACAGAAAACAGGTGGTCTGCCACAAGAGATCCATGGTTGTAAATATTGTGCATTGATAGAAAAAACATTTTTAAACATTTTCACAGCCATCAAAAACTGGTAATTGAAAAAAGAAAGACCTAGGTATAACTCTAACAAAATATGTACAAGGTTTATCTGGGAAAACCAAAATTGAAGATAGACATCCAAGAACTAAATAAATGGCGAGATATTCCATGTTTGTGGATGGGAAGGCTCAACATTGTTAAGATGTCAATTCTTCCCAATTTGATCTATGGACTCAGTACAATTCAGATCAAAATCCTGGCAAGTCATTTTGTGGATACTGACAAACTTTTTCTAAAGTTTATATGGCAAGGCAAAAGACCCAAAATAGCCAACACAATAGTGAAGATAAACAAAATCGGAGGACTGATGCTACCTGACTTTAGGATGACATAAAGCTACAGTGATCAAGACAGTGTGGTATTGTGGAAAAAAATTAAAAAGACAAATAAATCAATGGAACAGAATAGAAAGCCCAGAAATAGACACATACACAATACAGTAAACTGATCCTTGAGAAACAAAATCAACCCAACATAGAAAGGTTGGGATTTTTACTATTATTACCTTTTTATGTGCTGGAACCATGGGCATCCACATGCAAAAAAAAAATTAATCTAAACACAGACCTTGGGGCACCTGGGTGGCTCAGTTGGATAAACATCTACCTTTGGTTCAGTCTTAATCCCAGAGTCCCAGGATCGAGTCCAATGTCTGACTCCCTGTTCAGTGGGGAGTCTGCTTCTCCCTTTGCCTCTCATCATGCTTGTGCTCTCTCTCTTTCAAATAAATAAGATCTTTAAAAATAAATAAATACAGACCTTAAGCTGTTTATAAAAATTAACTCAAAATGGGCCACAGACCTAAATGTAAAAGACAAAACTACAAAACTTCTCAATAAACAATGAATTTTGGATCACTGAAAAAAAAAATAAATTTTTTTTAAAATAACCTATAAACTAGGAAAAAAAGAAAAAGAACTTCTCAAAGATAACATAGGAGAAAATCTAGGTAACCTTGAGTTTGGTGATGACTTTTTTTTTTTTTTTTTTTGGTGATGACTTGTTAGATACAACAGCAAAAGCACAAGAAGTTGGACAACATTAAAATTAAAAACTTCAACTCTGCAAATGACACTATTAAAAGAATGGGAAGACAAGACACAGACTGGAAGAAAATATTTGCAAAACACATAGTAGACAAAGGATTTGTACCCAAAATATACACACAACTCTTAAAACTTAAAATAACAAAAACAAATAATCCAGTTTTAAAATAGGCAAAGATCTAAACAGATACTTCACCAAAGATATACGGGTGGCAAATTAGCATATAAAAAGATTCTCACTATTACGTCATTAGGGGATTGCAAAATTAACAGTATTGAGACACTACTACACACTTACTAGATAGCTCAAATTCAGAAGAATTTTAGAAAAGCTAAGCTGTTCACTGTCTCCCTGCATGTGAATGCTGAAATTATACCAGACATACAGCATTTGGGAGACCAATTTACGGCAGAGTAATCAAGATCAAAAACTGGAGGGTATCAAGGAAACATACATTTTTTGACAGTTCCTAGGAAAACCTGCATAATAATACTTAAGATGTGCCAGATGGCAAGTTGTTGGGCTATTTCTATATTAATAAAAATACTCACAGTTTGTTTTAATCAATAAAAATAAAGGACACTGTCTCTCATTTTAAAAAATAGTTAAAATTCAAAACACTAATAATACCAAATGCTGGCAAGGATGTAGAGCAACAGAAGGTCTCAATCATCACTGATAGGAATGTAAAATGGTACAGCCACTTTGGAGGACAGCTGGGTAGGGTTTGTTTGTTTTGCATTTTGTTGTTGTTTTTATTTATGTAGTTTCAGAGGCAGAATTTAGTGATTCATCAGTTGCATCTAACACCCCAGTGCTCATTACATCAAGTGCCCTCCTTAATGCCCATCACCCAACTAACCCTTGCACTGACCCCCTCCTCTATAGCAACCCTCAGTTTGTTTGTTAGAGTTCAGCATCTCTTATGGTTTGCCTCCCTATCTATTTTCATCTTGTTTTTACTTCCCTTCCCTATGTTCATCTGTTTTGTTTCTTAAATTCTACATAGGAGTGAAACCATATGGTATTTGTCTTTTTCTGACTGATTTATTTTGCTTAGCATAATACACTCTAGCTCCATCCACATCAATGCAAATGGCAAGATTTCATTATTTTTGATGGCTGAGTAATATTCCTGTGTGTGTGTGTGTGTGTGTGTCTGTGTGTACACATACTTCTTTACCCACTTACCAGTTGATAGGCACTTGGGATCTTTCCATATTTTGGCTGTTGTTGATAATGCTGCTATAAACACTGGAATATATGTATCTCTTTGAATCCGTATTTTTGTATCCTCCAGATAAATAGCTAGTAGTACAATTGCTGGGTTGTAGGGTAGCTCTATTTTTAGCCTCTTGAGGAACTTCCATACTGTTTTCCAGAGCGGCTGCACCAGCTTGCATTCCCACCAACAGTGTAAGAGGATTCCCCTTTCTCCACATCCTCACCGACATCTGTTATTTCCTGTGCTGTTAATTTTAACCATTCTGACAGGCATGAGGTGGTATCTCACCATGGTTTTGATTTGTATTTCCCTGATGATGAGTGATGTTGAGCATCTTTTCATGTGTCTGTTAGCCATCCTGAGGTCTTCTTTGAGAAAATGTCTATTCATGTTTTCTACCCATTTCTTAACTGGATTATTTGGGTTTTTTGAGTGCTGATTTTGTTAAGTTCTTTACAGATTTTGGAACTATTCTATAGGCTGCCTTTTAGTCTTACTGATTATTTCCTTCCTTGTGCAGAAGTTTTTTATCTTGATGAAGTCCCAATATCTCATTTTTGCTTTTGTTTCCCTTGTCTCCAGATACCTGAAGTAAGAAATTGTTCCAGCTGAGGTCACGAGTTTGCTGCCTGTATTGTCTTCGAGGATTATAATGGTTTCCTGTCTCACATTTAGATCTTTCAACCATTTTGAATTTATTTTTGTTAATGGTAGAAGAAAGTAGCCAGTTTCATTCTTCCATATGTTGTTGTCCAGTTTTCCCCATACCATTTGTTGAAGAGACTTTTTCCAATTGGATATTCTTTCCTGCCTTTGTCAAAGATTAATTGACCATAGGGGCACCTGGATGTCTCAGTCGTCAAGCATCTGCCTTCGGCTAAGTCATGATTCCAGGGTCCTGGAATCAAGCCCTGCATCGGGCTCCCTGCTCAGCGGGAAGCCTGCTTTGCCGTCTCCTGCTTCCCCTGCTTATTTTCCTTTCTCGCTCTCTCTCTCTCTCTCTCTCTCTGCCAAATAAGTAAATAAAATCTTTTTAAAAAAAAAAAAGATTAATTGACATAAAGTTGTGGGTCCATTTCTGGGTTGTCCTTTCTCCATTGAATGGTCTTGGCATCTTTGTCAAAAATAATTTGACCACACATGTAAGTTTATTTCTGGGCTCTCTCTTCTATTAGTCTTTACGTCTGTCTTTATGCCAGTACCACACTGTTTGGATTATTGTAGCTTTGTAGCAAGTTTTGAAATCAGGAAGTGTGGGTCCTCCAATAGTGCTCTTTAATAGTGCTTTGGCTATTCAGTGTCCCTCGAGATTCTATTTGAATTTTAGAATGGGTTTTTCTATTTCTGCAAAATCCATCATTGGGATTCTGATAGCAATTAAATTGATCTGTAAATTGCCTTGAGCAGCACTGACATCTTAACAATATCAAATCTTCCAATCCATGAACTTGGGATGTGTTTTCATTGATTTATATGTTCGTTATCCAGCATGAATTGTAGTTTTCAGCACAAGTCTTTTGCCCCTCTGCATAAGTTAATTTTTAACTATATTATACTTTCTGATGCTTTCATAAATGGAATTGTTCTTGTAATTTCCATTGTGGATTGTTCATTGTGTATAGAAATGCAACTAATTTTGGCATGTTAACTTTGTATCCTGCCACTTTGCTGAATGTATTTATTTTTGTGTGTGTGTGGAATCTTTAAGGTTTTTTACATATAACAACTAGTGAATCAAATAAGAAGTTACTTGGAAAACTAGAAAATACTTAGAGATTAATGAAAATGAAAACATACCAATACTTATGGGGCACAGTGAAAGTGGTGTTAAGGGAGAAACTTACAGCTATAAATGCTTACATTAGATAATAAGAAAGATCTCAAATGAACAAACTAATTTTGCAGATTACAGAACTAGAAAAAGAAGCTAAACACAAAAGTAAAATAGAATAGTAAAGATTAAAGAAGAGTGAAATGAAATGGAAAATGGAAAAACACGAGAAAATCAGTGAAACAAAGTTGATTCTTCGCAAAAATTAACAAAATTGTTGAACCTTTAGCTAGATGGACTAAGAAAAAAAAAGGAGATTCAAATTACTAAACTCAAAAGCAAAACTGAGGACATTATTACCAATTCTACAGTAAGAAGGATTATAAGAGAGTACCGTGAACAATTATATGCCCAAAAAACTGGATCGCCTAGATGAAAGGACAAATTCCCAGAAACAAAACCGACCAAGGCTAAATCACAAAGAAATAGAAAATCTGAGTAGATCTTTACCTGGTAAGGAGATGGATCAGTTATCCAAAATCTTTTGACAAAGAGTTTGATGTTTGACGGCTTTACTGGTGAATTCTACCAAACACTTAAAGAAGAACTAATACTGATCCTTCTCAAACCCTTCCAAAAAATTGGAGAGGAGGGGACACATCATTCTCTGAAGCCAACACTATCCTGCTACTAAAAGCAGACAAACACATTACATGACAATAAAACTACAAACCAATATCCCTTACAAACATGGATGCAAAAATCCTCAACCAAAGATTAGGAAACTGAATTTTCAGCATGTTAAAAGTATTATGCACCATGATCAAGTGGAATTTATTCCTGGAACACAAGGATGGTTCAACAAATGAAAATTGACCAATGTAATACACCACATTAACATAATGAAAGGGAAAAAAAAAACCCACAGGATCACCTCATGGACTATAGAGCCCAATGTAGGTCTCAATCCCACAAGCCTGACCTGAGCCAGAAATCAAGAGTTAGACACTTCACCAACTGAGCCACCCAGGTACCCCTCTTTGAGTTCTTCTTACTTGAGCTTCTAGGATGTTCATATTCATGTCTTTTGTCAAATTTGGTGGGGTTTTTTAGCCATTGTTTCTTTAAATATTCACTTTTCCCCTTTCTCTCTCTTCTCCTAGGATTCCCACAATGCATATGTTGATCCATTTGACAGTCTCCTAAAGGTCTCATAGGCTTTGTTTCCTTTTCTTCAATCAGATTCAATAATTTCCATTGTCCTATCTTCAAATTCACTGATTCTGTCTTCTGCCTGCTCAAATCTGCCTTTGAATCTCTCTAGTGGATTTTTTTTTTTTTTTAGTTGTGTACTTTTTGCCTCCAGGCTTCCTTTTTTTCCTCCCTAGGTTTCCTATCCCTTTATTGGTATTTCTGTTTTGTTCATGTATGGTTTTCTTGACTTTTTCCACATGTGCCTTTCGTTCTTTGAGTACATTTAAGACCACTGTGTTATTAAAGTCCTTGCCTTGTAGATCTGCCATCAGGTCTTTTTCAGGGACAATTTCTATGGATTTCTTCCTTTTAATGGACCATACTTTCCAGTTTCTTTAATGCCTTGTGGGTGGTGGTGGTGGTGGTAGTTGAACACGGAAATTTGAATCTAATAATGTGGTAACTCTAGAAATAGATTCTGTCCCTTTACCAGGAATGCTGAGTTTTTGTTAGTTTTTGTTTATTATTTCTGTTTGGGTTTTTGCTTTTTGTTTTTGATAATTTTAAGCTATCTCTACAGGACAAAACTGAGGTATAAATTTAAGGTCTTCTCAGGACTTCTCTGAGCTTGGGCCTTTCCCTGGGCATGCATGGTCACTTTCTGATTTTCCCTATGGGGTAGTTGTTTTTTAATGTCCTGGTCTCTAATGAGGAGAGGGGGAAAAGGGCATTGGTCCCTTAAGTCTCCTGGAAGTCACTTCAGCCTGAGGGAGAGGAGACTGCAAGAATGAAGGGAAGTACAACCGTAATCACCCTCTTTTTCTTTATTTCTGAGATCCGAAGCATCAATCAACAATTAGAGCACAGATTCCTGATATATAGAAGATGGAGTCCTTACTGCTGTCCTAGCTCCTGAAAGCTGTGTGCAGGCAGCTTCAGCCACAGGTATAGGGCTTCTGCCATGTGGCTGGGGATGTGGATGGTAATTGTTACTATGCTAAGAGCTGAAATTGATCAAAATGAACCACAATCTATAATTTACTGTCCAAGGGTCTCCTGAAATGCAAGCCTTCAATAGACTTCTGAATTCTAAAATAGTCACATCATAGGGCACCTGGGCAGCTCAGTCAGTTAAGCATCTGCCTTCAGCTCAGGTCATGATCTCAGGGTCCTGAGATGGAGCCCTGTGTCAGGCTCACTGCTCAGTGAGGAGTCTGCTTGTCCTTCTGCCCACCCATCCCTCACCCCCAGTTTGTGCTCTTTCTCTCTCCCTCTCTCAAATAAACAAATAAAATCTTTAATAAAAAATTAAAAATAAATAAAATAGTTACATCAGACAGATTCTGCTACTGCAATTATTGTCCAGGTGGGAGACACGTGCTTCCTATTCCACCATCATCCCAGATTCTTCCCCCATAATTTGTCTTAAAACTTTCTAAAAATGATGACCTAGAAGTATATTGACCAAAAGATTTTCTGAAGCCATAAAGGCCCCTAGTTCCACTGAGTGTTTTATGTTTAAATATTTTTTATACATTTATGGAAATTTTTAAATTAAATTTTAAGCTATTAGATGTATAAGAAAGACACAGCAGTGGGGGGGGAAAGGGTTTGAGCCACTAATTAGCAATGTCCAAGGAATGGCTCAAATTTGGATTTGCCCAATCTTCTCACCCTCAGCTTAGAGGTCGTATTTGCAGTTAACAAATAGAGCAAACTACAGCATCACTTCAGCCCCTTTCCTATACTAAACAGAAAAAGATACCATCGTTTCCAGGCATCAAGTATACAAAATAAAAACAAAGCTCTTTCAGGATATTGGTAATAGTAGCAGAACACTGGTCATAAAATTAATACCTAGAGCTAAAATGCCTCACACAAATGCAGACTTCCTCTTTTCATCTGCCTGCATGGAAACTGCCCACAGATAAACTGGTCAAAGGTCAAAGAAACAGAAAAGTGCCCCCCCCATCAGATGGTACTATCAGCAGACAAACAGATGACATTATATATAATGGAGAAACCACACGAATGCAGAAATTTATCAAGTGATTGTAACTACAGGTGTGAGTAAGTGTGCTTGGGAGGAGCACTAATTAGAAGGCCTAAAGCGAAATGCTTGGAGGACCAGTATGTGTTCCAAAAGCAAAGTGCCAAATGAAACTACTACAGATGAAACAATTGAGGTAATAAGTATGTGTTTAATAATGTGTGGTGGAAGCACTGCACGTGTCTGTGCACTCACGATTTTGCTGCAATGTCAGGAAGAGGGAGAGGCCCTTTTCTGAGGACCCTCCATACTGTTTCCACAGTGGAAACATGAGGGTTCCCTTTTCTCCACATCCTCGCCAACACTTAAGTTGTCTGTGACACCAGCCATTCTGACTGGTATGAGGGAATAGCTACTTGTGGTTTTGGTTTGCATTTCCTTGATGGTCAGTGATGTTGAGCATCTTTTCATGCACCTTTTGTCCATCTGTAGGTCTCCTTTGGGAAAATGTCTATTAAGTCCTCCGCCCTTTTTTTTCTTCTCTTTTTTTAATTTTTTATATTTTTATTAACATATAATGTATTATTTGTTTCAGGGGTACAGGTCTGTGAATCATCAGTCTTACACAATCCCCAGCACTCACCATAGTACATACCCTCCCCAATGTTCATCACCCAGCCGCCTCATCCCTCCTACCTCCCTCTCCTCCAGCAACCCTCAGTTTGTTTCCTGAGATCAGGAGTCTTTTATGGTTTGTCTCACTCTCTGGTTTCATCTTGTTTTATTTGTTCCTCTCTTCCCCTATGATCCTCTGCCTTGTTTCTCAAATTCCACCTATCAGTGAGATCATATGATAATTGATACCATCTCACACCAGTCAAAATGGCTAATACTAACAAGTCAGGAAATGACATATGTTGGCAAGGATGCAGAGAGAGGGGAACCTTCCTACACTGTTGGTGGGAATGAAAGCTACCTGGTGCAGCTACCCTGAAAAACAGTATGGAGGTTCCTCAAAAAGTTGAAAATAGAAATACTCTACAACATAGCAATTGCATTACTGGGTATTTACTCTAAAGATACAAGTGTAGTGATCTGAAAGGGCACGTGCACCCCAATGTTTAAAGCAGCAATGTCCACAAGACCCAAACTATGGAAAGAGCCCAGACGTCCATCAAGGGATGAAAGGATAAAGAAGATGTGATACACACACACACACACACACACACACACACCAGAATATTATGTAGCCATCAAAAAAATGAAATCTTGCCATATTTAACCACATGGATGAAAGTAGAAGGTATTATACTAAGTGAAGTAAGTCAGTCTTCTGCCCTTTTTAATTGGATTATTTGTTTTGATGCTAAGATTTAGGAGTTCTTCATATATTTTGGATATTAACCCCTTACCGAGTATGCCATTTATAAATATTTTCTCCCTTTAAGTAGGTTGCCTTTTAATTTTGTTGGTTTCCTTCACTATGCAAAAGCTTTTTGGTTTAACATAGTTCCAATAGTTTATTTTTGCTTTTGTTTTCCTTGCCTGAAGAGACGTATCCAGAAAAATGTTCCTAAGGCTGATGTCCAAGAGATTGCTGCCTATGTTTTCTCTTAGGATTTATAGGTCTCTAATCCATTTTGAGCTTGCTTTTGTGTATGGTACAAGAAAGTGGTCCAGTTTTCCCAACACCATTTGTTGCAGTATTATTTACAATAGCCAAGATATGGAAGCAACCCAAGTGTCCATCAGTCGATGAATGGACAAAGATGATGTGGTATACACGTACAATGGAATATTTCTCAGCCATTAAAAAGAAATCTTGCCAATCTTGACAACATAGATGGGACTGAAGGGTATCACACTAAGTGAAATAAGTCTGACAGAAAGACAAATACGATACAGTTTTACTTATATGTGGAATACTAAAAACAAACGAACAAACAACAAAAGAAGCACACTCATAAATACAAAAAAACAACTATTGATTGCTGGGAGGGGAGGTGAATTAAGTGAAGGGGAAGAGATACAAATTTCCAGTTACAAAGTCACAGGGATAAAAGTATAGCATGGGGAATATAGTTGTAATATTGTAATAACATTATTTGGTAACAAATAGTAACTGCATTTATCATGGTAAGCACAGCATAATGTGTAGAATTGTTGGGTCACTGTGTTGGATACCTGACACTAATATAACATGGTATATCAACTATAATTTTTTTAAAAACTGAGTTGAAATAGGGGCGCCTGGGTGGCTCAGTGGGTTAAGCCTCTGCCTTCGGCTCAGGTCATGATCCCAGGGTCCTGGGATCGAGCCCCACATCGGGCTCTCTCCTTGGTGGGGAGCCTGCTTCTCCCTCTCTCTCTGCCTGCCTCTCCACCTACTTGTGATCTCTCTCTCTCTCTCTCTCTCTCTCTGTCAAATAAACAAATAAAATCTTTAAAAAAAATAAAAATAAAAATAAAAAACTGAGTTGAAATAATAATTTTTTACAAATGAATCTCACTTTGCAGATTTTGTTGAGAATATTCCTAACTTAAATAAAATAGCTTACTTACTAACATTTCCATTTCATCTGGTTAAAATTGATATCTGCCGGTTTTTAAAATTTAAAAATGTGTAAAATATAAGGGTGTGTGTGTAAAGTATTACAGATTCAAAACAAATCGCCAGCTTTGGTGCAATGTAAATTAAAATGGGTCACATGTGATACTTAGCCAATGTTCTTAGTGAATTGCTAAGAATACAATATTGACATCAATATGTGCTGAAAGAAAAAACTTCAGTATTTTATAATAAAATACTTCAGTATTTTATTCTGAAATACTATCAAACTTTGTCTAATAAAGTATTAGCTTGAACCACAGGAAACTGCCCTTTTTGCAGGTCCAGAATGACCTCATACTGACAATGTCATATAGTTCAATCTATTACTTGAGATCCATCATTATTGTTGTTATAAAAAAATCTCCACAGAACTTGAAAGGAGTTTTTTCAGGTATAAAATTTGATACCTAAAAGTCACTTATCACATTGTCAAAAGTCATCAAATTGTACACTTTTTTTTTTTTTTTTTGGGGACGCCTGGGTGGCTCAGTTGGTTGAGCGGCTGCCTTCGGCTCAGGTCATGATCCCAGCGTCCTGCGATCTAGTCCCGCATCGGGCTCCTTGCTTGGCAGCGAGCCTGCTTCTCCCTCTGCCTCTGCCTCTGCCTGCCACTCTGTCTGCCTGTGCTCACTCTCGCTTCTCTATGACAAATAAATAGATAAAATCTTTAAAAAAAAAAAAAACAAATTGTACACTTTAAATGGGTATAGTTTCATACATAAATTATACCTCAATAAAATAATTAGGTTCACAGAAGCAAACTCAAGTTTCTCACATAAAATTGAAAACATTTTATTTGGATACTTTATAGTTACTCAGTATATTATATCTTCCCTGATACTTTGTATTTCATCTTACCATAAGTTTATACTGAATTTTTTCACCAAGTCCCCAGTAAATGGCCTCAAATTCCTTCCAATTCATTTCAGTATGCTATACAAATACTATGAATGCCAAAATATGAAAGAGTTAGATTTGGCACAGATTTCTATCTATGCATCAAAATACATTCTTCCCTTAATTCACAGGGTATAGGTTGAATTACTGTTCTTGGCTCTCCATGTTCCCGTGTATCAGAATTACACATCCACACCTTTGCTATAGGAGTTCGCAGGATGTCCCGTAGAGTAGACGGTATTTTTCCCATCCTGTCGATGTTGGGCTTGTTCCTGTGACTTGCTTTGACCAATGAAATGTGGGTGAAATTTGACCAATGAATGTAGCACTTCTGGAAAGAGTCTGCCAGGATAGCTGACTAACACACATACTAACAGTACTACTGCTTGGACACCTGGCTACCTCACTAGACTATAGTCACATGTCTATACCTAACTGCAAGGGACATAATTTCTTTTTTTTTTTTAACTAACCTATAATGTGTTATTTGTTTCAAGGGTACAGGTCTGTGATTCATCAGTTTCAATTCACAGCGCTCACCACAGCACATACCCTCCCCAAGGGTTCATAATTTTTTTTTAAGATTTTATTTATTTATTTGACAGAGATCACAAGTAGGCAGAGAGGCAGGCAGAGAGACGGGGAAAGCAGGCTTCCTGCTGAGCAGAGAGCCCAATGCGGGGCTCGATCCCAGGACCCTGAGACCATGACCTGAGCTAAAGGCAGAGGCTTAACCCACTGAGTCACCCAGGTACCCTGGGTTCTTAATTTCCTACCAATGAAACACAGAAGTGTTGGATACCACGTTCAGATTTGGGCAAGACTATGAATGTGCTTCCCCCCTCTTCCCAAGGACTAGAACCCAGACATGGAAGCCACAGCTTTGATCATTCAAAGGACAGCAATGCCGTAAGGGATAATGGATAGGGATAATGCCCAATGAGACAATGGCTTGCAAGCATTCTGGGTCCCTGGATGACCGCCAGCCTAGACCACTCTCCTTGGAACTGTTACATGAAAGAGAAGTAAGTTCTATAGAACTTAAAACTGTTGTATTTTGAGTGTCTTTGTCACAGCCATTTATTTTTACTCTTACTAATGGAGTTGGGAAACACTGCCTTCTCAGAGAATTTCTGTGGTGTTCTTCCTGGAAACCTAGCCCCAAGTCTGCTTCTCTTTCCCACTGCCCCCTCCCCAGCAGTTCTGTGAGCCACCCAATACCCTCTTAATATCACTTCTTTTCTGGATCATCAGCAGAATCTGCTTCCAAAGCTTGCGTGTGACATAGGCAACAAAGAGAAGACAGAAAGAGAAACAAAAGCACTGTGAACCTTTCCTGTCAAGTTCATCTGGAAAAGTTCATGGCCAACCTTCTGCTGAACTTCTTCACAAAAGGCCTTCTAGACCCCACTGAACCTCTTTTCCTCACTCTCATTCAAGCCCATCTAATCCCTTCAGCGCTTCAGTCATTCAACAACTTTTACGGAGCAGCTACTGTGCACCACACACTGGGATACAAAGACAGAAGTACATCAGTCAGAATTTACTAGGGTATGTGGCACTAACCGAAGACCCTGAAACCTCAATAGTTTTAACCAATGTATTTCTTGCTTAATCTGAATGACCATCCCATGTCAGCTCCACTTCAGGACCCAGACTGACAGAACAGCCCATAATTGCTAGACAGGCCACATTCTGGCTTCTAAATCTTCTGACTCAAAATGATTCACATCACTGAATTGGCCAAAGGAAGTCCCACGGCCAAGACTGACATTAATAGAGGGATGTATATAAGCAATAGTAGGGGAGTATCTTTGCCACAGAGAAGAACAGTGTGTATTTGCAAAGAACAGAACAGGCTACCACAAAGAAGACCTCAGTCCCTCTTTTCCTGTGCTTCTGCTGTATCTCTTACTTCTCTGTCTGCCCTTACCTGCTGTAGCACCATTAACTGATATGTGACCATCCCTTCTCCAGTATCGTGAGTTCCACATGCCAGGGATCATGTGTTACGCACTACCCCAGCCTAGTGCATCTTCTGGTGCCAGGAAACCAGCATCTACTGGAGATTAAGGGAGCAAGTGAGTGGATGAAATTAAGTGCTCCTGGTCTAGAGAAGGTGTGAGATCTGCAAGTGAACACCCCAGAACAATCTGACTAGATATTTAGGAAGTACTAATGGAAGGAACGATTCAATAGGCTTCTTCACCCGGAAGGTTGGAAGAATACCTATAAATGGAGAGAAGAGTAGGCAAGGGATTAGCTTTTATGACACGTAGGTTCTCAGAGGGGTCATCCTTTACTATTTGAATTTGTTGTCATTCTTTGAAGGAAGGTGGTGGAGAGGGAAGGAGGACAAAATAGCATGGACTCTAGTGAAGGCGGAGCAGGCAACCACCAGGACCTCCTGGATGGGGGCCACCCACAAGCAACTGGGAGGAGCAGACTCTGGCCCTCAGCAAGCTGCACTGCAGGGAGATGTTGTAAAACCTTAACAAAAACCACACCCGAGGTAGACCACCCCCGGGGCATTCAAAAGCCATGCACAACGTGACATCAAGCAGAAGCAAACACAGGAACCCAACGCCCCACTGCCAAGATCCTGGACGTGGTTCTTTTCTCGCCTTAGCTGCCTCTTCCACCACAAGGGGCTCCAAATGCCCTTTTAGCCATTTCCAAGTATTGAAAACAATCTCTCAGGGCAAGAATTTGCGGTCATTGAGCCACAGGCTCTATGAAAGAAGGGTTTTACTTTTTCTTCTTTCCTTTTGCAGGGGGTGGGGAGGTGGGTGAGTGTGCAGGGGAGGAAGACAAGAGATCACATCAAACTTGCTGTAATAATAGAATGAACAGAATGACAGAACATCACGATTGCTGGGAACTCACAGACCAATCACGTATACCACTCACTTTGGAGCTCTGGGCTGGGAAGTTTCTAGATGACAGAGCCATGACTGTGTGTACCCAGAGGCCAGGGCAGGATCTGGGCTAGGAATGGTGCTCCACAAAGTTCACTGAATAAGAGAAGAATATGTAAGTACTTGTTAAGTGAAAAAAAATTTTTTTAATTGAAAAAAAGTCTGAGAAGGAATGAAGGCACGCGCTGCAAACTGAGACTCCAAGCAATGCAGCCTTGCCCCCAGGGAATGCATGGTAACTTAGAAGCAGGCTTGTGATCACAAACCAGAAGCCCTAGCACTCAGCCAGGGCCTTACCCTGTGTTAACCGGTCCCAGCTCAGGGGCTTCTCTATTGTCCCCCCAGCTCCCACCCCTACACTTCCCGGCATAAGTTTGGGGACTTTCCCTTCACTCCCTGGGTGCCTACAGCCCTACCACCACTTCCGTTAGTGTCTGGAGCAAGAGCAGGATGAAGGGACCTGTCCTTACAGTGTAACAATCCTGCTGTGCAGCCTCTGATTAAGGTGCTGGTGGCTGTGGAATTAAAGGCTTTATAGACCCCCCACAAGAAGCTGAGTTAGGCTAGCCCCCCCCACCTCATACAGAGAACGTGCTCCCACAGGTGCGAACTCACTGGGTTCCCAAGTGGCTCCCGGGTGCTCAAACCAAGCGCACCTTGCCCCTCCTGGACCTCAGAGAGTGAAGCCTCCCTCCAGTTCCACTGCCCTGTGTTCTCCTGCCCCCCCAAACCCGACCCTGGCCAGGTCCCAGCGGGAACCTCTCCTGGGCTTCCCAACACTCCAGCTGGAGAGGGCATGGACTTTTGAAGTGCAAACCCAGGAAGAAGCCTGCTTTTCTCTGCTCTCTGCTAAAGAGGGAAAAAAGAACAAGCAATGGGGAATGACACTGGGGACAGGTCAACATGTCAAACATGACGCTTCACAAAGCACTTGAGATTCTTCAGAGAACTTTCACTAGCGTTATTTTATCAGAATAAAAACATATCTTCAGAAGGGCACTATTCGAAACAATAACATGATTCCTTGTATATATTCTGATAGGTTTATTTAAAATTGGTCTCCTGGGGCACCTGGGTGGCTCAGTAGGTTAAGCGTCTACCTTTGGCTCAGGTCATGATCCCAGGGTTCTAGAATCGAGTCCCACATTGGACTCCCTGCTCAGCCAGCAGTCAGCTTCTCCCTTTCCCTCTGCCCCTCTCCCTGCTCGTGCTCATGCTCTCAAAAATTTTTTAGGATTTTTATTTAAATTCAATTAAGTAACATAGTGTATTATTAGTTTGAGAGGTAAAGTTCAGTGATTCATCCGTGTGTATGATACCCAGAGCTCATTACATCACATCCCCTCCTTGATGGCCATCCCCCAGTCACCTCATCCCCCCACCCACCTCCAGCAATCTTCTTTGTTTCCTAGAGTTAAGCATCTCTTATGGTTTGTCCCTCTCTGTGATTTCGTCTTTTTCTTTAAACCTTTTTTAAAAAATTGGTCTCCTGACAATATTCCTACCTAGCACTGCCAACTCAGTGTGCCTACCTCAGACAGAACTTCCTCACCACGGGCCCTTCCTTAGTCTTTACCGGTATAAATTCATGGTCATGATATTGAAAGGCTCTTGCCAGGAGTCTCAAGGTTGCGTCTCTGTCTGAGTCAGTCCGCAGGCATCTGGAAGTACAGCGGCCACATCTAAAGTGGAGACCACAAGGTTTGTTAACTGACTTACTGAGAATATTGCAATTCATCCAATTTTGTAAAAAAATAATTGCCAATGCTGTGCAGACCTCTAACTTTCTTTACTTACTGCCTAAATATTCCTCTCCAATTTCACTCCACATTAGTATAAGGAAAGGGTAAGAGGGAAGGATTTCTAAATCCCTAGTAAATGCCAAACTCCAAACGGTCCCAGGAAAGACAGCAGGGGCAGCCCAGCAGTCTGTCTCTCCTTATGTTTGCACATTTGCAAGACGACGAAGTCTCTTACAACCAGACTGTCTAAAACTTGACAACTTAATAAAGCCCAACAGAGAGCGGTATGTGAATAGAGGGCTGGTTTTCCTAACACCAGGAAACACAGCCCTTTACCCTCTGTGTTTCAGGAAAACAAATCACTCGTCTGCCTCAGTTGTTCAAATATTCCTATGACCGGGTCTATGCGCAACGGGCCAATGTTGGACCATGTCTAAAAGAGAGAAACATACCCCCTTTCTGTGCTCAAGAGCTAGCACTTCAGGCACCAGAGAGTTCTGTCTGCTGGCACAAAATACACAGATTTCCTTAAAAACTTCTGCTTAGCTTACCAAAGGGGGAGTTGGGGAGACTGTAGGAGGTGCAGCCCAGGAACCGGGCAGAATAGGACGATTTGCTTTTTAACACCAAGCGGCCAGACAGTGGAGCAGGTTGGCCAACGTGGAGGCACAGAGCAGGCCAGAGTTGGAAGATAATCACCTCAGAAGGCAGAGGCAGCAGATGTTGGAAATCTGTTCTCTTTAAGGCTCTGTGGCTGCCCCGGGAGGCACTGGCTGCTTCTCAGGTCATGCACCCCAAGCACATTTAACTTCATTTTCCCCATGTAAACACTGAGTGAGCTCACTAATCCAGAGAGCCCATTTCCCGGGAATAATACTAATAATAAGATTTGTTCGGGCACACAATTGTTCCAGTTGCCTTCCTTACTCCATCATTCTGCTGAAGCATTCCGGAGACCAAGGATGCTATTTTTGAAAAGGAAGCAGCAGGCTGAGACCATTGCCTGCCGCTCCTGCTCCTTCAAGTCCAGTCTGCCCCCATCACCAACCCTCCCCCCTCACCCCCCAGGACCAAGGCGTGGCAAATGGATGTGAAAATGAAAATGCTCGAGACCAGAGATTTTCTACTGCTTCGGAGGTCACTTTGGGTGACTGAAATCACATGTGATCACTTCAGAAGAGGACAATAAGGAAGAGCCTATTTATTTCCAATAAATAGTCTGACTGAAAAAAAAAATCATGTCAAAATATACCAAAGCTCATTTTAAATTATATTCAGTGAGGAAAAAAAAAAATCAAAAGAGTATGTATACTATCATTGTAACTCTTTTTAAAGCACTAAAGGATAATATTTGACACAGTACTGGAAAATGTCAAGAGCTGATCTGAGCAAGGGGTAGGATTATAGACCCAGTTTTGTTTTCTTGAAGGTGTCCACTTAAACACTTTTTTTTCTTTTACAAAGATAATAATCTTAGAAAAGGAAGAATATGGTCAAAAACATTCTACCCTGAATGTTCCAGAGGTTCTCTGAAGGTAGATCAAGCAGATTCTTATGCTCAGGTACTGAACTGTGTCGAAGAAACAAACAGATATTTACTGCCATTTTTTTAAATTTAAAGACTCACACCATCTTTTTCATGAGGTATGTTTATGTTTGAGAGACTGTGGCTGAACCCCACCTAACATTAGAAGAGAGAGCTCTCCTCTTACAGATGGAACTTTCTAGATAGATAGATTTTCCTGAACACCAATCTAAAGAGCTCTCCCCCCGACCTCCGCCCCGGTCCTGGGGGCTGAAGTGAGAGTGTGCCATCCAGCACCCAGTCTCTCCTCAGAAGCCTGTGATGTTTTCTTCCTCTGTCCTGCCGTTAACCTCAAATCAAAGAAGTAAGGAAAGTGGCCATTTGATTGTTGTTGTTTCCACTTCTAATTTGTTTTTTTCTTCCTTTTTTAAGCAGGCTCTACACCCAGCATAGAGTCCAGCGCAGGGCATGACCCAGAGATCAAGACCTGAGCGGAGATCAAGTGTCCCACACTTAACTGACTGAACCACAGGTGCCTCTCCATTTCTAATTTTCTAAATTTGGCTTGCAGATTTTCTGGCCTGGTCATCTGAGAGTAAAATCCTCTTGAGAATATTCCATGCAAATTTTTCCTCAATTGTTTATGTTAAATCAAAACCATTTCAACAAAGAATCTAAAATTCCCTAGAATGCTGCTTTCTGGAAACTCCAAAGTTTAAGGGCAGGTGGGTACAGAACTCCCAGGTTGGTTGGTTGGCTGGTTGTTTTCTTAAGTGCCCACCAGATTTTTGGGGTGAGGTTTTTGTCCAACAAAGTGGTTTAATTCCCACTTCTTCCTCCTACCTCCATTCACTCATGCGATGTTTTACAAACATTTAGAGTATCTACTATTTGCCATGCATTCCCCTAAGCACTGGGAATGTACAACATGAACAAAACACATGAAAGTGTCTGGCCTACTTATAGTGAGAAATCACAAATAAACAGAAAAATAGTAAAATTGATGGTGATTACATTCTTTGTGGGAAAATAAACAGAGAAAGGAAATTAGGGCTTTGAGAGCAGGAGTGGATGGTGCAAATTATTAGGCAGAACTATAGGAAACTATCTTCTTAGAAGTAGGATATGACTGACTCCCAGCAATTTTCTATCATGCAATTTGCATTGGTTTTCTGTTGTTGCAAAACAAATTACCACGAACTTTGCGTTCTTGGCAAGAAGTGCAATGAGTGCAAAGATCCTGAGGCAACTGCGTGCCTGGGTTAAGGTCTGTGTGACTGGAATGGAATGAGAGAGCAGGAGAAGCTTAGGGCCACAAGTCAGGAAGCACTGTAGCATAAGTAGATCATGTAGAAACGTCTAGGTAATTGAAAGGATTTTGACTCTTACTCTGCAAGTTGGGAAATCAATAAAGGATTTCAAGCACAGAGGGGACATGATCTGACTTAAAAATTAATAGGATAACTTGCTAATGTGTTGAGAACAGACTGAGAAAGTCAAGGAAAGAATCAGGGAGACCAATTAGAAATCTGATTCTGTAATCTAGACAAGAGATAATAATGGTGATTTCGAGCTCAGGGGTGGCAATGGAGATGGACAGGAGTGACTGGATTCTGGATATATTTTGGAAGCAGAGATGAATTTTTCTTTTCTTTTCTTTTTTCTTTTTAAAGATTTTATTTATTTGTTGGAGAGACACAGAGAGAGCACAAGCAGGCAGAGTGGCAGGCAGAGGCAGAGAGACATGCAGGCTCCCCTCTGAGCAAGGAGTCCGAAGTGGGACTTGATCCCAGGACCCTGGGATCATGACCTGAGCTGAAGGCAGCAGGCTTAACCAGCTAAGCCACCCAGGCATCCCAGAGATGAATTTTTCTAATGAACAAAATGTGAGGTAAGAGAAAAAGAGAGAAGTCAAAGAGGACTCTGAAGTTTTGACCCAAGCAACCAAAAGGAAGAAACTACCATCAGGAAAATAAGGAAGACCAGAGGAAGAGCAGGTTTGTGTGGGAGATATCAGGCAGTTTTAGTCAAGGTGAATTTCAACTGCCTGCTGACCCCCAAACTGAGATTCCATGTAGACACTGTATATACAAGTCTGGGGTTAGAGAAGAGGGCTCACGGAGATAAGAATGGGGTCTGCAGATAGCAGTTAAAGCCATGAAACGATCATATCACCAGGGAGTAATTTCTAGATCGAAGTCCAAAGACTGAACCCTGGGACATTCAAGATGTCAGGGAGATGTCAGGGAGATGAGAAAGTACTGGCAAAGGAGATGAAGGACAATTAGCCAGTGAGATAAAGAGAGAACCAGGGATCCATGGTGTCCTGGACAAAATTCTTCTTTTCTTTGCTTGCTTGCTTGCTTTCTTCCTTTCTTTCTTTTTTTCTTAAGAATTTTGCTACTTTCTGGTACAAAATGCTCTGGCTCCTCTTCTATTTTCCCCACCCCAGCCCTAAAATCAGCTGTTTCTTCAAGGAGCCCTGGTTCCTTTTATTGGAGAATGGTAATAGAAATAAAATCTAGACCTTGATTGTGCTCATTGCTGCTGGGGTGCTCATGACCCCTCCGTGCTCTCGGCAGACAGGGCTAAAACATAGGTATGTGTGCTCATCCGTGAATACACACGTATCTACAATGGCTTCTGTACCGATCCATATCTGCATATGGTTATGTTAAGCCAACCCAAAATTCGTACCCCTGTCTCCTGACTCTATTCTAGGACCACAGGGATCACTGTAGCCCTCTTGTCTTCCTTCTCTAACTTTCCTCCTTGACAATGAAAAACTTGGCTCCTACCAATGAAGTCATTCTTGACCTTTCCCCAGCAGTTTCTGTGGAATGCAGGGATCTAAACTTGCCTGGACTGTGTTTAAGAGAGAATGAGAAGAGAGGAATTGGAGTCAGCAACTATATGATAAACAGTGGTTCTCAACTCTTAGCCTGCAGCAAGATTATATGGAAGTTCTGTTAAAGGACAGATTGCCGAATCCCACTGCCAGAATTTTTATTCATTACATCAGAGGTGGAGCCTAAGAATTTGCATTTCTAGCAAGCTCCCAGGGGATGCCCATGCTGCATCTCACAGTGCACTTTAGGAAAAAATGGACTCAAAGCATTCTGCTTGCAAAGGAAGGTAAGAAACGGAGCCATAGGTAGAGGGTGAAGTAGGTCAAGAGAAGTCTTTTGGGTGTAGGTGTGACTGTGTGTGTGCACACATGTGCTAAGGAAAGAAGTAATGAATGACACATCTGCAGTCTAAGGAGAAGTGTCCAGCAAAGAAGAAAATAATAAGGGGGGCACCTAGGTGGCTCAGTCGGTGAAGCATCTGACTCTTGATTTCAGCTGAGGTCTTGGTCTCAGGGTTGTGAGATCAGCCCATGTCAAGCTCTGCACTGGGCACGGAGCCTGCTTAAGATTCTCTCTCTCTGGCTCCCTCTGCCCCTCCCTATATCTCTTGCTCACGCTCTCTCTCTCTCTTTTCTTTTTTTTTTATTTGAGAGAAAAAAACTTTTTTTAAAAAAAGAAAATAATAGTGATGCAAGAGATGAAGATGATGGGGATGGCAGGGAATTGCTGGTGCAAAATCCTTGAGCTGGTGAGAGAGGGCAGAATCAGTTCCAGGAAAGAGCCAGCCTTAAGGAAGGGCACGTTTGGTTCATTCATGGTAACAGGAGGAGAGGCAGAGCACATTGGAACAAATGGAAGAAGATAAGGAGAGGTGGAATCTTGTAAATTCTCTTCTGGTTGGCTCTCATTGTTCTGTAAAAGAAAATACAAGGTCATCAGCTCAGAGAGGCTGGGGGAGACAATGTTAGAGGCTGGAGGGCCAAGGATGAAATACTCACCTAGGAGAATAGGAGCGTGTGTACATTCAGGAAACAAAGAATGACTGCCGCATAACATCAAGGGCCCGACTGGGGGTAGTGAGAAGGAAGCGAACGTGAGACCAGACAGCGAGACACATTCAGAAGTGCAGGAACAAGAATGGTGTAAGAGAAAAATTCGTCTTGAGCAGGATGTAGTTTTGCAAGAGAAGACAATATAGCAGGACAGGAGATTTGCTTTGTTGGCAATGATGAAAGCACTTTCCATTTCTGTTTGCTTTATGAAATATTCAGGATAAATACTTTCTAAATTTATCTTTTCCCATATTGAAGTAATAATAGCAGTTTTGAAGGCTGTGAACATCATGGAAAGATAATACATTGTTTTGGGGGAAAAAGTAGAATACAAAAGTAAGTCTGTCCTAGGATTATACTTAAATAAAAATAATGAAAGAATGTTGACAAACAGGATGTTAATCTCTTTAACAGAATGCATTGTAAGTAGCAGAGACACTAAGATTACCTAAAGCAAAAAGGCAGATCTGTACAGCATGGTGTCTTCAGGTAATATGGAATTGCATATTTGAAAGTTGCAAAGGGATGCAACCCAATTTCAATAACATGAACAAAAACCAGGGATTTATTTAATCCTAATCAAACCTCCACTTCCAGTCAGTTTCACCAATGCCTCTCACTGAACAAAAGTTTTCTCTCTTTTTCAAGCAATGAGATGGCAAATGTGGCCGCCAAGAGCTTCTAGGTTTACATGTTACTGGTCTATGTGACTAGAGGGAAAATAGCTCTTGCTCATTTCTGGTCAGATGGACCAATCAAGGGCAGCTAGGTAGCCTGCATCACAGTGTATAAGTATGACTAGAGAACTTGGTCACTATAACCAGAGAATGGGAGTGGACAAGTTCCCAGATATACTCGGTCAACAAATATATTAAACTATATTCCAACAAATTTTGATAACTTTAGATGAAATAAATTCCTAGAAAGACACAAGCTATCAAACTGACTCAAGAAGAAATAGAAAATCTGAACAAACCTAAAACAAGTAAAGAAGTTGCATTAGTGGGGCGCCTGGGTGGCTCAGTGGGTTGAGCAGCTGCCTTCGGCTCAGGTCATGATCCCGGGGTCCTGGGATCGAGTCCCGAGTCGGGCTGGCTGCTCGGCAGGAAGCCTGCTTCCTCCTCTCTCTCTGCCTGCCTCTCTGCCTGCTTGTGATCTCTGTCTGTCAAATAAATAAATAAAATCTTAAAAAAAAAAAAAAAAAAAACTTCCCACAAAGAAAAGCCCAGGCCCAGATGGCTTCACTCATGAATTCTTCCAAGTGTTTAGGGAAAAAATTGCCAGTTAACAAACTCTTCCAAAAACACAGAAGATAAGGGGACATTTTCCAACCTAATCTACATGGCCTGATTCTAAAGCCCCACAGAGATATTATAAGAAAATAATAAGCCAATAGAATCTTACAAGTATAGCCATAAAAATTCTGAACAAAATACTACCAAACCAAATCCAGCAACATATAAAAAGGATTAGTCACTGTGACCAAGTAGGATTTATCCCAGAAGGCAACATTGGTTTTACAGCCAAAAATCAATGTACCGTATCATATCAAAAAAATAAAGGACAAACCAAAATAATAATCTTGATATTATTCTGCATAAAAATGCAGAAAAACCATTTGACAAACTAACAACTTGTCTTAATAAAAATACTGCACAAGCTAGGAAAAAAATGGAAACTTCCTCTGCCTGATAAAAGCTATCTACAAAAAAAGTCCCACAATTAATGTTCAAAGACTGAATGTTCTTCCTAGAAGATCAAGAACAAGACAAGGATGTTCCTTCTTACCAATTCTATTCAACATTGTACAGGAGATTGTGGACAAGGTAATTAGGCAAGAAAAAGAAAGAAAAGGCACTGAGACTGGAAAGGAGGAAATAAAACTATCTCTATTTTGAAATGATTTTACATAGAGAAAATAAAATGAAGTCACAAAAAAGCTATTAGAACTGATGAAAAAGTTCAGCAAGGTTGCAGGACACAAGAACATAAAAAAAAAATAAATCAACTGTATTTCCATATGCTAGCAATGAACAATCTGAAATTTAAAAAAAAAAAAACTCCATTTATAATATTACCAAATAAGAAACCTAGGAATAAATTTTTAGAAATGAATATAATCTCTGAAAAGCGTAAAACATTTTTGAAAGAAATTCACCTAAGTGAATAGCAAGACCTCCTATCCCATGTTGATGGTAGAAAGAATACTGTTAAGATGGCAACAGTCCTCAAATTGACCTACACATTTACTACAATACCCATCAAAATCCCAAATTGCTTTTTTTTTGCAGAAATTGACAAACTTCTCCTGAAATTCATTATTTAGAATAGCCAAAACCATCTTGAAAAAGAACAAAGGTAGAGGACTCACACTTTCCAATTTCAAAACTTAACTACAAATCAACAGTAATGAAGACTATAGTAAAGAAAAAAAAAATGATATGTAAGTCAAAATGGAATGGAATCAGAGTCCACACACCAACCTTCATTTATGGACAATTGATTTTCAACAGGGACGTCAACACAGTTCAGTGAGGACAAGAATTGTCCTTTCAACAAATGGTGCTGGGACAAAGGCTATCTACATACAAAAGTATGATGATGGACCCATTTCTCAAATCATACACAAAAAACTCCAAATGGTCATCATTAGATCAGAGACCTAAATGCAAAAGCTGAAACTACAAAACCCTTAGAAATGAAAATAAGGTAAATCTTTGTGAGATTAGGTTAGGCAAATCCTTTTTCAATTAGGCACCACAAGCACAAGCAGCAGTGGAAAAAGTAAATTAGACACTATCAAAATCTTAAAACTTTATGCTTCGATGGAGGCCATTAAAAAAGTGAAGACAATCCACAGAATGGAAAAAAAATTTGCAAAACATGTATCTCAGAAGAGACTTGCATACAGAAAGTATAAGGAACTCTTATAATAATAAAAAGACAACCCAATTTTAAAAATGGGCAAATGTACATCTGCTTAAAGATGTACAGTTGACGAATAAGCACACGAAGAGATGTTCAACATTGCTAGTCATCAGGGAAATGTAAATCAAAGCCATAATGATACAGCACGTCACATCCACCCGGATGGCTGTAATCAGGCATAATGTTGGCAAGGTTGGAGTCATTGCAACCCTCGTACACTACTACTAAGAATGTTAAAGGATGCAGACACCTTGGAAAAGAGCTTGTCAGTTTCTCGAAGATTAAACATAAACCTTGTGTCGATACTCAAAATTTTTTGAATGTTTAAAAAATATTAAATCTTTTTTTTATTTTTTAAGAATTTATTTATTCATTTGAGAGAGAGAGAGCAAGAGAGGGGAAGGGTCAGAGGGAGAAGCCAATTCCCTGTCGAGCAGGGAGCCCCATGCAGGACTAGATCCTGGGACTCCAGGATCATGACCTGAGCAGAAGGCAGTCGCTTAACCAACTGAGTCACCCAAGCACCCCGAAAATATTAAATCTTCTTAAAAATATATAAAAGGAGCACCTGGGTGGCTGAGCTGGTTAAGCATCTGACTCTTAGTTTCAGCTCAGGTCATGATCTCAGGGTGGTGAGATCAGCCCCATGCCAGGCTCCCCTCTCAGAGCAAGGTCTGCCTGAGACTCCCTCTCTCTCTCTGCTGCTTTCCCACTCCCACTTGTTTGCACATACTCTCTCTCTCTCTCTTTCAAGTAGATAAATTTTTAAATAAATATTTAAAATATGATTCAGCAATTTCATTCATAGGTGAATACCCAACAGAAGTAGGCCTACATCCCCATAAAAACTTATACACAAATGTTCATAGAAGCATTATTCAAAATAGCCAAAAAGTGGAAACGATCCAAGTGTACCTCAGCTGATGGATAGATGATATATAGTATATTCATATAATGGAATATTATTTGGCAGTAAAAATAAAGAAGTGCTGAAACGTGAATCTTGAAAGAAACCAATCACAAAAGACCACATATTGTATGAATCCATTTATATGAAATAACCAGTATGGGCTGGAGAGAAATGAAAAAGACCTCTAATGGGTACAGGGTTTCATTTTGGGGTGGTAAAAATGTTCTAACTTGAGTCTGGTGATGATTGCCCAACTCTGTGAAAAACCATTGAAAGGTATGCTTTTGACTGTATAGTATGTGAATTAGAGCTCAATAAAGCTTTTATTAAAAAATTAAAAAAAAAATCTTAATCAAGACTAGAGATAAGACCAGAAAAAAGTTGAGACTGGAAACATTCCAGGTTTAGTGAAAGGATATCCAGTGGATAGTCAAGAGAATTTCCAATTCCTAAATTCAATTACAGTGATATTGCGTAACTTATTTTCCCTTAAACTTGCTTTATTAGGGAACTCAGCATTTGTTCAAGCTTGGATATTTTAACAAAGAGTTGTATTTTTATTTTAAAATTTTAGGAGAGGAAAAGATATTAAGCATCCTTATACTGGGACACCCCCAAATCACCAGCTTTCACATATGTGCTCTAGCAATAAAATTGGAGGAGTTACAGAACTTTCTAGAATGGAACCTGTTAACCCAAAAGAACAAAAACACAACAAAATTTACTCATGTTATAAGTCATTGATAAAAAACTTAAGGTGAGTTAAGTAGTTAAATGAAATGTTGTTGAGATGCTAGGCTTTAAATTCAAGGCCCTGTAATTGGAGAGTTTTGGAGAGCTTCCCAAATTGATTTTATAGTGCCAGCCACTTTCTCAAACCTAAGTTCCTTTTATGATTTAGAGCTGACATTAGCTACAACTAGTAAAAAGTTTCTCAAACATATCCAGAAAATCAATCTCAAATTGTAAGAGAAATTCCAGTTGAGATAAGCCTGTAGCCTCTTTGCCCACGAAAGAAGCTTTGAACATGGAACACGAACATCCTTAGTCATAACGAAGCAATGTGTTTTAAAAACTGAAATTGTTCCGCTAAACACAAAGTCCTTTTCAGCTGATACTTAGAATCCTCACTTGCCATGACTTAGAGGATTCCTTTCCAGAGCCAAGAGTAATTATTTTCCAGACCAAATAATTCTGTGACTTTCAAATCTCCTCTATTTTTGAGAAGTCATTTTAGTGAAATTTTTCTTTCCTATTTTTACTGCCTTTTCTGTCCTTATAAAAATTTGGTTTGCTTATACTATTCATCTCCCAAAAAAGAATATGCTGGCTAAGTTTCACTTTGGAAAACGTCAGTGTTAAGGATTTAACTTAATCACACGACTCACACTCGGTCCCCCTCAACATAGAACCGCCATGCCTGATCCCTACCACTAGAGGGAGAAGCACAGGTCCTTTCTAGCCATACTCTCTGCAAAGTTTTTATTATTTTCTTACTCTCAGCAATATTAAAATGCAAAAGCTTTTTCTTCTTCTTCACATTTTCCCATAGTCCGCAGCACATTTCTGTTATAGTTTTTTCAAAGGGAAAATACCTTTTTATCGTTTTTCTCAAAGAATAATTTAAATCGTGTTACCAGATCCACTGGGCATGCTTTAGTCCACACCTTAGAAGGTTGGCAGCTCCCTTGAAGACTCTCTTTTTTTCTCTTACCTCTCTGGCCACACCTCCTCAGTCTCCTTTGAAAAAGACTTCTCTTCTGACTCTTTGGGACCCCACATGTCAAGATGGAGCTCTTGACCTTCCTCGTAACGACCTTCCTCCTCCACTCTTTGTGTCTCAATAAATGGCATCTCCACCCCCCTGGTTTCTTAAAGCAGAAACCGGGATGTCATTCTGAACTCCTCTCTTTCACTTAAGTTCCCCACATCCAACCAATCACCCAGTTCTATCAACCCCTTAATGAATCTGAAATGCATCCATTTTCTCCCCCTCCCCTGCCACACCCCAGGTCAAAATCATCAGCATCCCAGAATGCCCCAGCCCTAATTCTCCCTCCTTCAGATATCGCATTCTCAACATCTCCAACTTTGAGCCCCTAACTTTAGTTTACCTCTCTTGCACCCAATTTCTATTTATTAATAAGTTAGTACAAGTAGTTTCCAGGGTCCCCACACCCAAAACAAGCAACTCTGGGACTCCAGCAGGGTCTCGGGGCATTCAACTCAGTTCCAACCCACTCTACCAGGAGACAGCATCAGATTCCACAGGTGAGCACAGTTAAGGGCTCAGTCCTACAAGATCGCCCACGACACCTGGCTTCAGATACTAGTTGCAAGCCCAAGCTATCCCCTGTACCTGGCCAAGTCTCAACCAAAAGTTCCCATGACCTCCTCCTTGGGTACAATGAAATTGCTAGAGCAGCTGACAGAACTCAAAGAAACATGTTACTTACTAGATCAGTGGTTTATAAAAAGATACTAACTCAGGAACCGGCAGGTGGAAGAGATGCGTGGTGCAGGGTGTGGGAGGAGGGGACGCAGATCTTCCACGCCCCCTCCAAGCACACCAGCTCCCAGCACCGCCCCAGTGCTTTGGCGGTTTTATGGAGGCTTCACTACACAGGCATAGTTTATTAAGCCACTGGCAGTTGGTGACTGAACTCCATCTCCAGCCCTTTGCCCCGGACTGTGGTGCTTTCCAAAAGTCACTAACAGGAGGGAAGACACTTTACCATTCTCAACACTTAGAAAATTCCAAAGGTTCGGGGAGCTGTGAGTCAGAAACAGAGACAGAGACCAAATATATACTTCTTATTATAAATCATAATGAAGCAAGGTGGGCTTTTGTAGTTGTTTTTAGTTTGATGATTGCTTTTTTCTCTATACCAGTGCTATCCAAGGGAACAGAATGTGAGCCACCTGTGTGAGTTAAAGTGCTTTAGGAGCCACAGGTGAAATTAATTTTAATCCTTCTTCTTTAACTTGCTATATTCAAAATGCCATTTGACCTTGTAACCAACATGAATATTATTAATGGATACCTTAATTCTACTTATGTACTAAATCTTCAAAATTTGTTGTATATTTCACACGTACAGCACTTTTCAGTGTGGGTGAGACAAAATCAAGTTTTCAAATAGTCACTTGTGGCTAAGGGCCACAATATTGGAAACTAGACCGTAGCCTCCCTAATGACACGAGAAAAAACTAAAGACCCAAGGTAGGAGGGAAGCCATTCTTGATTTCTAAGTCAACATGCTTGTTCATAAACTTTGTTTAAGCCAAAAGCCCAATTTGTAGCCCACAGTGCAAGCCTTGTATACCTGCTCTGTGAATGAGTGGCTTAAAGGAAAACCATCATGTCCTTAAGATATCCATCAGTGCTCCTACTCCCTGCCTATCTCCTAATCCATAATCTTTTGAGCCTTTAGACGATGTAAAAAGGTACATAACCCTCTAAACACCGTTCATTCTCCGGAGCACTTTCTTCCCTGTGAAAAGGGTTTCCCAGGCAGCTGTCCTATCTTGGACTCCAATAAAATGCATTTTTACTCTCAGAGATTCTAACTCTTTTTTTTTTAAATTTTATTTATTTATTTGACAGAAATCACAAGTAGGCAGAGAGGCAGGCAGAGAGAGGAGGAAGCAGACTCCCCGCAGAGCAGAGAGCCTGATGCGGGGCTCGATCCCAGGACCCTGAGATCATGACCTGAGCTGAAGGCAGAGGCTTTAACCCGCTGAGCCACCCAGGCGCCCCACTCTCAGAGATTCTAAAACGTTCGTGCATTTTGTGTCAACACCGAGAACAAAGACCATGTCAGCTTTGTTCCCCATAGAAGCTACGGCACTTAGCAAGTACCTGAATATGGTAAGTAGGCAATCAGCATTTATTAGATAAATGAATAAAGTCTCCTAGCACTTCTCTACAGGATTGCTTTCAGTGGAGTACACGCTAATGTGACATCTTTGCCTTTCACCAGAATCCTTCCCAGAAATAACCGTGTGTAATCTCTCCTCTGTATATCAAACTGCTCTCAAAGATACTGTTATCATGTCAGTATTTCTTGCCTGGGGGGAAAAAAATGTCTATTAAGCTTTTCTAGAACTTTCTTTTAACAATTGCTCTAAGTCATCCTGATAGCAAGAATTCTATAACCTGGAACTTGAAGAAAAGGATGCTTGGTCACATCAAATGTATTAAACATTTGCCACTGTGTTTTATTCCTTGTTTTAAATATCTTGGTTTTTCTGATTTTTTCCACCTGATTGTTCACATATGTTCCTTCTTGTAAGCCATCTCATATCTCTTTTTAAAAAGTACTTAAGTCTCAAGTCAATTGTAGGTCTGACTCTTGATTTCGGCTCAGATAATGATCTTGGGGTCATGAGATTGAGCCCCATGTCTGGCTCTGTGCTCACTGCAGTCAGCTTGGAACTCTCTCTCCCTCCCTCTCCCAGCTCACGCACTCTCGCACTCCCTCTCTTTCCAAAAAAATAAAATCTTTTGAAAAACTGTTTCGATATAAATTTTTAAGTAAACAATTATGAAAATTAAGCCATATGCTAGGGTTTGGCTGATTTGCTCCTCATGCCTTCTCCCCTTTTAGGGAAACAGCACCTGTTTGCTTTTGGGAACTCGTCTCTTTATGGGTTCATTAGGGCCTTGTCCAATCTGAGCCAAAGGGAGGGCACCTGGTCCAAGCTAGGCTAATCAGACACCTTGTCTTTGGGATCAGACCCTTGAGCAAAGGGACAAGACCGATGGAGGAGGGTTGAAATCATTTTCTCTAAGTGCTACCTGAATTTTCCACTGGTTCCTGACCCCAGAGCCTTCTGGTTCCTCTCGGTTTCTCAGTCTGTTCTTCAGCCACCTGTGGGTACTGTGGGCTTCCAGCCACCCTTCCAGATTTCCTTTGACTTGATTTCACCAAAAAACTCCAACTTAAATGTATGCCCTGCATATGAAACCTGGAAGACAAAGCTCTCCAGCAGGGGCTGGGGGGGGGGGGGGGGGGCGGGGATTGCTCAGGCAGAGCCTGCCTACCAATCAATGCTCTTAGAAGCATTTCAATACTTTAGTAACTGCTGCAGCCCTAGAGTTGGGAACCAGCCAGGTATCAGCCCTTGAATATGTGCTCAAAGACAGATCCAAAGGAAACACCTTTAGACTTTAGCAGCAGGCACCAAGGGGAGAGGAAACTCATTGTATGCACTACAGAGGCTCATACCCGTTGAATATTTTACACTGAGCATATTCTACTTTGTGTGATTTTTTTCTTTTTTAACCTAGCAAAAATGGCAAAGATTTGCTGCTCTCCTGGAAGACCATCTTCTGGAAGACCATCCCAGAATCCTAGTAAATTATTAACCGGGCATTGTATAAAATACGAGATCCACACTTTGACTGCTCCACATCATAGCGAGAGAGGACTTCAAGTACCCACCTATGTTTCGACCTCAAGTCTGTGATTTCTAATTAACTTCTCTGTCCAGCTAGTCTCTTAACTCAGGCAAATGACCCCGTGGGCAAAGCATCCCCTGATGGGAACTGAGCTACCCCCTCAAGCAACAGGGACTGCCCCGATGCCAGCAAGATCCCGCGTCATTGACCCAAGACAGTGATCCTCTGACCTTCACTGTCCTCCTGCACATACCCACGGACCTGTGTCCCACATTCTGCTTAGATAAACCTACAGGTATTGTCAGCACTTTGGAGACAGTCGTTGTCCCTGACAGTTGGCCTCCCTGAAATGAGCTCCTTTCTTGTTTTGCTACCACTAGTCTCTCGGCCTTTGGGGTTCAACAGCGGTGAGTGGCCAGACCTGGTCTTTTGGGGACCCCTGGAGCAGGTGCTCTTGCTTCCCTGAGCCCCAGTTATGACAGTATTAATAATGAATAAACAAAGAGAAAGGCAAGTTCTGGGCCAGCTAAGTAAGCACTGAATTCCTGTAACTTAAGCTGAGTGGCAAGATGTTGAAAAAGACACTTGAAAATTCTCACCCTGGCACTTTTCCATCCCTTCCCCTCTGGAGAGGTAAAATAGAACATCCACAAAGTTGGAGCATGCTTCAGGAATCTGTCGGTCTCCCTGGAATGCCTGTGTGGCTGGAGACAACAGGGACAGCTGGCTGAAGCCCTGAGCCTGGCCACCTGTGGAAGCTGAGCCATGGCTTCAAGAAGTGAGGGCAGCGGCCTGCAGAGCAGTGCTGCCCCTGGACCAGGACAGCACCCTCCCGTGGAATTTGCCAGGCTTGTGAATTCTCAGACCCCACACCAGTGGAATCAGCAAGTCCAAAGGTGGGACAATCTGTTTTAACAAGCACCCCCACCCACCCCAGAGCACTCTGATCCTTGCAAGTTTGGGAATCTCTCTACCTTGGGACATCTGCTTTCTTTTAAGGAAATCCATTGCTGGAGGTCCCTTGAATGAAGGAGCCCTCCATGAGATCCAAGGAGCCTTCGCTCTTGAAGGGCAGGAAGGAATTCTTCTCTACCCTCAAAGTCTTCCAGCTGGACTAAGAATTAAAGTGACATGAGACAGATTAGCAGGAGAAAAAAGTTTTACTACATGTTCGTGGGGGCCCAATAATGCAGCTAAGACCTAAACCGATGACCAAGGGAGGCAGCTGTTGTGTTTCTTAGACATGGAGACAATAAGCCTGGGAGGAACTGGCAGGACAAAGACAAGTTAACTTTGGGAGCTTCCATTAGTAAAAAACTACACAGAATTTGGGCTGGAGTAGTACATTAGTAAAAAGTAACAGGTGAAGGGGCCCTGGTGGCTCGGTCATTAAGCGTCTGCCTTCAGCTCAGGTCATGATCACAGAGTCCTACGACCGAGCCCGCATCGGGCTCCCTGCTCACCAGGAAGCCTGCTTCACCCTCTCCCACTCCCCCTGCTTGTGTTCCCTCTCTTACTGTGTCTCTTTCTGTCAAATAAATAAATAAAACCTTTAGGTGGGGGGAACAGTAACAGGTGTTGTTTATCCAACTTTCTGGCTCTGAATCTCCCACCTCTGGTGATGAGAATGTCTCTTTACCTCCTGGTACAGGGGTGCACCTTCCACAGGGAGAGATCTTGCCTGCTCTCAGGGGGAGGGCCAGAGCGTCTGAGTATCTCTTCAGTAACTTTAATAAATAACCAATATGCCAAAGTGGCACATTTTGGGGCAGTCTGCCCTTGGCCCGTACACTCTCTAAAAGGAAATGAGCTTCCCCCTTGAAATCTGGGTGAGAAAGGGAATATTCTGGCTGTGTTGTTTGGATATTCCATAACTTGTAACTCAGGGACTTTGAAGCCTTATCATTATGATATACAGTAAAGAAAAATACAGATTTCTTTTTTTTTTTTTAACCAGAGAAAAATGTGCCTAGAGAAGGGCAAGTAAGAGGAAAAGTTGGATCTGAGATTGTAACCAGAGCCCCAGGATGCAAGAGCATCTGCTCCAGGGGTCCCCAAAAGACCAGGTCTGGCCACTCACCGCTGACGAAACCCAAAGGCTGAGAGACTAGTGGTAGCGAAACAAGAAAGGAGCTCATTTCAGGGAAGCCATCACCGGGAGAGCGGCAGACCAGTCTCAAAGACTGTCTCCAAGGTGCAGACGATAGCTGTAGGTTTATCTAAGCAGAATGTGGGACACATGTCAGTGGGTACGTGCAGGAGGACAGTGAAGGTCAGAGGATCACTGTCTTGGGTCAATGACGCGGAATCTTGGGGGCATCGGGGCAGTCCCTGCTGCTTGAGGGGGCAGCTCAGTTCCCATCAGGGGATGCTCTGTCCGCAGGGTCATTTGCCCGAGTTAAGAGACCAACTGGACAGAAGTACTTAATTAGAAAGCACAGACTGAGGTCAAAATGGAAATAGTTGAAGTCCTCTTTCAGAACGATTTAAGAAGGGACTTTCTGAAGAAACAATGCCTACCCGCACAGGCTTCATCCATGCCTACAATTCTATGGCCGGATGCCTGCTGCTTAGGCATGGCTGCCTCAGTGATTGCCAGCCAATGGGCGTGTCCATCTCAGTGATTGCCAGCCAATGGGCGTGCCCATCTCAGTGATTGCCAGCCAATGGGCGTGCCCATCTCAGAGACTGCCAGCCAATGGGTGAGTCGGCTTCAGTGCCTGTCAGCTAACACCTATGGGGTGACGAGAGCGTCTGAGAGCCCAGAGCAAGGTCCTCTGAGGAATAAGAGGGGGTGGGCCGAGCTGTTGAAAGGGAAGGTGAGAGAGACACGTGAAGTACCTCATTGCTTTCTCCCTAACTCTAAACCCTCCGATGGGGATGATAGGGTGAACACTAGGAAGGAAGCTAGAAAGTTATGTTGCTCGAAACCAGTATCTTGGGAAATTTCAAGCAAGTTTCCCTTTGCTTTCAAAGTTGTGCCAGAACTCTTCCAGGTTTCCTCGAGAGGCAGGATGGAGGAGGACCAGCGATTCTCTCAGGACAGGAGCTCAGGAGTCTGCCACTTACTGGCTGTGTGAGCTCGGGAAGTTCCTTAACTTCTCTGTGCGTCGGTTGCCTGGTGTGTGAAATGGGGCGATAACAGTACAAGTAAGACGCCCAGCCTGCAGTAAGGGTCAGCTGCTATCATCGTATCGAGACTTCTGTTACTGAATCAAATGAATCAAGACTTCACAGCAAGCCACTGAAAGATAGGGGCAACCTGGGAACAAGGTCACCTCGTGTTTATGTCTCGGGTTTCTCAATCTAGAACCACAAGAGAACCCTGAAAAGATCTTCTTTTCCCATTTGGAGCCTCTCAGGGGGCCTGGCAACATCCCAGGTCCTCCCATGTTATGGTTGGTTATAAGCTCTGTGTGTGGAGGGGTGGGGGGTGGCCAGCCGATCCCCTCACAGGTGAAGGAGGCACGAGTCGGGAAACCTACAGTTGGCCACAGGTCAGCCTCATTGTATACAAATCGCAGACCTCTCCCACCCACGAGGACTGAGGTGGTCCCTTCATACAGCAAGACGAGTGGCCCAGGATAGAAAGCCTGAGGGCCAAAAGAACCCAACAAGAAAGGAAGCAGTCTTGAAAGAAATGCTAAATACACATGGTCACGGAAACTATTATGTATACACCCATAAACAGTGACCACAGTTCGCAGGAGCCTTTGAGGTTGGGTGTGACTAGGCATCTAAATTTTGACCAATGAATGTAAGCAGAAGTGAGCTTACACTCTCTTCTTCCCTGCTGCCTGGAATGCAGGCACGATGGCCAGAGCTCCAAGCAGCCATATTGGACCACGAGGTGATCTCACGTCTGGAAGCCTCTGCTAACAGAGACAGGAGCCTGAGTCCCTGATGACTGTGTGAAACTGCCGTCCTTTCCTAAACTGCCTACTTCCAGATTTCTCTTATATGAGAGAAATAAAATGGCAATTTATTTAATCCACTGTTATTTTTGGCTCTTCTGGTACAAGCAGACACATGTAATCCCAACTATACAGAAATTTGACACAAATAAGTTCTCTAATTAATATTTTTAAGTTTATGTGTGAACAACACAAACAGAAAATCTAGATATTGATGCTGGTTTTTGTTGGAAGGGATAGTGAATATCCCAAAAGGCATATCAGGAATAAAGAGAGAACTTTCATAATAAGAGAATAATTTCATCAGGAAGATTTTTTTTAAAATTTTTAAGATTTTATTTATTTATTTGACAGAGAGAGAGATCACAAGTAGGGAGAGAGACAAACAGAGAAGAGGGCTGGGAGGGGTGGGGGGAAGCAGGCTTCCTGCTGAGCAGAGAGCCGATGCAGGAATCAATCCCAGAATCCTGGGATCATGACCTGAGCTGAAGGCAGAGGCTTAACCCATTGAGCGACCCAGGCACCCAGGAAGATTTTTTAAAATCTTAAATGTGTATGTACTTCACAGCTTCAAATTAAATAAAACAAAACCTGACAGGCTACCAGGAGAGATAAACAAATCCACAATCAAAGTTGGGGTTTTTAACAATTTCTCCTAGTAACTGATAGAACAAGTGAGCAAGCAAACAAAAAAACAAAAGAAACGCAATAATAGAAAGTTTAAATAATCTAGTTCCCTCCTGGGTATATTCCAAAGAAATGAGACCTTCTGTGCTCCCAAAGGCATATTCAAGAATATTCACAGCAGCTTTAATTAGAATAGCCCCCAAACTGAAAAAACCTATATGGTTCTCAGCAGCAGAATGGCTAAATGACTTGTGTTATGTTAATAGAATATTACATAACAAGGAAAAGGCAATACGGTTCAGGTTCATTTATCAATCACAAAGGTGTGATGGTGAAAGAGAAATCAGTTACAGAGTGCATATTCTATGATTCTGGGTACATGGAGTTCAAAAATAGATAAAAATGATATATGATGAAACAAGTCAGAATGGCATTTAACCCTTAAGGGGTTAGAAGCAGAGCAGAAGAGTCTCTTGGGATGGTGGAATGTTCCATATCTCTATCTGTTGATACAGCGATTATATCTGGATGTAGATTTGTGTAATAATTCATGAGATTTATCTGTACACTATACTGTATATAAGCTGTGTCTCAATAAATTAAAAAAAGGAAAAGGCATTATTTGGAAGTTTTACACAAGTTAACTATTTCACATCTTCCCAAATGTCTAGGATTTTATTTTCTTATTATAATTATATAATGAAAAAGAAATTTTTTTTCACCAAGCCCCATGCATACACCCTCAAATCCCTCTAGTTAACACTTCAGTGCAATAAAAATGTTTCATTTCCTCTACGTGCCTTGACATTGAAAGGCTTGAAACCCCTGCTCTGGGTAATAAGAAGCCAGTTAGGTTGCAAGAGGACCAGTGACAGAGTGTACTGGGGATCGGACTGGGGAAGCAGTAAGCCGAGGGAGCGTGCTGGTCAATTTCATGTGTCGGCTTGATTGGGTCACAGGACGCCCAGCCGCATAAATATTATGTCCATGCTCGTCGGTCTGTCAGGCGTGTTTCAGAAGTGATTTGCATTAGAATCAATGGACTTGGTAAAAACAGATGGCCCTCACCAAGAGAGGGTGGGCATCACCCAACCCATTAGGGGTCCAAACAGGCAGAGAAGTTTGAATTCGCTCCCTCTGCCTGACTGAATGAGCTGATCAGTCTTCTGCCACCGCCTGCTCTGGAGGGATGTTTAGGAAAGAGCCTTGTGAAAACTGCTATTGAACCGTCTGTGATGAAGGAATGAAGGATATGGGCCTCAGCATCTCTCAGGGACCCCTAAGTAAAGACCCAGTGGGAAAACCTCTCTCAGGCGCAGCAATGGGAAAGACTGGGCTCTTTTGAGAAGCTGGTTTGGGTTTACCTTATGGTAAACTCTTTTCGCCCACTTTGTCCTGGGTGCTAAGGAACTTGCAGGCACAGCAACTAGAGAGGATTTCGAAATGCACCTGTGCGCTCTCCCTCCTGCTAGCGTAACCTTCTTTTCCTCCTGGTGCTTCCCTTTACCCCATTTCCTCAGCGATTTCATTTTGTCTTCTTATACCTATCTTTGGAGGCTGCCACAACTCCTCTTTTAGGATATAGGTAGGGTATAAATAAACAAGAAAGGAGTTGGACCAGGAAGAGGGAGGCAGTCCACCCAGATAGAGAAAGATGGACGAGCAAAGTGAAGGCTGACTAGCCATTACTCCAAAGATGACATACAACTGCCAGCAAGCATACAAAAGGAAGCCTGACGTCACAAATCATTTGGGAAATGCGAACCAGAACCACAATGAGACATTGCCTCATACCGATCATGATGGATTCTATCGAAAAAGGAAGGAAGGAAGGGAAGAAAGATGAAAGGAAGGATATAAGTGTTGGGGAAGATATGGAGAAAAAACCCTCATGCACTGTCGGTGGGAATTTAAACTGGTGCAGCCATTTTGGAAAACTGTAAGGAGGTTCCTCAAAAAATTTAAAAATTGAACTACCATACTATCCAGCAATGCTACCTCTGGGTATATAGCAAAAGAAATGAAAAGTGGATTTCCAAGAGATGTGTACACCCATGTTTACAGCAGCATTATTCACAAGAGCCAAGAGGTGGAAGAAACCCAACGGTCCAGCGACAGATGAATGGACAAACAAATATGATATAGCCATGCCATGGAATATTATTTAGCCTGAAAAGGTGGTCACCTGCTACCACATCGATGAAGCCTGAGGACATTACCTAAGTGAAATAAATAAGCCAGTCACAAAAAGACAAATACTGTATGGTTCCACTTATATGAAGGATCGAAAGGTATCAAATTCAGAGACAGAAAGTAGAATGGTGGCTACCAGGGGAGGTGGGGAGGGGCCTTGTTGATGAATGAGTACCGAGTTTCAGCTTCGAAAGATAGAAAGTTCTAGAGATTGGTTGCATAACAATGTGAATGTACCTAAGCTCCTGAACTGTACACTTCGAAATGGTTAAAATGGTCAATTTTACATTGTGGGTCTTCTTTTAATTATGTGTAATTTTTTTTTTTACAGTCAAGACAAGAGGGGTGGCGCCTGGGTGGCTCAGTCGGTTGTCTGCTCAGGTCATGATCTCAGGGTCCTGGGATCCAGCCCCACATCGGGCTCCCTGCTCAGAGGAGAGTCTGCTTCTCCCTCTCTCTCTGCCTCTCTCCCTGTTCATGCTCTCTCTCTCTCTTTCAAATAAATAAATAAATAAAATGTTTAAAAATAAATAAAAAATAAAGACAAGAAAGACTAGCTGAACTTGTCACAGATTTGCTCAGTGCGCTTCCTGATCTCAAGTTGAAAGAAGCTGGCGGTTCCATTTGGAATCTGCCCATCCATCGCACCCCAACCACTCAGGCAAGAGAGAGGAGGAATTTGCAAGGATCCTGGGACAGGAAGAGGAAATTCAATCCCCGGGCTTCCATGTCAATAAATCTTCAGGATTTGCATGATAATTCTTCTTAGGTTTCCTTTCTTCCTAAGTAAAATTGCCCAACAGTTAGTTGTAACTGCTCTCCTGGAATACATAATCAGAACCACGTTTACCAGACAGGATTTTTTTTCCCCTTTCTACTTCTCTCTCAACATCTACCCCCTTGTTCTTACTGCGCTCATGACAATGTACCTCCCACACACAACTAAAGAAGCACAAAGTTTAAAGGAAGCGTTTTCTATCAGGATCCCCGTTCTTTAACACGGAATCAAAGCGAGCTAATGGAGCGAGCAGAGGAGAATATAGGTTAGTGAGTCAATACCATTCGAGTTCATCTGAGGCCCAGCAGCGCTTCCAGATGATTCATGTTCCATTCACTTTGATTAATTCACGGGTGCTTTACGCTTCCTTCCAACCTACAGGCCCCTCTAGTGCCTGGTGCCCATGCCCTGGCTTTTTGCAGCTTTATATAAGGTTAAAACTTGGTAAGTGTGGTTCAGATGTCTGGTCTGAATATCATGTGATAAAAGCCAGAAATCAATAGACACAACCAGAAAAGAACATATAAAATACCCTGAGTTTTCTGTAAATTAGAAAAGCGAAAAACTGTTTGCTCCATCTGACACACATCACAAGTACAGAGACCAAGTTCAATTCAGATGGAAATCACACTTGCTCTGTGACCTTGGGAGCGTCTTTGACATTCATCTAATTTCTTCCACCCATAAGGTGATCAGTAATAATATAGACTTCTTTTTTCTTTTTTACAGATTTTTTTTTTAAGATTTTATTTGTTTATTTGACAGAGATCACAAGTAGACAGAGAAGCAAGGCAGAGAGAGAGAGAGAGGGAAGCAGGCTCCCTGCTGAGCAGAGAGCCCAATGCGGGACTCGATCCCAGGACCCTGAGATCATGACCTGAGCAGAAGGCAGCGGCTTAACCCACTGAGCCACCCAGGCGCCCTACAGATTTTTTTTTTTTTAAGTAGGCTCTAACTTGGGGCTTAAACTCATGACTGTAAGATCAAGATCTGAGCCTGGATTAAGAGTCAAACACTTAACTGGCGGAGCCACCCAGGCTCCACAATGATATATACTTCTGACTCAAGACATCCAACTCTGTTTAAAAGAGAGGATGCACTGAGGTTACCAGAAACATTGAAATTGCTGGACAGGCAGGCAGGTAAAAAGTCTTGTTAATCCAGGTTGACAATCATGGCTGTCAAGATCTTTCTATTTTGTGCCCATGGTGGAGACGGCTTCAGCGGCACTGACATGGGACCGCAAATCCCATCCACATATGTAAGTGGTCTCCAGAGGCCTGTCAAGTGCTCTTTGATAGTGTGGTCATCTCAGAAGGAAGCAAGATCAAACCATTTGGTTTACATAGATTGCAGAGACTTGGAATGTAATATTAAATCACAGGTTTTGCAGGCATCCTATTACTTTTTTTTTCTTCAGGTTTTAAAACCTTTTATTGGCAGAGTCAAAGTCATGTGCTCTGATAATTAAGACCATTGGAGCAACAACAACAACAAAACCGTCCTGATTAAACCGCAGTTTACAGCCTGCAGGGCACCTTGGACCAGCTTGGTTTTCACTCTAGATTTCACTGTCATCCCACCCAGACTTCCTTCACCAACATGCAGGCTCTTTTCCTTCCCTGCCAGCCAGCCAGCAGGTGGGAGAGACAGGCACGGCTCCTTGTCGGTAGTTCCCTGCTCTTTGATGTGTAAAGGGGTGATACAGTCATTTAAACTTGATCCAACCTCTTTGCACAAAATTACAAAGTTAAAAACCACAAAAAGCAGTAAAACACGAAGGCACTGCCTGTGGAAGCTGCAGCGCATGTTGGCGGCGCCCACCTCATTCCGATTCACCTGCTCGCTTCTCTTCTCTAGTGGTTTCTTTTGTGGATAGTGGGTTCTTCTCTTGTGTTTCTGTCCCCTTCCACTGCCATCTGGCAGATTTCTCAATCTCAGCCATATCAGGAAGCTTGCAGAGGAAGCAGAACGAGGCACCCAAGTCAGTGGAGTCCGGTCTGTGCAGTGGCCACCGAATGCTCACCCTACAACACTCTCAGCAGTTACAGAGCTATTTTTAAAATATTTTATTTATTTATTTGAGAGAGAGAGAGAGCACAAGCAGGAGGAGGTGCAGAGGGAGAGGCAGAAGCAGACTCCCTGCTGAGAAGGGCGCCCGAAGCATGGCTCCATCCCAGGACCCTGGGATCATGACCTGAGCCAAAGGCAGTTGCTTAACCGACTGAGCCACGCAGGTGCCCCATAATTGTTACATTTTTTAGAAAGTTGCTTGGGACGCCCGGGTGGCTCAGTGGGTTAAGCGTCTACCTTCAGCCCAGGGTCCTGGGATGAGTCCTACAACAGGATCCTCGCTCAGCGGAGAGCCTGCTTCTCCCTCTGCCTCTGCTCCTTCTCTCTCTCTCCCCACCACACCAAATAAAAAAACAAATCAATAAATCTTTAAAAAAAGAAAAGAAAGTTGTACATACACTTCAAAGGTTTTGTGGTTTAATTGTGGAGTATTGTCACCTCACTAGCATCTTACTCTCGATAAGTGTAATAGTGATAGTGATAGATACTATCAAAATACTTAGTAATGTAGCATAGTAAAGAAAACAGTATCTATTACTGTGGTATAGTAATACCTGATACGGTAGCTAAGAGGAACAGACTTATATTTGAACACCTTTATTCTAAATTGGTATCAACTAATAGAAGCTGCCAGCATGTCTATAGCATCTTAACAGTTTACAAATGCTTTCAGCTTCACTTCACCAACGCTGTGAAGGAACTCCGCTCCCCAAATTTAAGTGGTGTGCCCAAGCACAATCAAAATTTGAAATATTCTGTTAGAGAATAGAGAACTTAACCTTTTTTTTTTTTTTTTTTTTTTTTTTTTTTTTTGAGAGAGAGAGAGCAAGTTGGGGGCGGGGAGGAGAGGGAAAGAGAGAATTTTTAACAGACTCCACCCCCAGCAGAGTGATGCGGGGCTGGATCTCACAACCCTGAGATCCTGACCTGAGCCAAAATCGAGTCAACTGCTTAACCAACTGAGCCACCCAGGCGCCCCAAACCTAACATTCCTTTTACAGAGATGCAGGATGTAGAGAATTTGGGTTTGTTTTCCTTTCAGATCACTTTGTACTGAGGATGAGGAACGATTTTCACTCGAACTGCCTCAAAAAATGATTTTTTTGTTTCATTATACTGTTTCTGAATTAAGCAAGGCATCCTATTTTTCAAAGACAAACATTATTTTACGATGCCAATAATGCAAAGTAAGGATTGTTTTTATCATTTCAATTGGCTTGTTTACTAGTCCTCCTGTGAACTGTCTTACCCCTTCCTTCAGGTGCAAAATGGCTCAAGTTTTAATGCGGCAGGGGCGGAGGGGGGAAGGCTATCAGGAGATCGGCAGAGTAAGGGACAATTGTGCAAGCAACTAATTGTGAAGTTTGGCTCTTTCCCCACATTTGCTCGCTCTTCATTTGTTCAAGAATAAAATCAAGGGCATGTTGCTGGGCATATTTTCACACCATATGCAGATGCTTGTAGAACATGAAGAATGACTTTCCAGGACTGAATGAAGCCAGTTTGGAGTAGGAACCCTTCTCCATGGCAACATATGTGTGACATGCCGCTTGGATTACTTTCTGAACACAGCCACCAGCGAGCTCTGTCCGTCATTTCCGTGTGATCCAACACCATCTGACAGGTGTCCAGCACCTGCTGTCAGCCTGACTCATCACCGTGAATCACTAAATCCATAGAGGTCAAGTCTAAGGAAATAAACCAATAAAGGTGTTGAACTTAACTTAGTACTTCAGCTTTTCATCAAGGTATATATAGATACCTCGTGACAGATATCAATGTAATTCTTCCCATCAGTATGAAACCATTATCATTAATTTTTTTAAGGAGGCTCCACACTGGGCTCTACTCTGGGCTCCAGGGAGGGGCCTGAACTTAGGACTCCAAGATCAAGACCTGAGCTGAAATCAAGAGTCAGACACTTAACCGAATGAGCCATCCAGGTGCTCCAATTATCATTCATTTTTAAAGATTCAGCTTTATGTTTATTATTTTAAAACTTGTGACCAATATACTTTTTAATTAACTGAAAATTTTGGGTCCACATGTCTCCTGAATATCCATCAGAGGCCCCACAGAGTAAAAATTCAGAATTATGACATAGAGGTTTATACTGTATGTTCCCAAGAAACACTCATTTTCCCATGAGATGGACACAACTAAAATCACAATGACAATTCATATTTTATCAATCCACAGAATTAAAGTAAATTTATGAATAGAATTTTCTCAAGGCTGTATTTTTCTTTCATACATTTTCTTTCACTTTGGACACATGCTAATCTTGTCTATAAATAAGCATCACCAATAAATGATTAAAATTATCAACTAATAACAAAATATTTACTAATCTCTTAATTACATAACTTTTCTGATAGGCATCAAACATTTTTCTGCTGGTAAAGTGATTCCTAGTTGATATGACAGAAGTAAATATCAAAATACTGCAGCATATTATATAAAAGTGCCATGATTTCTAGTTTCACTCAAAAAAATAATTTCAGGAGCGCCTGGCTGGCTCAGTGGGTTAAAGCCTCTGTCTTCGGCTCGGGTCGTGATCCCAGGGTGCTGGATTGAGCCCTGCGTGGGGCTCTCTGCTTGGCGGGGAGCCTGCTTCCTCCTCTCTCTCTCTGCCTGCTTCTCTGCCTACTTGTGGTCTCTGTCAAATAAATAAATAAATCTTTAAAAAAAATTTCAGCATATACATTAGATAAAAATCTTGGACTTCACCAGGCCAAAAAGAAAATATTATGAATAAAGTAATAAAAGAAAAGACAAATTGGAAACTATGTTACAAACATTAAAGACTTTTCCAACACAGTAAGGAAAAGACACAGCCAATAGAAGACGGAGGAAGGACACGAATGGGCGTGTACCTCTGAGGAAGAGCTACAAATACACAGTCTGTCATTCCTGGCACAGGAAAGAGCGCACAATACAGAGTAATGAACTAGGGCTCATTATACTCTTCACGGCTTGTGATAAGTATCTGCTGAGCTCATTCAATACATTTTTCATTCCGAATCCATGCCCACCAAGAAGCTTCTGATTAATAATTTGTTTTGTCAGGTGTTTGGAACCAGAATAGAATGAGCTAAATCATAAATCACGAATGCATAAATTAGCTCTGGGACCGATACATTAGTCTTATAGTAAAAGAAACTAACCAGCGAGGGAGATGTGTAAGTGTACATACTTGCAACTAGCAGATAAATAATTCCTGGGGATCTCATGCACAGTGCGATGATTACAGACAATACCGTATTACAAACTTCGAAGTCGCTAAGAGATAAGATCTTAATTGTTCCCACCACACAGAAGAGATGGCAATGATAGAGGTGTCAGCTAAGGCTATGGTGATGATCATATTGTAATATGGAAATGTATACCTTAAACTTACACAATGTTCTATGTCAATTACATCTCAATTTAAAAAAAGATACTAACACTTTACAACAGATTTATAGCTAACAAAATACCTTCACATTTGTTGCGGATTGTGTTTGCATCAAAATTACTTCTCTGGGCCTAATCAACTCTGGAGCCTAATAGAAATCAATTTTACAGGGATGCCTGGGTGGCTCAGTTGGTAAATCGTCATGATCCCAGGGTCCTGGGATGGAGTCCCAAGTTAGGCTCTCTGCTCAGCAGGGAGCCTGCCTCCCCCCCCCCCACTTGTGATCTCTGCCTGTCAAATAAATAAATAAAATCTTAAAAAAAAAAAAAAAGAAAAGGTAATTAGAACAGAAGCTAACCACCTCATCAGTAGTTAATAATCAACTCTTAAAACAGTTCTCAAAGTGAGGTCCCCAAAACCCTGTGATCCTTTGGGAACTTGACAGCTTCCCAAGATTTAATGAATTTTCTAAATAAACAAAGACATTAACAGACACAACTTTCTTTTTTTTTTTTTTCTTAAAGGTTCTATTTATTTATTTGACAGACAGAGATCACAAGTAGGCAGAGAGGCAGGCAGAGAGAGAGGAACAGAAGCAGTGCTCCCTGCTGAGCAGAGAGCCTGATGCAGGGCTCCATCCCAGGAGACAAAAAGACATCCCAAAAGACACAACTTTCTAATGAGATCAGTGGTGATATTACAAAGGTGATGTTTAAATTTGTTGTATAGTGAAGTGTGTTAACATCTGGATCATTTTCATCAGTGAATCAACATTTTCCAAATGATCAATGCACAATGTTACAAAATCGTGGCATGGGTAAAAGATCCATTCAAAGTATAAGGCAGGTGAAGGGATTTTAATGTAACAGTACAAAAAGTTCATTTGTATGGTTTCAGATTCCACATTGCAACTATACTTTAAGAAACCACTATATATCAAGTTTCCATATAGCAAAGAGTATGGGCAACTCTCTTTTTTAAAAAAAGATTTTATTTTATTTATTTGACAGACAGAGATCACAAGTAGGAGAGAGGCAGGCAGAGAGGGAGGAGGGAAGCAGGCTCCCTGCTGATCCCAGGCCCCTGAGATCATGACCTGAGCCCAAGGCAAAACCTTAACCCATTGAGCCACCCAGGTGCCCCAAATGGCAACTCTCTTAAAAGACTTGTAAAATAGCCCCACTTCCACCCCACCCACCATCTTTTTATTTTATTTTTTTTAAGATGTATTTATCCATTTAAGAGAGAGAGAGAAAGCAGGGGGAGGGGCACAGGGAGAGGGAGATAGTCCCCAAGCAGACTCTGGGATGAGCCCGACACGGGGCTCAATCCCAGGGCCCCAAGATCACAACCTGAACCGAAATCAAAAGTTGGTGCAACCGAGCCAACCAGGAGCCCCTCACTCACCATTTCTTTCTTTCTTTTTTTTTTTTTTAAAGATTTTATTTAGGGCGCCTGGGTGGCTCAGTGGGTTAAGCCGCTGCCTTCGGCTCAGGTCATGATCTCAGGGTCCTGGGATCGAGCCCCGCATCAGGCTCTCTGCTCTGCGGGGAGTCTGCTTCCTCCTCTCTCTGCCTGCCTCTCTGCCTACTTGTGATTTCTGTCAAATAAATAAATAAATCTTTAAAAAAAAAAAAAAGATTTTATTTATTTCGCAGAGAGAGACACTGAGAGAGGGAACACAAGCAGGGAGAGTGGAAAAGGGAGCAGCAGGCTTCCAGCTGAGCAGGGAGCCCAATGCAGGGCTTGATCCCAGGACCCTGGGATCACGACCTGAGCCGAAGGCAGACGCTTAAGTGACTGAGCCACCCAGGCGCCCCACACTCATCATTTCTAATGCATGTCCACGAGAGGCCATATTTTCTTCATTTATGCCAAACAAGAACAACATTGATCAACAGCAGAAGTAGGTATCCTATTAAATATTCATGTCTGTTAAGCCAGACATGAAAGATGTTCGCAAAAATGTAAAATAATGCCACTGTTCTCATTAGTAATTATAGTTTTAGAAAATATAGATAATTTTTTAAAAATAGTTTATTTATATTAGTGTGTAATGGGTTTATTATTTTCATTTTTAAACAAATTAATAAATATTTTTACATTTCTCAATGGTAATCTTTAATACGGTTAATACCGATAGATATCATGCCTATACACAGAAATTCTTTGGAGTCCTCCCTAATTTCTAAGAGTGAAAGTGTCCTGAGACCAAAACCTTTTAGCACCTACATCTTTTTTTTTTTTTAAATTTTGTTTATTTATTTGACACAGAGAGAGATCACAAGTAGGCAGAGAGGCAGGCAGAGAGAGAGGAGGAAGCAGGCTCCCTGCTGAGCAGAGAGCCCGATGCAGGCCTCGATCCCAGGACCCTGGGACCATGACCTGAGCCGAAGGCAGAGGCTTTAACCCACTGAGCCACCCAGGCGCCCTAGCACCTACATCTTAATGGAAGGATGGGAGGAAGCAGAGGTTTCTTCTGTCTCCGCAGATAGGCAATGGAATTCAGTCTTCTGCGGACTACAAAGCAGGCTGTGGGTGGAGGGCAACCTGAGATCTGAGAAGAGGCCAGAAAGTTTGAGAAGGTTGCTGTGGGAAACCAGGAGGGTGCTGGAAATACAGTGTGACGGTGCCCTCAGGCTTCTCTTAGGTGCCTCCTTTTGGACACTCTTTCTGAGGCCAGTGGCATGTGTGCCAGGGCTTTCTTGCCTGAAGAGCTGCTTCCAGATGACCCAAGTCTTCTGGCCCTCGCTGTTTTGACAAACCCAGAGCCACGCTGAGATTCAAGCAGAGGTGGGCAGGGTGTCAGTCTCGTTGAGTCTAGTCATCCTAGTGGGCATGAAGTGGTATCTACGGTCATTTTAATTTGCATTTCCTTCATGGCTAATGATGTTGAAAATATTTTCATGTATTTATCTCCCATTCATATATCTTCTTCAGAAAGATCTGTTAAGAGTTTTGTCCACTTTTTAAAATATTATTTATTTATTTATTTATTTGAGAGAAAGCGAGCAAGAGAGCAAAAGCAGGGGGAGCCACAGAGGGAGAAGAAAACCCAGGCTGCCTGCTGAGTGGAGAGCCCAACACAGGACTTGATACCAAGACCCTGAGATCATGATTTGAGTGGAAGGCAGACGTTTAACTGACTGAGCCACCCAGGTGTCCCTGTTCATTTTTTCACTGGATTACTTGTCTTATTATTGAGTTGTAGTTTCCTTTATATATTCTAAATACAAGTCCCTATCAGATAGGTGACCTGCAAAAATTTTCCATCGTTCTAAGGGTTGTCTTTTCACTTCCCTAATGGTGCCTTTTCCAGCATAAAGTTTTTAATTGTGATGAAGCCTAACTTGTCACTTTTTTTCCTTTTATGTCTTGTGTTTTTGGTGTCAGATCTAAGAAATCATTGCCTATTCCAAGTTCACAAAGATTTATACTTATGTTTCTTTCTAACAGCTTTGGAGTTTTAGCTCTAACATTTAAGTCTTTGATCCATTTTGATTAAATTTTGTCTATAGTTTAGATAGGGGTTCAACTTCATTCTTATTCATGCGGATATCTGGTTGTCATGCCATCATCTGTTGAAAAGATGATTCTTTCCACATTGCATTTTCCTGGCAACCTTGTTGAAAATCAGTTTCCCGTGAATGTATGGATTTACTCCTAGACCGTCAGATCTAGCCCATTTGTCTGGATGTGTATCCTTATGCCAGTACCACATTGTTCTTTATAAATATACAGGTATAGCATGTATTGTAATTGAAAACTGTGAGTCCTCCAACTTTGTTCTTTTTCAAGATTGTTTCCAAAAAAAAAAAAAATTTGTTTCTATATCATTTAAATTTCCATAAGAATTTTAGGATCAATGTGTCAATTTCTGTAAAGAAGCCAGCTGTAAAGAAGCCATTTTGATGGAGATTGCACTGAATTTGTAAATCAATTTGGGGAGTATTGCCATCTTAAAAATATTACATCTTCCATACCATGAAAAGGAGATGCCTGTCTCTTTATTTAGGTCCTTCAATTTTAAATAATGTTTTATAGTTTTCAGAGTAGAAGTTCTATGCTTATTTTATTAAAATTTCCCCTAATTATTTTGCTCTTTTCAATGTTATTGTAAATTTTACTCTCATTTTCAGATTGTTTATTGCTAATATATAGAAATACAATTGATTTTTGTATGTTGATCTTACATCCTTTGACCTTGCAGAACCCATTTATTAACTTTAATAGTTCCACTGTGCATTCTTTAGAATTTTCTATGTTATAAAATAATGTTATCTGGAATTATAGTTTTATGCATTCCTTTCCAATCTGAATGCCTCTGTTTTTCTTGTCTAACTACACTGACTACAACCACTGGTAGAGCGTTGAATGGAAGTGGGGAAAGCACCCATCTTTGCTTATTCCTCATCATAGGGGAGACATTCAGCCTAAAGCTAAGTGGGATGTTAGCTGTGGGGCTCCATAAATGCTCTTTGTCGGGTTGAGAATTTTGTATTCCTAGTTTGGGGAGTATTTTGATAATGAAGAGATGCTGAATTTTGTCAGATGCTTTTTACTGCATCTACTGAGATAACAGAAATCATTTTGTCATTGTGTAAACTTTGTTTTGGGCCTGTCAGGTGACCCTGTTTAATTATGAAGATGTGAAGCAAATACACAGCCATTATCTCCAGGAGAGCATGTAAAAGGCTACTTAGGGGATTAGCTATGATTTGGTCTGTGGAGCTCTCCGATGTATCTATGTATTTTTTGTTTTAAATATTATATTTATTTATTTGAGGGAGAAAGAGAGAGAACATGGCAGGGTAAGGGGCAGAGGGAAAGGGAGAAGCAGACTCCCCATTGAGCAGGGAGCCCAACAAGGGGCTCTACCCCAGGACCCTGGGGTCATGACCTGAGCTGAAGGCAGACACTTAACCAACTGAGCCACCCAAGAACCTCTGCCATGCATCTATCTGAATTCCCAAAATTGAATCAGTATCACGGACTCTTCTGGAAGAGAAGAGGTACATATTTCACCTCTTCTTAATGAGATAGGTCAGATTTGTAAGGCAGCTTTTATGGGAATATCTGCCCAACCCCTCATCCTATTAGCTGATTTGCTTCCCTGGGAAGTGCCTGTGTGCATTAAGAGTAAGTTTTCCCTACTCCACCATATCTTTCTCCTGTGTCATGGACAGCTGCATATAGGAGCTTTTCTACAGCCACCGTTTACTAGACAGTATGAGTTGTCCTCAGTATGAGGGTGATCTGGGCTTGGGTCCCTAGGTAACACATGCAGGAAGCCGTTCACCAACGGTCTCTTCCAGTTCCCAGGGCACCATGTGCCTTAGTTAATAAAGCAGTTCCTGCAGTAGACAGGTAGGACCTAATACCTGATCGGTGTTCAGCCTCAGGGTTGCCCATTAGTAACACGTGAGAAGCTCTGGACCATTCTCCAGAAGCCAAAACAACAACAATGAGGTGAAATTCAGCTCTAAGGGGCATCTCTGAGTTCTACCCTGGAAGCAAGCACAGGAGGATTATTTTAAGGACTTGAGAGCAGAAGTGCTTGGGGTATCTTTCCTTTGCCCCATCAGATAACTCTCCACCTCTCTCTTCCCTGCTCTGTGCCTGGGAGATGGGTATGCATGAGCCAGCTCAACAGACTCCCTAATTCTGTCTTCCACTTAGGTGTGGACAGTGGGGTTTGGTCACTAGCAGAAGATCAGAAGGCAAGAGGAAGGGAGGGGAGGTCATTTATCTCTTGGTTTCCTTCTTTGGGCCAACAAGGGCTATCTATGTCACTCTTCCTAAGGCTATTTTTCCTATCAGTTACTGGAAACAGGATGCTTCCCCTTGATGCTTTAACAGACCCTAGCTGCATCTCCATAAGCAGTCCCTTTGTTAAACCCTTTTCAAACAACCCAACTTGAGTGGGCTGCTTCCTGCCACCACCCTGACTAGGAAAGCAAATTTAAGGTTCTAGAACATATCTTGGGATGGAAATCATGGGTGGGGGGCAGATTTTCTACTATTTTCCTGACTTGAACTTTGAAAGCAATGTGAACTTTTTTTTTTCCCCCAAGCCAAAAAGCAGAGCACAAGTTACAGCATTTGCTCGCTCTGTTCCCCACCTACCTGGCAGCATCTGGAGGGTAATATTCATATTCCGAGTCCTGCGGATGGTAGATGTTCAAGATAGTTTTATCAGCCATAACTGAACCTAAAGAAGGTCACCTCCTCTCCAGGCCTCAACTTCATCTGTAAATGCGTATCCAGGAACACCCACTCCAGCTAAGTAGGAATAAAACAAAGTTAGTGCAGGGCTAATTGAAATACTCATTAGGTAAGTGATTTATGTCAGTTTCATTGTTTTCCAGGACACAGTAATATGAACTTGGGTAACAAGGGAGGTTGGGCAGAATGTCGTTAAAGATGCTTTTAATAAAATATTTTAAATGACACATAATCAACACACTGTTCTAAAGCAAATGGGCCCTTCAAAGGGATAGTCCTTCCCTTTAAGTAATTTACCGGAGGACAGAAGCCAGATTAAATAGCAGAGCCATAGAGCCACGACTTGTGCCACTATGGTCCAATCTATATACGACACCAAAAGGTGTCCGCCTCCTACTCTTGTAACAAAATGCCAGGTTACGATAGGCTGTCTACAGCATGATCCCAATTTCACAAAGTATTCATACCCACCTGTCTATACTGGAGGAGGCATCATTTTAAGAACGGATGTTTACACTTATTATGACGAAAACCAAATAAAATGATTTTTTTTTTTTTAAAGGATAGATGTTTATGCTGCACGGTGTGGAAAGTGTGAATTTATTTTCTGCTTATTCTTTCTACAGTTAAAAAAAAAAAAAAGCTACCTCCATTGGTGGAGGAGGACGAGGGCGAGGCTCCCCTGCTGGGGCCTGGGGTAGGAGGACAGTAGGCGGAGACCAGCAGGTGGAGCGGCGCGGTAGAGACTTGCTTGCTCCTGCCGCCGACTGGCTCCACTTCCCCGCCACTGCCAGGGAACCGCGGGGAGCGCGTGCGCGGGGCGGGGCGCGGGCTGAGGCGGAGCAACGCTGTGGGGCGGGGCGGGGCGCGGGCTGAGGCGGAGCAACGCGGTGGAGGGCGGGAGCGGGGCTGTCCGGCTCCCCGCCGCTCGGTTCTCAGTGGCGGAGAAGGCGGGGCGGACGGGCCCGGGAAGCGGGAAGGATCCTGACCCCCGGTCATGGCGGCGCCCGGTGCGCTGCTGGTGATGGGCGTGAGCGGCTCGGGGAAGTAGGTCTGGGAGGGCGGGGGTCGCGACGGGTCGCGGGGGGCGCCCTGGAGGAGGCGGCGCGCGCGGCGGAGGCCGGAGGCATCACCGTTCCAGGCCGCGGGGGTACGCAGGGTTCTGGGGAACCTCCAGCCTCCCTTTGCAGATGAGGAAGCGGAGGCTCGGGGCACCTGCTCTCTCTCCGCACCCGACAACCTGCTCACCCTGGGGCGCCGAGACCCGTTACCCCGAGGGGCTCTAGAGGCAGCCCTCTGTGAAGAAGCGCCTGCCGCGGCGCCGCCCGCGGCTCCGTTGGTCCTCAGGGCCGGTGTCTGGGAGCCTCTTGTCAGAACGAGGTGGAAGGGTGTGAGGCCCAAAGCACTGGGGCGAACCTCGTCTCACTCTCCCACACACCTTTGTGAGGCTGGGCAGAGGGGCAGCTCCCTCCTGCGAGCTACTGGACTTGTGCGATGAGATTTCAGAAAGGTTATTTCACCTTCTGGTCTGTTTTCTCTGTGCTGTGATCAGCGTTTATCAGCTTTACGTGGAAGTCAGTGTAAATTAATTGAGTTCCAAAACCCCCTAAGGGTTTGCAAGGAGGACCACCGGGTGTGCCAGAGCCTCTCTGCTCAGCCCAGTCTGGCCATCTTGGGGGCTGGGAACTAGACTTTGGCTTCCTGATTAGACCAAAATCCAACCGTGCCCTTTACCAGAAAAGGGAGCCACTGCAGCGTCCGCCACAGGAGGCAAAAGACAAATCTTAATCAAGTGGAATATCGGAAGTTCAAAGACCTGTAGTACCCTTCTAGAATTTTCTGCACCATGACTGGCTGGTGTGGTCAAGTACATATTAAAGACTCTTGCTCCAGGTAGGAAAGTTTAGGTTTTTAAGATTACTGTGGCATTTTTAGCCTCATCTCTTGAGAAAGTAAAATGATTTGGGGAGCCTTTGAATAAAATTAAAATAAAACTTGAAGCCTGAAAATCCCTAGTTGTTTTATGATTTGAAGAAGTTGAATGTAAGACTGCTTCTGTGCTGTGATGTAGTGGAAGTCAAGAGCCCCGGGTCTTGATTGTGCTGCTGCTGCCTGGTTGTGTGAGCTTGGGTAATTCATGTACCCCTCTCTGCATTGGAGCAGATGGGGGAGTGTGTGAAACCATATGATTTATATGGTTATGCTATTCATGCATTCAGTAACTATTTATAGAGCTTGATCCTGACTCTGTGTCACTGATATATAATGAACAGGATAATAAAATCCCTGCTCTCAATGAGTTTACATCCTAGTATGGGAGGGAAACAGGGAAGTGGATAAATACATGTACACAGTGTGGTAGGCAGTGGTGGTGCTCCAGGGGCAAATAAAGGAGAGTAAGTAGAACAAAGAACAGCAGGCAGGATGGTGAGGGAAGGCTCCTCTGAGGCAGTGGTATGTGGGCAAGACTCACAAGAAGTGAAGGACTAAGCCTGGTGGCCAGCTAGGGAAAGGGCAGTGTAGGCAAAGGGAATATAGCAAGTGCAAAGGCCCAGAGGCTTTGTTTCATAGTGGCTTCCCAGGGAATCCATTGTGGCTGAGTGATGGGAGATGAGGTCAAAGAAACAATGAAGGTGAGAAAAGTGGTCGTATGCTGGAGATATTCTGAAGGTAGAACCAGAAAGTTGTGTCGATGGACTGGCTGTGGGGTATGAGTGAGGGAGAAAGGTGTGAAGGATGACTTCTGGATTTTTGGATTGGGTATCCAGAAGAAGGGAGTTATTATTAACTAATGGAGAAGCAGTAGACAGAGCAGGTTTTGGGGGAAAAAATAGCACAGTCCAATGTGGGATGTGGTGAATTGCCTATCAGTCACATGAGTGGGTTTGTCAAGTGGTTGATTGGCTATCCAAGTCCAGAGTTTCAGAAGAGGAACTTCAGATATAAATGTAGGAATTCTTGGTGCACAGATATATTTAAAGACATAAGATGTTGAGATAACCGGGGGAGTGAGTGAAGATCAAGAAGCTGGCCAGGAACTGAGCCCTGGGCCCTCTGACGGTCAAAGTTCAGAGTCAACTATTGCTGAGGGACTGAGTAATAAAATGAGAATGATTATATAGATCAACGGATATAGAACACTGAGTTCTTTGGTGACTTCTGTGAGCCCTTGTTAGGGCCCTGCAGGATTTTAAATTATACGCCATTACATACGAGAGGGAAAAAAATGGCTCAATAGAACAAATCTCACACCAGAAAGATTGTAGTTAAACCACTATTAAAACAATGTCAAGCATGAATTTTACTTTTTCACTATGTTTATTGCCTCCCCCTCTCCTACCTAAATGCAAGGGATCTTTTTCCTTTTTGTTTACTGCCCTCTCTGTCTAGAACAATGTCTGGCATGTAGTAGGTACTCAAGAAATATTTGCAGACTTAATGGATGAATGAACAAATGAATGAACGGAGCTATGTGAATAGGTGGCAATGTTAGTTTCCTTTATGTTTTAATAGCCTTCGTGAAGCCACCCTTAGGTTCCGGCCTTTTGAATATCTTTTGCTATTAATCTCTGCCTCAGCCTGCCTACCATCACTGTCCTACAGTCCTTTTCAATCTCCTTGATTCTGATTTAGACTAACCCGCTTAGAGATCCCTGGGTCCCAGACTGGTTTGTAATCCTTCCTCCAACCAGTCTCCTCCGAGCCGAGCACTGTGCCAGGTGTCCTTGTCCGAGTCCGTGTCAAGTCCTGCGTTCTCTGGCTTAGGAGGTTTGGATGGAGCAGTGGACAGTGGCTTTTCCTTTTCCTTCTGTCTCTTCTTTGCCCGTCTACACCCCAGTCTAGTTACCTCTTCTTTCAGCCTGTGAGTGGTGGCTGACGTGTTCATCCCTGGTTCATCTAACTTGGCCTTCAGTGTCATTCCGGTCATGCCCAGCTCTGGCTTCCCCAGCCCTGGAGTTAGTCACTGGTAGGCTGCAGTGTGTCCCCCTGTGCGAGCATCAGCACGGTGAACCTCATGGGAGAAGTTACAGCCCTTTGCAATCCTTTGGTCACATATCGGGGAGCGGGTCTCAGTTGGGAGTACACGTGTATCTTTAACACAAGGTCTCCTCAAGGCCTTCTTCACAAAAGAGACAGGACCCTTGAATCCAGGTAGAATGTAAGCAGGGTTTTGTTTTCATTGTTTTTGTTTTCGTTATTTTCATATCCTGGGGACTAGCAGGTGCTCAGTAAGTGCCGGCTGAGTGAAACGAGTAGTGAGTGGGTACGTGTAGCTCGGTTCCCCCATTTTGGAGGTGAGAAAACAGGTGTAGAGGGAAAGGTGACTGGCATGGAAGCAGGTGGCCAGGTAGTGGCCGCACGGAGACTGTAGCCAGCTGTTAGGTACTGAGACCCAAGCCCTTTGCCCTGAGTGCTGCCCACCGGGGGAACAACATGTCCTCCCCACACACATCGCACAGACACCATTTCCCTCCTAGGCTGACTTCTCATTCTAAACTTCATTTTAGTTTTTAAGAAGCCCCAGGCAAGGTGGTAATGCTTGTATGAGTTCCTTGAACCTTGTGCTGGGAGGTTAAACCCCCTGTCAGACCTCCGTCAGTACCCTCAGTAAAATCTCATCTCTCGTCAGCTTCTCTCCCCACAAAACCTAATGATCTCTAGAACAGGGACCAAAAAACTTCAGAAAGAACTTCAGGAGTTTAGTGAGATCTCATATATTGTTTTTTGGGAAAGAAAATTAGTGGTAATTCAGTAACTATTTACATTCCTGGAGAACACGGACATGTTCTTGACTCTAGGCCTGACAGCATTACTGTCCCTGCTTCAGTATCATGAAATTACTGGGTTTCAACATGGCGGGGTGGCTGCTGTCTCCCAGGGCACCCTGCATGGTAGGGGGCATGCAGGGGTTGGGAAGGGCCGTCACCTGAACCTCTGTGTCCTCTCCACAGATCAACCGTGGGCGCCCTGCTGGCCTCCGAGGTAACCTGGTCTGATGCCTCCCAATGACGAGTCCCACGGCGCTGTCTCTTTGCTTCTCTCCCTTCGGTGCACTTTCTTTCTGGCCCTTTCTTTCTGGTTTGTAAAACTCACCACGGGTGTGGCTTGTGAAACCCAGTGGAGCAATCTTGGTTTACACCTTGGTGATGACCAAGAGTGATGAATGAAAGGAGCAGCAGCCCAGTGAGCAGGGACATGGATGTGGCATGACAGCCTCCCTGCTCCCATGTCGGGGATGGGGAGTGGAGGGAGGGGGACCACAGGGAGAGGGGAATTGAGTAGGGGTGGTCCCCGGGCTGCCCATTTCCACACCTGCCCTGTAGTGTCAGTAATGGTGGTTGTCATCTACACCCTTTCACTTTGTTCTTAAAGCTGGGATGGAAATTCTATGATGCAGATGACTATCACCCAGAGGAAAACCGAATGAAGATGGGAAAAGGGATCCCACTGAATGACCAGGTAACATTTGCTGACTGTTTCCAACCCAGACGCTCCAGCTGGGAGCCGCAGGTGGGGCTCTCCCAGCACGTGGTGTAGGAGACTTCCTGCCCGAGAGGACTCGGGCACAGCACTCCAAAGCCAGGCAACTGCGGTCCTGCACGGTCAGCTTTGGCCCTGAAATGCTCTCTGAACACAGAGCTAGGAGCCACCCCACCCCGCCCCCGTTTGGGCAGAGCCTGCCAGGACACTTCACTGCCAGCTTTTAATCTGCAGGAGGTAATTCTGGAGGTTCTGCCTTCCTCCTCCTCCCCACGCCTTTCAGCTGCTGCCAGCACCTCACCACCACCCCAAAGCCAGAAGGATCATTACAAATTCAAATCTAGCCCTCTGGAAGTGTCCCATCCATCTCAGGGTCAAGACCAAACAGCCCAACGCCTCAACATGCCCCACCCCACTCTCTTCGGGTACCCTCCCTCCCTCTCTCCACCAGAGTCACCCTGGCCCCTGTCAGTCACTCCTGCTGCCCCGCTGCTCCCCACAGGGCCTTTGCATCTGCTGGTCTCACTGTCTGAAGTGCACTTCTATCTCTCACTTCTGAAACGCACCCTGCTCCTATCCACAGCTCAGCTCCCGTGCCACTTAGGGAAGTCCCCCTGGGCCTACTGAAGTAAAACCTCCTGTAATAAATTCTCACAGCACCACGGCCCACACAGCCCGGGTCCCAGCTGCAAGTTGGCATTTGATAGTGTGAGAATTTGATTGATATTTATCTCTGCAACTCGATTCTACTTCTGAAAAAGCAAGAACCGTGGCCTTTCTGATGACCATTATATACCCCCAGGGCTGGCCGCATAGTCAACATCAGAAGATACCCGTGACTCAGTCGTAAGTGCAGGAATGAACAGCGCCTCACTCCTTACGCACCGTCATGAGGCCACTTCCTAGGGTCCTTCCCAAAGCACAGGTGCAAACTGGACTTGCTGGCGTAACTCGCCGTAGCTCAGGGGAGAGGTGAGGGCCGGGGTGTTCAAAGGGCAGGAACAGAGTGGAACTGGCTGAAGACCAATACTGTGGTTACCACTTTCAGTGACCTTGGTCCCAGCTGTACTGAGCTAGCTCACTCTTGTCCCCTTATCCGGCCTCCAGGGACTGGAGTCCCCCACCATCACTAGGTCTAGTTCTAGGGACGCCGAGCATACACCTGTCTCTGTTTCAGGGAGGATGGCTTGAGCTGGCCAAGATTCAGACTTTGAACCATCAAAATTAAGTTTGCGACATTTGACTTTAGGGGACAGGAGGAGGGAACCATAAAAGAGATACAGAATAGTAACTGTAGCATAATAATGACATTATGGTAGAGATAAAGACATAGTGCAGATAACCTGGCTTACCACTAAGCCTGTGTGCCCTTTGGCCAATGGCTTAGTCTCTCTCTGCCTCCTTTTTCTCCTGTGAAGCAGGGATGTAAGAGGACCCATTTCATTGGGTGCTTGGGAGGATTAAATGAGATACTACTAAAAAGTATGCACAGTGAAGTATTCAAAGCATTCAGTAAATATAACTTACTGTTGTCGCTAACGTATCTATGCATACATGTATGCATCACATAAACCGTTTCTACTGAGTTTGTAAGTGTGACCGTGCCAGGGTTTTCTCCTTGGTGAGTGCAAATAAAAGTTAAAGAACGAGGTAAAGCAACCCAAATGGATGGAGTTTTCAAATGACCTTTAAACATCCTCCTGTTCACACGCGAGGCTTGTTAAGTGGGCAGTCTGGATGGGGGGAGGGGAAGAGTTCAGAAAAGGAATTTATTGTACGGAAGAAAAGGTTATCGGTTACTGGAGGAAACATAATGAGTCACTAAATATATTTAGGAGAAACTGTACAGGTTAGCCAGACTTCAGACTTTCTCCCTTCCAGGGAGAGAAAGAGCTAGAATAACAGATGGTTGACATTCATGAGGAGAACTCAGCTAAGAGTGAAGGTGTGGGTCTCAGCTGCGCTGGCACTGGGGGCCCCTCTAGCAACCAGTTCTGCGCCACCGCCCCCCACCAGGATCCTGTGAGGAGGCCCTAGTGGAAAATCTGAGGCAGGGGTACTGCCTCCTCTGGGAAAGGCTTGGGGAGGGTTTCATGCTCAGAGGGCTGAAGTTTGAAGAGAGAGAACCTGTGCTGAATATTCCAGGGGCTCCTTCAGGCTATTTAAATGTAAATGAACATAAACTAAACTGTAAACCCCAGTTCTGGGGTTACACGGCCCAAGTGTTCAGTTGCTACACAGGGCCCATGGCTACCACCAGAAGGTGCAGAGAACACGTCCATCATGATAGGAACCTCTAGTGGATATGCCACTCAGGCTGTGAGGGGATGTTATTCGCTTGATGATAATGATGATAAAGGATCTGCAAGCTGCCAGTGTTGCCCCCACCCCCACGCCAGGTCCATGCTGTCCCAGCAGCCGGCAGTGACACTGACGCAGACTTCAAAGTCTGCTACATGAGGGGGGTTTTGTCAAAAATTTTCCTGATTATCAATATAACACTTGCCCTGTATAGAAAATTTGGGAAGTACTGGAAAATGTTTTTACAGAATATATCACTCTTGGCTTTATCTTTTAAAATACCTACAAATTTTGAATTTTGAATTTTGGAGTTTTTTCCCTATCTTTTTTGGGGTCTATATTCTCCTTACATGTGTTCTTTCCTCTGTGGTCTCAAGTTCATTTTTGCACCAGGTAAACAGTGGGCCCTGGCCACTGCTCTTCCCCACCCGCTCCTTCCTTCTGCTCCGTCCGCCTCCCCCAGCAATGCTGGGCCTACTTGGGCTCCTATGTTGTTCCTCTGAGCTCCAACTCCCTTCTCCCTTTAACCATCCCCTTCCAGAAGACACTTCATGTCTCTTGATGTTTCCATCACATCACTAAAACCAGAGGCCCAGGAATCTTTCTCTGCCCTTTTGATGTCCTGATTGAACTTCTGCTAGAACATCTGTTGCGCCCACTACCTCCAAGCACTGGGCTGGGGGCAGGGGACACCCATCAGGAAGGAGATGACCTTGAATGTCAGACCCAGCAGGCAGAGATGCTCATTTGGGTTATGCTGTTTCCTCTTCTCTTTCCCCTAAGTTTCTTTCTGTGTGTTTGACTTTCATAATGTATCCTATCATCTGTAGTAACCACTCACAGAGTTGAGCGAGTTAGCTCTAATATCTCCTAGTTCCAATTTCTGCTTTTGTGAAGAAGGAATCTCAGTCACTCCCTTTTGTCAAAAATGTGAACACAAAATTGAAGCTCATGCCTCCAAGTCTTAATACCCTTACAGTAAAGCCCAACCTTTCTTAGCAGGTCACTCAAGTTCTTGACCACCTAGTCAAGGCAGTTTCTCCTGACCTTCCTCACTGCCAACTCCCACACTGTTCACCAGGGCTAAGAAGCATCTGCTTCACACATTTACTCAAGAGTCCCTATATACCATCTTTAACACTCCCAGTCTTAGACTGTGTCCTCCTCTCTATTTAGAAACGTACAACAAAAGTGCTGTCAACCAAAACTTATGGGATGCCTTTGAAACATTACTTAGAAGGAAATCTATGACCTCTGGAAGCATTTCCAGAAAAACAACAAGAATGGAAAGTAATGAGCTAAATGTTCAAGTAGGGAAAAACAATAAACAAAAAGGAATATGTAGGAAAAAAATAGAAATGGATGCTGAAATTAATGGAATATAAGCTGTTTCAAAAAAAATAAATAAAAATCTAACAAGACTGATCAAGAGTGGAAAGAAAGCACAATTAAGAGTAGGAATGAGAAGAGGGCTCTGAACTGGTAATGTTTGTAAATTTAAAGACTTAAATTGGACAATTTCTTAGAAAAATATAAATTACTGTGGGGGACATGGGCTTGGATGGCAGTGACTGATGGCAGAGACTACTCCGCTTTTCCCCCCAAAGAGGAATACGACCTTGCCGATGCTGCATCTGGCTTAAGAAATCAGGAGGGTCTGGAGATCTAACTGTATGTGTGATCTCGTCCTGGATCAAGAATAGAAAACCTGAACATAACATAATGCTCTTTAAAAAAACTGAATCTGGAATCCGAGACCTCCCCGCAAAAAAGGCCCCAGGCCCAGATGGTGTTTCAGATGAATTCTGGTCAGCTTGGACCACTGTAACAAAATATCACAGGCTGGGGGCTTAACCAAGAGACATTCAGTTCTCACAGTTTTAGAGGCTGGAAGTACAAGATGAGGATGCCAGCATGGTCAGGGGCTTGTGAGGGTCTGCTCCCTGGCTTGCAGGTCAGGGAGAGGAGCGGTTACAGCACAGGAGGGCGAGCACACATTAGCTCCTGGTCTCTTCTTCAAAGGGCGCTAATCCCATCCTAATGTTACTGTGTTTAACTGCCCAGAGACTTGACCCCACAGCCTTGTCAAGGCCTACTTCTCAAAACCGCTAAGATTTCTCTGGGCTGTAATGCTGATGAACATGATTAACTGTGTTTCTGTACAAATAAACAATACCTGGGGAAGTCACTTTGTGTCTGCTTTAATTTCAGGACAGGATACCATGGCTCTGCAACTTACATGACATTTTACTAAGGTAAGAGAGCATCAGGCCTTCACATAAGGCAATGAGTAAAGAAAACTCATCAGAAAGTAGAGGCAAAAAATACATTCTTGAAATGACAACTGGCTAATGGTAAAGGATCACAGAAATGGAATGCACTTCTGTCAAGTAGCCAACAATGATTTAAATCAGCCAGAACCCACGTGTAATTTAGTTGGGTTCTGGAAATGAACCTCCTGGACAGCTCCGCAATTATCATCTGGGAATCTTGGTCAGCCAGTTGGCTTCCATAAGTCTGTTTCTTCATTTGAAAATGGGGGTGTAGTTCCTATTCACAGAATATTGTGAGAATTAGTGAGACGGGGTATGGGAGGCACTCAGAATGGTATTGAAAACATCTAAGTGCTGGAAAGGTGGTAACCGATGACACCACTGACTGTTCTCGTCACATCTTTGTCTCCACCTCTTACCCCAACTCCAAGCTGTGGCAACCAGGGAAGACCTGGGGTCATTTGTAAGTGAACAGATAATTGGTCATCAGAATTGGGAGTCCAAAACCGTCCTGCTCTGTATCATGCCTCTGAGCAAATGAGGTCCCCTCCACCCATCTGAGGAACTGAGCCCTGGGAATCCTGGTTGGGATGAGGAGGAGGATAGAGAAAAGGCAGGGAATGGCTTATAAATCTTGTTTCTAAAATGAAGATGAGCTTTGCGCAGTGGCAGTATCGTAGCCAATGAGGTTTATCCGAGGCGATTATTGCTAATTAAAATGAAGATGACATTTCATATTTTTATAAATCTAAAACCTTTGCACCATATGCAAATAGAATATACTTAAAATTAAAAATTCAGTTTACTTTTTCACACTGCACTGACATAGCTGGCAACCTTGTCTTTGCATAGGCTTTGAGTTTAGGGTTTCAAGGTTTGAGAACTCCTACCCAACTGGGTCTTAACATAAGTAGACTAGATCAAATATACTGACCTGTGATGGAAGCAGAAGTTAAGATGCTCCTCAGCAATCAGACATCCAGACCCCAGAATAAACGAGCTCTCAACCATGGCCTCTGGGAAGAACCAGATGGCCCAGGTACGTAAGTTCGCTGCTACTGATGGACTCCATCCACTGGATCTCAAATGTACATTGTCCATAGATCAAAGGCAGACACCTGCAGAATTCTCAGTTCTAAAACAAACATTCTACCAAGTACCCAAGCCAGGGTTTTACCCTTCACCTCTTATACTTGAGTCCCTTCCCAGCCAGAAGATGGTTGCCTCTCCTGACCATGGACAGGGGCACACAGCATCTGGGTGGGAGAGGGGGCTCACTTACTTGGGCAGTCTCGGAGCACACTGGTTTCCCTTTGTGGTGCCTGGTCACAGTGCCTCTATTTCTGGCTCAGGTTTTTTCTTAGCATATCCCTGGACGCTTCTTATATCTTGTTCCCCTGACCACAGAGAGTCTGATACTCCCCTTTTCACCTGCTTTCTCCAGCTCTGCACTGGTAAATTCACCAGACTCCCAGCGTATTGTAGAGTAGGAAGGGGGAGAAGCCAGTTGTGAGTTTCAAATCACTGAACACCTGTGGAAAACCTGAGCCAAGGTGTGTGGGGCACAGGCACCTACCAGCAGCCACCCATGTCCACATGCAGTGGCCACGTCTACATTCGCAGGAGCAAAGCTGACACCTACCAAGAACTACCTGTGTACTGGGCATGTTGGTCAACTCTTCCTCATAAGTCTACGGACAGGCGCTCTAAGGGGCCCCATTTAAGAGATGATGAACTGATGCTCAGGGAGGTAAATACCTTGCCCAAAATGGCTCAGTTCACTAGTGGAAGGAAGATCTTTACCTTAAAGCCAGGACTGCCTGATACCTGACCACCATTTTGTAATGCCTTCCACTGGTAGAGAAGTAGGACCGGTCTTCAACCTAGAATCAGCACCAGTTATTTCAAATGTCTGCATTCTTTAGTCCCACTCCCCCACCCCACCCCCTTTTTTTTTAACAGAGATGTAGCCTCTGGACAGCATGTGGTTCTAGCCTGTTCGGCTCTGAAGAAAGCATACAGAGACATCTTAATACGAGGAAAAGATGGTGTATCCCCGAAGTGTGATGAGACGGGGAAGGACAAACACCCAGCTGAAGTGAAGCTCCTAGTGGTCCATCTGAGTGGGTCGTTTGAGGTCATCTCTGGGCGTTTACTCAAGAGAAAAGGACACTTTATGCCCCCTGAGTTATTGGAGTCCCAGTTCGAAACTCTGGAACCCCCATCGGCTCCAGAAAATTTCATCCAAATCAGTGTGGACAAAAATCTTTCAGAGATAATTGCTACAATCATGGAAACTCTAAAATGAAAATCGCTTCAGATTGGGGGTCCAGAACAATCAGGCAGACATTTCTATCCCATCCCAATCTATGTTCTACTGTTTTTACCAGTATTCTAAATTCTTGGGGTGAACAAACCCTAGTGTACTGAACTCTACTTGCCTGGGTATATTTTTAGGCATTTGTGCTCTGGCACATGGGGAAGAGACAGGAGAGCATTTTGAAAGTAAAGCTTCAATAGAAATTCAAATTCCTGTCACCTAATCAGATGATCAGAGGGAATTCTATAATCAGTGCTATAAATCACAACCTCATTTAGAACATCCTTGATCATGCCTGTATCTGAACAAATAAATGAAACTTGGCTATACTTGGCATCCCCTGGAAACTGGTCACAGGAGTAGAAACGTGTATAACGTGTAAACATGTGTAAAATTGACCACTCACCAGCAAGTTCTAAACCTCTCTCCTTGGATCATCTCAAGATAAGTAACAAGTACACATAGTTCATGGATATAAAAAATGGCAAAGGTGGAACTTCAGTGGATGTAGCCTGGGACTCACTGACCCAACTGTCTCCACTCATTTTACGGAGACCCCTGAGACCAGGCGGGGGTCAGCCACCAACCTCTCTGCTGCAAAAGCTGTCAGCAGTGAACTCTAGGATAAGGAAAGAACACCAGAGCTGCTCTGGCCCAAATGTGAAATGAACCTTCCCGCCAGGCAGCAGTGTGCCAGGGGCAGCTGGGCTGGGTGAGGCTGTGCGGGAGGTCAGAGGCCTGGGTTTCAGCCCTTCCCCCAGAGGCTCCAGAAAGAGACTTCCTTATCCTTCTGTCCTAACCAAGGTCCTGGAATGCAGCTACTCTGCAGGCCACTGATTCTCCTTGCCCAGAGAGTGGGTTTTGGAACCAATTACCCATTTTTTCCCCACCCGGGCAGGCAGCCTGTCTTGGGAACTACAAAGAGAATACGTGCCGGGGGTGCCAGGGGAGTGAAAGGGCCCTTGTGGGTAGACAGACCTTGCTTAAGGAAACATGAAACCTCAGATTTTCTTTGCCCGATTTGAAAGGCATCTGCTATCTGGCTTCAGTCTACATCAACCCTCACTACTCGGGGTCCAAGCCCTCAAGCTGACCAGTCCCACAGACTCAGGCTGGCCGATAGTCACCCCAGACACAGAGCAGGGACTCAGGCCACAGTACTCAGTGAGTCCAGACTGAATACCATCATGGGCACTCTGCAGCGTCTGCGGACCTGTTATGGGACACAGAGCTCCAGCTCTCAGGTGGCTTACGTCGATCGAGGTGGAAGGACAGGGCATCTCACATCCTCTGGCATGGGCTAGAGTTCTCAGCAAAGGCCATTGCTCACAAAAAAGAACTGAGTTTCACTCCACTAGACTGTCCCGTAGGACCTGGTGAACCAGCCTGCTTATAAGAGCATAAGCTATTTTATGCATAAATAAAAATGTTTTTGGAGTTGTAAGATACATGAAATTTCCAAGAGTACCAAAAAGGAACAATTATATTCTTTTTTAATTTTACTAGAGTTGTTTACCATTTCAGAGAATAATGGTGTGCTTTTCTGTCACGAATGTAACACCCCTACATCAACCTGCGCTTGTAAGTCTTCATTCACAGTGATCAGCCCATAGGCACAAGCACCCAGCTGCTCCATGGTGTTGGTCTAGGGCAACTATGTCTTCAGTGTTACATACTGAAACTCATTAGTTTATCACAAGTTACTTTCCCTTTTTCTCCTTTACAGCAAAGATATCCTATTTACTATTTGCTGGGGTAAATTTTATTAGCCATCAGTTTCACTTCAGGTGGAAGCGGGACATCAGAAAATAGTTGTTAAAAATAGAAGCATCGAATCTCCGGGGGTTGGGAACCACTGCTCAAATCTTCCCAAGATGGACCCAGGGAGGCCAGGGTGTGCGCCAGTACTGCCCTCTGGTGGTCCTGGGGAACACCGCAAGCGCGAACCGCTCTCCCAGCCCTCCAGAACACCATCATGCAAAGCCAGCCATGGGTTCTGTGCCTGGGTCCCCTGGCAGTGGACCGCAGCTCCCCACCCAGCCCTGACCATACCCTTGCTCAGCCTCTATGACCTGCGAAGAAGTGGAGTGTGAGACCTGTTTGCTGTGGCTCAAAATAGATGCCAATAATTCTCTCTTTTCTCCACCCTGCATGTACCACTTAACCACCCACTCTGAAAGGAATTGTCCATCTTGCCCCCCACTCCAGGAGGAAGTTCAACACTTTTCTTTCCCATAAAACACCGCCTGTCTTGTAAAGTTGTGGCAACTGAGAGAGTACACACATGGTGAGACCACAACCAATACAACAAATGCAAGCTCTTGTTAAAATTGTCACCCTTGGGTGTCTGAGGCAATGTGGTCACAGGACCAACTCCCACTCCTCTGCCTTCCCGACTGTGGAGGAGATTATGAACCCCGGGCAAGTATGTGAATCTTAAGTCTTTGGGCTCTAACAGGTCTTCCTTCTTAACCACTGCCAGTGTGCTTCCATGCCTGCCCAGCCTGGGGGCCTGACCTGACTCAGACATCTGCTGTCCACCAGCTCTGGAATCAGAAGCTGCAAGAGGCTGAGCTCTAGGCACAACACTGCCACACATTCACGGGGTAACCATGGGCAAGGCACCACTACGGGATGTCCCCACATGGTGCTCCAAAGGTCCAGGACTGTCAGGCCAGGCCTCTCTAGAGACTGCTCTGATGAACAAAGCATCTTTCAGTGGATGGGAGTTCAAGAAGGGAGAAATTAAAACAGGCTGGCCCTAATCAAAGATACCATCAATCAGATTTTAATTTCTGAAACTACAAGTTTATTCTCCCATCACTGAAGAGCAAATCTTCATGGGCACTATGAATGCCAGTAATTACCAAGGAGTAGACAACTAGATATCTAGCCTACAAGTTGTGCTGGGCCTTAATTTAGAGAGGTGTTTTTCAACCCTTACAGAATCTCGGTATAAAATACAGCCGGTTGCTGATGTCCAGACAATCTTCAATCCCTCCAATGGAGTTTCCCCCAGTGGCCTTAGATCCTACAGAAACTGAATTTCACTTTCTGGGTTAAAGATGTAAATTCATGAGCCATCACTCGGGAGGACCCAAGACCTAATACTGAATATATCTAACACATAGTTCAAATAAGGATCCAGTGAGGGGGAAATGTCCCAAAACCATGACGGTCAGTGGTAGGACCTGCACATTTGAATGCCCAGAGGGCCTAAGCAAAAACAGTAATGGTAGGATACAGCAGACATTGGGGAATGGCAAGGACTATGGCACAAAAGAAAATGTATGCATTATCTAAAAAGGGAAGCCGCTACTCACCCCCCAATAATACAGAAACACATCTCATCATACAAGTTGGGGTTTATTGCTTGTTGCATAACAGAGGACAGACTTCCAGAACCATGGGGGGGGTGGTTTCAGTAAGAGGTCACAAAAGGACTTATGTTTTGGACACAGTAGGTGAGTTAAGGGGGGATTCAAGGAAGCTGTGGAGGAAGTAGGGAATGACTGGGTATCTTCGTAAGGTGAGAGAAATGAACTGAGGCTAAAAGCTATCATTCATCAAGTGTTCAGAACAGGGAGGTATATGGTCATTTTTGTGAAACAGACATTCATGTTTTTCTGTGTCCAGGCACAATTACAAAATTCATCTTTTGACTTTGGTCACAGTCTTGGTAGGCATGTAGATATTCTGCAAAATTATTCAGCAGGACAAAGAGACCTTGCTTCTAGTAGTAGGCCAGCTCCTGGCCTACTTGACAGGCACTGCTTTTCTTCCCTCTATTTGGCAGAAATCACTGTCAACAGGGTCTTTCAGGCCTAGATTTGAAGTAGTTGGGGACACATTTATCTTTAAGACACTAGCAGAGCTCAGAGAGTTTAACTTGAATTTCCATTCTCAAGTGAGAATTTGGTAGGCTTTCTTCCATCTTAAGTGAAGGGTCAGGTTGCAGTAGTTGGTATACTCTGAGGTCAGAGGGTTGAGTAACAGCTAGTGGATTAACCTCCGGGAATCTGTACCACTTCCCTCTGTAGTTGGGGCTCCTGTGGCTAACCTTTGAAAAGACTGCTGAGCTGGTTTCCAAGTAGACGTACCATTTTACATTCCCACCAGCAATCTACCCAACACTTGTCACTTCTCTGTGACTACAGCCACCCTAGCAAGTGTGAAGTGACATCTCACTAAGGTTTCCATGTGCATTTCCCTAATGATGTTGAACATCTTTTCAGGTGCTTATTTGGCCATTTGCTTATCATCTTTGGAGAAATGTCTATTCAAATCCTTTGTTGCCTTTTTAAGTTGTTTTTTTCCTCTTTTTAGTGTTACCTTGTGAGAGTTCTTTACATATCCTGGATACTAGATTCTTAACAAACACATCATCTGCCAATCCTGTAGGGTTTGTTTACTTGAACAACTTTAAAAGCACAGAAGTTAAAGTTTGCTGAAGTCCAACTTATTTTTCATTGGTTGCCTTTTTGGTGTCATCTCTGAAAAACTACTGCCCAGTCCAAAGTAGTTGGACTGGGCAGCAGAAACAAGATTTATACCTTGTTTCTTCTGAGTTTCATAGTTTTAACTCTTACATTTAGGTCTTGGATCCATTCTGAGTTACTTTTTGAGTAAGAATATGCATTTTAACAAGATCCCAGGTTATGCATATGCACAGCCTTAAATGAACAATAAATTTCCATTCCCTTTAAATCATTGGTTCTAACGTTGAGATTTACAAAATCATGCCCGACTTTACTCAGGTAGAATAATTTCACTTAGTCTGTGGTGGGCTTAGTTTTTAATCTCTTCAGTTGATGCTGATGTGAAGCCAGGGTTGAGAACGATCACCTCTTCACGGATTCTGCATGGATTTCACCCACATGCCTTTGCCGGGCTGGTTCGCAGGTACTGGATTCTGACAAAGCCGCAGCAAGACTGGGGTCGGTGTTCACGGTGAGTACAGTACATGAAATTGTAAGCTTCCTGTCTGGATAGGATACAAATCACACTTTGATCACTAGAAGATGGAGGTCACATTGAATGGTAGTGTATGCAGGCAGAGTGGAGACAAGTATAAGAAGAAATAAAGAACTTCTAAGACTGTTCTGGGAAAACCATAGATCTCAGGTTGGCCAGAAGCATGGTCTACAACTAGCTGTACTTCAACCTCTACTTACCATGCTCTGTTTGAGCCATTATTTGTCCTTGTTCTTTTTTCTTTTTTCTTGAAAGAGAGGAGTGGAAATGGGTTGAACTCTTGTCTTTCCTTTGCAAATGTAGAACCGCAGAACCAATTCCAGCAGGTCAATGACCCATATGTAACAGCTAAACTGATAAAATTCTTGGAAGAAAAACAGAGAAGAAATATCCTCATGCTCTTGGATTTGGTAGTGGATTCTTAAATATACCACCCAAAGCAAGAAAAACAAGACAAAATAAAAAAGATAAATTGGACTTCATCAAAAATTAAACACTTCTGTGCAAAAGGTATTATCAAGAAAGTGAAAAGACAACCTACAGAAAGGGGAAAATATTTGCAAACCATGTATCTGAGATTAAGCCCCTCCAACTCCGCACTCAGCAGGGAGTCTGCTTGAGATTCTCTCTCTCCCTCTACCCCTCACCGCCCCCCCACACTTTCTTTCAATTAAAAAACTCCATCTCCCCCTCCCCCTGCTTGCTCTCTCTCTCAAATAATAAATAAATACAGACAGACAGACAAAGGACTTAAACATTTCTCCAAAGATAACACACAAATGGCCAATTTAAAAAGCACAAGAAAGGGACACCTGGATGGCTCAGTCAGTTAAGTGTCTGCCTTCGACTCAGGTCATGATCCCAGGGTCCCAGGATGGAGAGCACTGGGCTCCCTGCTCAGCAGGGAGCCTGCTTCTCCCTCTGCCGGCCATTCAGACTACTTGCATGTGTGCTCTCTCTCTCTCTCTCCTAAACAAATAAAATCTTTAAAAAAAAAAAAAAAAAAAAAAAAAGCACAAGAAAAAAAAATTCTCATCTTCATTAGTCCTTAGGGCACTGGAAGTATGGAAGTCAAAACCACAATGAGTTACCATTTCACACCAGTAGAATGGTTGTAACTTAAACAAACAAAAGAACTCATATTGGCGAGGACAGAAAGAAAACTGGAGCCCGTGCACTGCTTGTGGGAATGAAAGATGGTGCAGCTGCTGTGGAAAACAAGCAGTTCCTCAAAAAGTTAAAAATTAAAACTACTATATATATGACCCAGCAACTGCGCTCTAGGTATGTATCTGAAAGAGCTGAGACGCAAACAGATATGCCAATGTTAGAAGTATTATCTGCCAACATCCAAATGGGGAAAGTGTCCAACAGATGCATAAAATGTGGTCTCTCCATCCAATGGAGCATTATCCAGCCATGACGGAATCAAATACTGATATATGTTACAACCTGAATAAACCTGAAACACATACTAAGTGAAAGAAGCCAGACACGGGGCGCCTGGGTGGCTCAGTGGGTTAAGCCTCTACCCTCAGGTCAGGTCATGATCTCAGGGTCCTAGGATTGAGCAGGCTCTCTGCTCAGCAGGGAGCCTCCCCCGCCACCGGCCTGCCTCTCTGCCTACTTGTGATCTCTGTCAAATAAATAAAATCTTAAAAAAAAAAAAAAAAAGGGAGGAGTCAAGATGGCGGAGAAGTAGCAGGCTGAGACTACTTCGGGTAGCGGGAGATCAGCTAAATAGCTTATCTAAAGATTGCAAACACCTACAAATCCAACGGGAGATTGAAGAGAAGAAGAACAGCAATTCCAGAAACAGAAAATCAACCACTTTCTGCAAGGTAGGACTGGCGGAGAAGTGAATCCAAAGCGACGGGAAGATAGACCGCGGGGGGAGGGGCCGGCTCCCGGCGAGCGGCGGAGCAACTGAGCAAAATCAGGACTTTTAAAAGTCTGTTCCGCTGAGGGACATCGCTCCAGAGGCTTAACTGGGGTGAAGCCCAGGCGGGGTAAGCGCGGCCTCAGGTCCCGCAGGGTCGCAGAAGGATCGGGGGTGTCTCAGTGTCGCAGAGCTTACCGGTATTAGAACGGGGAAGCCGGCTGCAGAGACAGAGCCGAGGAGTGACTCTCAGCTCAGGGTTGCCTTGAAGCGGTCGCAGGCTCTGTCAGCTCGGAGCGTGGCCAGAGGCCAGGGTGACGGGAGTCATTTGGCGCTGTTCTCTGAGGGCGCACTGAGGAGTGGGGCCCCGGGCTCTCGGCTCCTCCGGGCCGGAGACCGGGAGGCCGCCATCTTTATTCCCGTCCTCCGGACTCTACGGAAAGCGCTCAGGGAACAAAAGCTCCCGAAAGCGAATCCGAGCGGATGACTCAGCGCGGCCCCAGGTAAGGGCGGTGCAACTCCGCCTGGGGCAAAGACGCTTGAGAATCACTACAACGGGCCCCTCCCCCAGAAGATCTACGGGAAACCCAGCCAGGACCAAGTTCACCTACCAAGGAGAGCGGCGGAATTCCAGAGGAGAAGAAAGCAAAGCACGGAACTCATGGCTTTCTCCCCATGATTTTTTAGCCTTGCAGTTAATTTAATTTTTTTTTTCTTTTTCAATTTTTTTTTTCTTTTTCTCTTCTTCTGCTAAATTTTTTTTTAACTTTTACCGTTTTCTTTTTTTTAACGTTTTTTAAATAGTTTATCTAATATATATATTTTTTCCTCTTTTTATATTTTTTCTTTATTGGCTTTCTTTTTTTTAATAGTTTTTTTTTTTTCTTTCTTTCTGAACCCCTTTTTATCCCCTTTCTCCCCCCTCACAATTCAGGATCTCTTCTGATTTGGCTAAAGCATATTTTCCTGGGGTTGTTGCCACCCTTTTAGTATTTTACTTGCTCCTTCATAAACTCTTATCTGGACAAAATGACAAGGCGGAAAAATTCACAACAAAAAAAAGAACAAGAGGCAATACCAAAGGCTAGGGACGTAATCAATACAGACATTGGTAATATGTCAGATATAGAGTTCAGAATGATGATTCTCAAGGTTCTAGCCGGGCTTGAAAAAGGCATGGAAGATATTAAAGCAACCCTCTCGGGAGATATAAAAGCCCTTTCTGGAGAAATAAAAGAACTAAAATCTAACCAAGTTGAAATCAAAAAAGCTATTAATGAGGTGCAATCAAAAATGGAGGCTCTCACTGCTAGGATAAATGAGGCAGAAGAAAGAATTAGCGATATAGAAGACCAAATGACAGAGAATAAAGAAGCTGAGCAAAAGAGGGACAAACAGCTACTGGACCACGAGGGGAGAATTCGAGAGATAAGTGACACCATAAGACGAAACAACATTAGAATAATTGGGATTCCAGAAGAAGAGGAAACAGAGAGGGGAGCAGAAGGTATATTGGAGAGAATTATTGGAGAGAATTTCCCCAATATGGCAAAGGGAACAAGCATCAAAATCCAGGAGGTTCAGAGAACCCCCCTCAAAATCAATAAGAATAGGTCTACACCCCGTCACCTAATAGTAAAATTGACAAGTCTTAGTGACAAAGAAAAGATCCTGAAAGCAGCCCGGGAAAAGAAGTCTGTAACGTACAATGGTAAAAATATTAGATTGGCAGCAGACTTATCCACAGAGACCTGGCAGGCCAGAAAGAGCTGGCATGATATATTCAGAGTACTAAATGAGAAAAACATGCAGCCAAGAATACTATATCCAGCTAGGCTATCATTGAAAATAGACAGAGAGATTAAAAGCTTCCAGGACAAACAAAAACTGAAAGAATTTGCAAATACCAAACCAGCTCTACAGGAAATATTGAAAGGGGTCCTCTAAGCAAAGAGAGACCCTAAAAGTAGTAGATCAGAAAGAAACAGAGACAATATACAATAACAGTCACCTTACAGGCAATACAATGGCACTAAATTCATATCTCTCAATACTTACCCTGAATGTTAATGGGCTAAATGCCCCAATCAAAAGACACAGGGTATCAGAATGGATAAGAAAACAAAACCCATCTATATGTTGCCTACAAGAAACTCATCTTAAACCCGAAGACACCTCCAGATTTAAAGTGAGGGGGTGGAAAAGAATTTACCATGCTAATGGACATCAGAAGAAAGCAGGAGTGGCAATCCTTATATCAGATCAATTGGATTTTAAGCCAAAGACTATAATAAGAGATGAGGAAGGACACTATATCATACTCAAAGGAACTGTCCAACAAGAAGATCTAACAATTTTAAATATCTATGCCCCTAACGTGGGAGCAGCCAACTATATAAACCAATTAATAACAAAATCAAAGAAACACATCGACAAGAATACAATAATAGTAGGGGATTTTAACACTCCCCTCACTGAAATGGACAGATCATCCAAGCAAAAGATCAACAAGGAAATCAAGGCCTTAAATGACACACTGGACCAGATGGACATCACAGATATATTCAGAACATTTCATCACAAAGCAACAGAATACACATTCTTCTCTAGTGCACATGGAACGTTCTCCAGAATAGATCACATTCTTGGTCCTAAATCAAGTCTCAACCGGTATCAAAAGATTGGGATCATTCCCTGCATATTTTCAGACCACAATGCTCTAAAGCTAGAACTCAATAACAAGAGGAAATTTGGAAAGAACCCAAATACATGGAGACTAAACAGCATCCTTCTAAAGAATGAATGGGTCAACCAGGAAATCAAAGAAGAATTGAAAAAATTTATGGAAACAAATGATAATGAAAACACAACAGTTCAGAATCTGTGGGACACAACAAAGGCAGTCCTGAGAGGAAAATATATAGCGGTACAAGCCTTTCTCAAGAAACAAGAAAGGTCTCAGGTACACAACCTAACCCTACACCTAAAGGAGCTGGAGAAAGAACAAGAAAGAAACCCTAAACCCAGCAGGAGAAGAGAAATCATAAAGATCAGAGCAGAAATCAATGAAATAGAAACCAAAAAAACCATAGAACAAATCAACGAAACTAGGAGCTGGTTCTTTGAAAGAATTAATAAGATTGATAAACCCCTGGCCAGACTTATCAAAAAGAAAAGAGAGAGGACCCAAATAAATAAAATCATGAATGAAAGAGGAGAGATCACAACGAACACCAAAGAAATACAGACAATTATAAGAACATACTATGAGCAACTCTACGCCAACAAATTTGACAATCTGGAAGAAATGGATGCATTCCTAGAGACATATAAACTACCACAACTGAACCAGGAAGAAATAGAAAGCCTGAACAGACCCATAACCAGGAAGGAGATTGAAAAAGTCATCAAAAATCTCCAAACAAACAAAAGCCCAGGGCCAGACGGCTTCCCGGGGGAATTCTACCAAACATTTAAAGAAGAACTAATTCCTATTCTCCTGAAACTGTTCCAAAAAATAGCAATAGAAGGAAAACTTCCAAACTCATTTTATGAGGCCAGCATCACCTTGATCCCAAAACCAGACAAGGATCCCAACAAAAAAGAGAACTACAGACCAATATCCTTGATGAACACAGATGCAAAAATTCTCGTCAAAATACTAGCCAATAGGATTCAACAGTACGTTAAAAGGATTATTCACCACGACCAAGTGGGATTTATTCCAGGGCTGCAAGGCTGGTTCAACATCCGCAAATCAATCAATGTGATACAACACATTAATAAAACAAAGAACAAGAACCATATGATACTCTCCATAGATGCTGAAAAAGCATTTGACAAAGTACAGCATCCCTTCCTGATCAAAACTCTTCAAAGTGTAGGGATAGACGGCACATACCTCAATATTATCAAAGCCATCTATGAAAAACCCACCGCAAATATCATTCTCAATGGAGAAAAACTGAAAGCTTTTCCGCTAAGGTCAGGAACACGGCAGGGATGTCCGTTATCACCACTGCTATTCAACATAGTACTAGAAGTCCTAGCCTCAGCAATCAGACAACAAAAGGAAATTAAAGGCATCCAAATCGGCAAAGAAGAAGTCAAACTATCACTCTTCGCAGATGATATGATACTCTATGTGGAAAACCCAAAAGACTCCACTCCAAAACTGCTAGAACTTGTACAGGAATTCAGTAAAGTGTCAGGATATAAAATCAATGCACAGAAATCAGTTGCATTTCTCTACACCAACAACAAGACAGAAGAAAGAGAAATTAAGGAGTCCATCCCATTTACAATTGCACCCAAAACTATAAGATACCTAGGAATAAACCTAACCAAAGAGACTAAGAATCTATACTCAGAAAACTATAAAGTACTCATGAAAGAAATTGAGGAAGACACAAAGAAATGGAAAAATGTTCCATGCTCCTGGATTGGAAGAATAAATATTGTGAAAATGTCTATGCTACCTAAAGCAATCTACACATTTAATGCAATTCCTATCAAAGTACCATCCATTTTTTTCAAAGAAATGGAACAAATAATCCTAAAATTTATATGGAACCAGAAAAGACCTCGAATAGCCAAAGGAATATTGAAAAAGAAAGCCAAAGTTGGTGGCATCACAATTCCGGACTTCAAGCTCTATTACAAAGCTGTCATCATCAAGACAGCATGGTACTGGCACAAAAACAGACACATAGATCAATGGAACAGAATAGAGAGCCCAGAAATAGACCCTCAACTCTATGGTCAACTCATCTTCGACAAAGCAGGAAAGAATGTCCAATGGAAAAAAGACAGCCTCTTCAATAAATGGTGTTGGGAAAATTGGACAGCCACATGCAGAAAAATGAAATTGGATCATTTCCTTACACCACACACGAAAATAGACTCAAAATGGATGAAGGATCTCAATGTGAGAAAGGAATCCATCAAAATCCTCGAGGAGAACACAGGCAGCAACCTCTTCGACCTCAGCCGCAGCAACATCTTCCTAGGAACATCCCCAAAGGCAAGGGAAGCAAGGGCAAAAATGAACTTTTGGGATTTTATCAAGATCAAAAGCTTTTGCACAGCAAAGGAAACAGTGAACAAAACCCAAAGACAACTGACAGAATGGGAGAAGATATTTGCAAATGACATATCAGATAAAGGGCTAGTGTCCAAAATCTATAAAGAACTTAGCAAACTCAACACCCAAAGAACAAAGAATCCAATCAAGAAATGGGCAGAGGACATGAACAGACATTTCTGCAAAGAAGACATCCAGATGGCCAACAGACACATGAAAAAGTGCTCCATATCACTCGGCATCAGGGAAATACAAATCAAAACCACCATGAGATATCACCTCACACCAGTCAGAATGGCTAAAATTAACAAGTCAGGAAATGACAGATGCTGGCGAGGATGCGGAGAAAGGGGAACCCTCCTACACTGTTGGTGGGAATGCAAGCTGGTGCAACCACTCTGGAAAACAGCATGGAGGTTCCTCAAAATGTTGAAAATAGAACTACCCTATGACCCAGCAATTGCACTGCTGGGTATTTACCCGTAAAGATACAAACGTAGTGATCCGAAGGGGCACGTGCACCCGAATGTTTATAGCAGCAATGTCTACAATAGCCAAACTATGGAAAGAACCTAGATGTCCATCTACAGACGAATGGATAAAGAAGATGTGGTATATATACACAATGGAATACTATGCAGCCATCAAAAGAAATGAAATCTTGCCATTTGCGACGACGTGGATGGAACTAGAGGGTATCATGCTTAGCGAAATAAGTCAATCGGAGAAAGACAACTATCATATGATCTCCCTGATATGAGGGAGAGGAGATGCAACATGGGGGGTCGAGGGGGTAGGAGAAGAGTAAATGAAACAAGATGGGATTGGGAGGGAGACAAACCATAAGTGACTCTTAATCTCACAAAACAAACTGAGGGTTGATGGGGGGAGGGGGTTGGGAGAGGGGGTGGGGTTATGGATATCGGGGAGGGTATGTGCTATGGTGAGTGTTGTGAAGTGTGTAAACCTGGCGATTCGCAGACCTGTACCCCTGGGGATAAAAATATATGTTTATAAAGCTGTAAAAAAAAAAAAAGAAAGAAAGGATGAATCCCCAAGTTTTGTAGCAACATGGACGGGACTGGAAGAGATTATGCTGAGTGAAATAAGTCAAGCAGAGAGATTCAATTATCATATGGTTTCACTTATTTGTGGAGCATAACAAATAGCATGGAGGACAAGGGGAGATGGAGAGGAGAAGGGAGTTGATGGAAATTGGAAGGGGAGGTGAACCATGAGAGACTATGGACTCTGAAAAACGATCTGAGAATTTTGAAGGGGTGGGGGGTGGGAGGTTGGGGGCACCAGGTGGTGGGTATTGTAGAGGGCACGGATTGCATGGAGCACTGGGTGTGGTGCAAAAATAATGAATACTGTTATGCTGAAAAAAATAAAAAAAAAAAAAAAAAAAAGGAAGCCAGACACAAAAGCCCACATACTATATAATTCCTTTTAAATGAAATATCCAGAATAGGAAAATCCATGCAGAAAGCAGACTAGAAGTTTCCAGGGTTATGGGGGAAATGGGAAGTGACTGCTTAGCGGCTAAAAGGTTTTGTTTTGGGGTGATGAAGTTCTAGATGATTGTGATGGTTGAACAACACTGAATGTACAGAGAACTATACACTTTAAAATGGTTGCACTATTTTATTACATTACCATAATTTTTAGCAAAAAAACAAAAAACCACAGGCCCTTTTCCACAAAGCAGAGCGTATCTCACTAACCTTATTACCATATGCTAGGGGATCAGACTAGCAAAGAGCCTCAAGCAAGTGTACACAGTTCCTTCTACAGTGTTCTACAAGTAGGTACATTACTACTTATTCCCAAGGAAGAATAAACATTGAAGAAAAATCTGCTCCTCTAACACTGTTCCCCTCCTGAGATCATAAGTGTATGGTAGATTAAGACAGTTACAAATTCTCTGACATTCTACCCATCAAGAAGTGGGGCCTATGACCTTTAAATCTGGCCAAGCTGAGAATGACCATTAAAATATGGGAGAAATGACACCGGACCAATGCGGGGCTCAGACGTTTAAAAACTGAAGAGCGTTCATGTTTCCTGAAATACTTGATCTTGAAACCTACCAACCACGTTGTCAAGAAGCACCAACAGCCCTGTGGAAAGGCCCGTGTGGACAGCAACGGACTCCAACCGTACTCCCAGATGAAAGCATACAGCAATTCAAGAGCCATGTGTTCTCTTTAAAGTAAATACTCTAGACCCAGGCAAGTCGTCCAGCAGTATTCACCAAGCCCTGCCAATACCGTGGGATAGTTTGTAACTAAGCACTGGGTAACACAGCACAGTGGAAATTCCCTTCCCTTTCTTGGATAGATAATATGTCTAAACAGCTTTTTAAAAAAATCTTTAAAAAAATTACATAAAATATTAAACAATCTAGCTTGAATACACAGCAAATACTTTAGATCTGGTCTTCTGAGGAAGACTATACTGGGGCTGTAGTATGTGCTGCCTGTTTCAGGCACAGAGCGGGCCAAGCAAGACGCCCTGGCGCTATGGTCTGGCCAGGTTATGCTATAATCGCGGAGCCCGAAACACAACAAATGTTAACAGGTTTCAACTGGAATTGCAGTCTGAGCATGTGCCTCATCGCCGTCCGGCTCTGGAAGAAATCTCAGCCTCGTCCTCTTCAATCTCACCAAAGCAAAGATGAGTGTGTGTGTTGGGGGGGTGCGGGGGGCTCACCGTGCTTCTGCTCCACTTCTGAACAGGCTGCCCATAAAAAATATTTTGGATGGGCTGGGAAGGTTAATACTCCTGCACCACGGAAAGGCAGCTCTAAGGAAAATGGCCATTTATAAAACCCATTCCGGGAATCAAAAGCTAGTAACTCTTTTCTCTTTTTACTTTTTGGTAGAAAACAATTATTCCATATTCTCTTTCTAAATCAAGCCCTGCCCTGGCCCTGGATCTCTCATATTAGAAGACAAATCCTGCAGCACTTCCCACCTAAAAAGAATACAAAAGGTAAACCTCCTCTACACCAGCACTCACTGTCCTTACCAGTTATTGCCCCTTTCTCGGATTCTCTTTGCTTCGAAACTGTGTCTCCTGCCATCTCTGCAGTCCACTCTCGCCAGAATTTTACCCTCATCACTCTATAAAACCCCTATCACAGTCATGAGCGTGGTAGCTCCCGTTACGGATCCAGAGATTAGTATTCCAACCATGATAGGTGTATAAAGTAAGAGCACTTAACAGTTCATTTACCATCTTTATCCTCGTGAAAAAGTGCCTTGCTTGTTGCCAGGACCTCCAGTCTACCTCGCTGTTCTCCTCTCCTCCCCCTGAACGGGAAGTTAAGAGCAAACCAGGTCTCAATCCTCACAAAACGTGTTTATCAACACTCTCTACAATTCATCTGGTCAAGATTCATCCACTGTAGCGCTGTTAACATTTTGGACCCGATAAATCTTTGCTGTGGGAGCTGCACTGTGCGTCTCAGAATGTTTAGCGGAATCCTTGATCTCTACTCACTAGATGCCTGCAGCAGCCCCTCATGTCAAGAATGTGTCTCCAGGGGCATTTGGGTGGCTCAGATGGTTGGACGTCTACCTTCAGCTCAGGTCCTGGCATGCAGCCCGCCTTGGACTCTCAGCTCAGCAGGTAGTCTGCTTCTCCCTCTCCCTCTGCTTCTCCCCCTGCTTGTACTCTTTTCTCTGTCAAATGAATAATATCTTTTTTTTTTTTTAATTTATTTGACAGACAGAGATCACAAGTAGGCAGAGAGGCAGGCAGAGAGAGAGGGAGGGGGAAGCAGGCTCCCTGCTGAGCAGAGAGCCCGATGCGGGGCTCGATCCCAGGACCCTGGGATCATGACCTGAGCTGAAGGCAGAGGCTTTAACCCACTGAGCCACCCAGGCGCCCCGAATAAATAATATCTTAAAAAAGAATGTGTCTCTGGACATTGCCAACAGCCCCTGGGGGCAAAAGCGCTTCTGGGTGAGAATCACTGGCCTAGTTCTTTGGTTTTCCACAAGCAGATATATAGGCTGGCAGCTGGATATACACCGTATGCACTGGCTCTACCTTGCACTCCTCTCCAGCTGCCTTCTCCTTATGTCCACTTATTTGTCCTATCAGGTATATCCCCATGTAACATGTCAAAACTAAAATTCTGATTTATATTCTGTCCCATGTATATCTGTACCACGCTTGATAGACCTCTGTTGCTCTTAACCTCACAGTTTTATCCATCAGTAAATCCTACTGGCTCTGCTCTCAAAATATACCCCAAATCTGACTACTACTTAATACCTCCACTGCTACCAGGCCCAAGCCCATAGGATCCCTCACTGAAATTATGACCTCCTAGTTTCCCTGCTTCCACCCTGGTTCCCCTAGTCCAGTGGTTCTCACCTAGGAACTTGTTACAAATGCAAATTGTCCTCCAAATCTAGTAAATTAGAAACTCTGGGGATAGGACACAAAAACTGAGGTAATTAAGTCCTCCATATCTGAGGCCGCTCCCTTGCCCCCATCTCTCCCATCATATTCCCTAACTAAAACTTTCTCCCTAGCTCACCTTGTTCAGTCACACTGAACTCCCTGTGTTCTATAAGCCATCAGACTCCTCCCACTACTGGGCCTTTTCAATAATTGTCTTTCTTCCTGAAAAGTTACTCACCCTCACAGATAATCCTCAAGTCTCTGTTTAAATGTCCCCATGTCAACAAATCCTTCTTGGACTAGCCTACATAAAATAAAAACACCTTCTTCCTGAACTAGCCTCCTTATTCTGCTTAATTTTTCACCAAAGCCATCTGTACTACCTACCCAGGCTATGGGTCTGCTTTGTTTATTACTGTCTTCCTACATTCTACTATGTAAACCCCATATGGACATGTTTTATTTACTGTTATACTTTGAACTAGAAAAGATCCTTAAACCTAACAGATGTTCATTAAGTGTTACCTTTCTGAGGCAATGGCTGCCTGTGGTCCATTAGAGGAATGATGCAAAGAAGTCAAGGAAGAATATTTAATGTTACTTAAATAACTACCAAGAAAATTTCAGGTCAGGGAAAAAAAAACCCCAACCAACCCCAAAATGTTATAAGAAACACACCCCAAACCCAGAGCTATAAAGCAACTGACAGGGACAGATGCAGCAACTGACAGTAAAGGCTAAGGGATTTCAGAGTAAATTAATTACAGGTTCACAAAGTTTAGGAAGACTTCAGATCTGAGCCCAGAAGGCACGATCAGCCTTCTATAACCAAGGACAACAGATGAAATTACAGGGAAAAGAGGCCTGTGTGCACTACCAGAGAAGTGGAGGCTTGCTGAGGGCAGTCTGCCCAAGATGTGTTCATACAGCACCACCCTGAGGAGCAGTTCGGTAAAAAAGATGGTGGAATACAGGGGAAGGCTGGATTAGACAACTCTAAATCGGTTTCTTTAATGCAGGGCTTCTTGGTTAACATGTTTAATGTCAATCTCTAAAAGAGAAAGTAGAATATATAGTGTTTCCCTGCCTTAATCACACAATCTTTTGTTTTGCACAGGCACACAGACATGGAGCCAAGCTTAACGTCTCCTACTGTTAGTGACATTTTTACCCACCTCATTTTGTTATAATTTGCCTACTAAATTAACACAGAAATAATGTGTCCCCAAACAAAAGACTCCTTTCATTAGTATATTTAAACCAAGTCTGCAACTCCCATTCTGAACACGCCCAGAGGCCAGCTGTCATTTAATAAGATTGTGCTCAATATTCACTACACATTGCTTAGTTATCACAGATCTTCCACTTGGGAAATAAAATCCTGAAATTTTATTTTCACCACTCCATTCTTGATTCAATTTGTAATAAATAATGCAATATGAGAGCAATTTAAGCCTATAATATTTTAAGTGTCCTTCCAATCCTTTTGAGAATTTTAAGTATTTTGGACTCCTAAGAAGGTATTTAGATCTAAGATAAACATACTAGAATCAAACAACAACAACAACAAATTAGTACCACTACAGCAGCTGGAAGGTAATCAAGAGACCACTCAATCCAGTGCGCTGAAAGGTCTCACCAGCCATGTTACGAGAAATCATGTCTTTACTCAAAGTCAAATAACAAGTCAGGTACAAAAACATCAAACAGAGCTCAGGTCAGCTGACATCCCAGTTGGTTATCTTTTTAACACACGATACAGTGTATATACAGATCTTAATTGGGGAAACTTAAAAACTGATAAAGAATTATCTGAAGTGTGATAAAATCTGGGGTAAATCAACTCCAGTGGTCTTCAAAGGACATGAAAAGAGGAAGTAAACTGAAGACATCCTTTTCTTTCTACAAAAAAGGCAAGACAAACCAAGTGTAAAAGCTAGAGATTTATTGTTATTTTGTGATTAATAAATTGTCAAATTGGTTATGACACTATCCCACACTGTAAACCACCATTTGCCAGTACAAAAGTTTTTGAACCAGACTGAGGCATAAGGCAGAGGGAGCAAAGACACATGAATATCATCCTTAACAACCTCCACTAGTCATGCCTCCACCTTGACCATCACTCATGTTTTCCTGCTGGGGAAAGTGTCAGAACAGTGCACGGGCTGGTGGGCACCTGGCCTCTTGACCTTTTTTAATAGCAAGCAACTTACAGAAGTAATGGAATTCAACTTGTATTTCCCTTGATTTTATTGGTCTGAACTCATTTTAGGTTACTTTAACATTTTAATTTCCTGTAACTGTACATGAGAGAATATAACGACCTAAGAGAATACTGAACCAGAGTCAGCCACATATATCACTGACCCCAAAGTTGTGTTTTAATTGGTCCTAAAGGAATGTACCACACCCCAACAGTTTGAGAGTTAAGCAAACAGAACTTCTTTGGGGAGGGAAGAAAAAGGCTGCAGAACAGCCAAATGTACTCAACATTGTTAAAACGGCTCTTTGTTTTTCACCCCTGAATGATACCTCTTTACTACACTATATGCACAGAAATCCTAACAGAATCTTGGTTGCCAGTATTATTTAGGCTGGCCCAATCCAGGAGAGATCCCCACCCCCCGCCCCCAGTTCCCCTTCTCTGAGGCTCTGAAAAGCACAATATTTAACTATTTCTTAATAGAACTACCAAACACTTCAGAAACAAGTGGCTCACAAATCATTTTAAATTCATGTATTGCCTGTGCATGAGAAAACTGATAAACCCAAAAGATAGTTCTATTTTTATATGGCAATTAAAAATAACTGAAACATCAAAACACTTTCAGTGAAAGCAACATTTCAATTACAAATTGTAATGCCTGTTGAACTACCTATGGGAGAAGCTGAGAAGTCCTAGGCAAATGCACTTTTGGGTTATAGTACAGTGCTCCTTCAGTCTGCACACGGATGAAGGTAATTTACAGTCAATCTGTGAATGTTGAGACAGTGTAACATTATGTTGTCTGTACAATTAAATGTCCTTAGAGAGATAACCAGAATCAGCTTTTCTATTCTATTTTCAACAAACCTGACTACCGGCACTTTTGCTGTGAGATGTTTGTCAAAAATGCTGTAAGATTCTACACAATCAGGAAATACTCAGCTTTAAAATATTTCCTTATCTTCACTTTTTTGGTTACAGGTGCTTTACTCAGATAATCTACTGCAGTTTGTTTCTAGAAATGCAATCCCAACTGTGCATACTACATTGTATACAAATAAAGCAAAAACTGTCAGTAGTATAAATCTTACAGCGTTTTGTCTGCAAAAATACATGCCAAAGTCACAATAAGCAGTATTGTACCACAAATTATAGAGCGCAAATGATTTGCTTCTTTTTAATGCTTTTATTCTACATAAATTACTACCATAGGCTAATGTTTAAAAAGCAAATAAATTGGACAGATGCAGGACAAAAATCTGTTCACCCAACTATAAAAGGTGATGTTTTTTTAAAAATTACAATAAATGCAGAAGTGTTTGATGCATGCAGTAGCCTTAAATGAAAAAGCATTGATTCCCACTGTTTAAAAAAAAAAAAAAAAGAAAGAAACACAGAGAAACCCACACGTCTTACTGCACTCCACCTTAAAATGCATCATATTGGGTTTGTTTATAACAGCACAGAATTCCAAGAGTCAAAATGAAATAAAGCGGGTATTTTAAAGATTTTAAGAGCCGTTATCAAAAATAAATTACATTTTTTCAAGATACATAAATGCTGCTATGATGGCTGCGAGCCCAGTAACCTTTCAATAGCAGCATTGATATCACCTCCTGTTGCTATGAGCGCCTGCAAGTTTGCTTCACGGTTCAAAAATCCCATTGCACTGAGCTGTTCCAGTTGTTGCTGAAATCTGACTTCTGGATTCTGTAGCTGTTAAAGGAAGAAAAAAAAAAACACTAACCAAAACTCTAAGGAAAATCAGTCTGTGTCACGCCTAGATAACCTCTAAAAGGTTTTAAATGCTCTTTTACAAATCTGGTCTACTAAGCTATAAAAACACTGGCCTCTCTTGAAACACAGTCAACACACTTAAAAGCCTATTAGCATTTAATTTTGTTATTTTAAATAGTCTAATGTATGCTTAGTCCTGTCACACAGAACACAAAACTCTGCTTTAAAAAAAAAATCTCTTTTGGGGTGATCACTGGGTGGCTCAGTCAGTTCAGCATCTGACTCCTGATTCTTGCCCAGGTCGCGATCTCAGGGACACAAGATCAAGTCCAGCGTCACACTGGGGAGTCTGCTTGAGATTCTTTCCCCCCACCCACCTCTAATCCTCCCCACCGCTTACACAAGCACTCTTTCTCTCAAAAATAAAGAACTAAAATTTTTGAGAAAATCACATAATAAAGCCCATCCCTTACATCAGATATATTTAAGAAGCTGGTGAAAACACAGGAAACCTAAAAGTATATATGCAAATAGTTCAGAACTAATGTTTTATTTTGTAGTTATTGACCAATTGGGTAAATATAAAAGCAGAGTTCTCATGTACAAAATTCTAATGTGTATTCAATTTCTGCACTGGCCAGTCATGTCTTCAAGAGAGTTCCAGGCCCAAAGAATACACTCCTGACAATTCAGCCACCTCAAATCTTTCTTCAGAAATGAAGATTAAGACAAAAATACATAAATGATCAATCAATCCTGGCCAATCTGATAATAAGGAGGCCTGTAGATTGTTCAAATTACATAACAATTCTGTCCAGTACCTAAAATCTTTTTTTCTTATTAATTCTATGAATACTATATTGATTCAGAAGCTATATTAGTATTGGGACTATAAATACTTGTACAGGATAAACCCCTGCCCTGTTTATTATATTTAATAAGGCTTAAAATCAGAAAGCATGCTCTATTTTTTGCCATGCAGAATTACAGGGGCAATCTACCGTAACAGGTTTGACGGGCTATCATCCTCATACAATGGCAGATTCTTAGTAAAGCTAATAAATGTTTCCAGATGTAAGAACATTATTAAAAGTCCACATTTTTGTGAGGTTTATATATGTAACACAAGATACCACAGGAAGTAGTAGTGGGCAGGGAGAGACAGGATTTTTTAAGCCAAAAGACAAGGTCTAGGGGCGCCTGGGTGGCTCAGTGGGTTAAGCCGCTCCCTTCGGCTCAGGTCATGATCTCAGGGTCCTGGGATCGAGTCCCGCATCGGGCTCTCTGCTCAGCAGGGAGCCTGCTTCCCTCCCTCTTTCTGCCTGCCTCTCTGTCTACATGTGATCTCTCTCTGCCAAATAAATAAATAAAATCTTAAAAAAAAAAAAAAAAAAAAGACAAGGTCTAGGGGCACCTGGGTGCCTCAGTTGTTAAGCGACTGCCTTTGGCTCAGGTCATGATCCTGGGGTCCCAGGATCGACTCCCACATCAGGCTCCCTGCTCGGCAGGGAGTCTGCTTCTCCCTCTGACCCTCTCCCTTCTCATGTCTCTTGCTCTCTCATTCTCTGTGTCTCAAGTAAATAAATAAAATCTTTAAACAGTAAATAAGTAAACAAATAAATAAAATACAAGGACTAGAGAGAACTGTAGTTATAGCTGTTCAGGAGGTATCTGGGATAATCAAGTTTCTATTCCTCCTTGACAAACTTTTATAAAATACAACGCATTTCAAATAATTTCCAAAGGAGGACTCTAAAAAAAATGCATTTTAAAAGGCAACTTCCAAAAGGCAAAACTGTAACATTTCTTCCCTTACAACTGTTTCCTTCAGTGTCTAATAGTACACCGAAGTCTATAATTTTTGTAATGCCTGTTGTTTAAGATTGTGCTTTTCATTATACTCTAAACCCTGAACGACTGCCTCTTTCTTTCCTTCTTTCTTTTTTTGGTTATTTGTGGAAATTTCTAAATTTCCAACAAGAAATACAAAATGTGAGCAGAAAAGAGTCTTCACCTGAGGATTTACTCCAGCAAGAGCCTGCAGCATTTGTTGGATAAACTGCTGGTGTCCTGGCTCAGTGCTTCCCGTCGTCGTGGGACTTGGGGTTTCACTAGGTGCAGAGTTAGAACCGTTGCTTCCTGAAGAGCCTCCAGTGCTTCCTAACGCCCCTAGGCCAGGAGTAAACCTAAGGAAGCGTAAATTGGTTAATAAACCTAAGCTCCTGCGACAGGAGGCCAGACCAGCCCCTTATGATAAATCAGTTAATATTTTAACATAGCATTAGCTGTTATCTTCTTAAAATGAACATTTTTAATTTTGAAAACAATCTCAATAAAAATAGGCAGAATGACATTTAGAAGAGAATTAGTTGCATTTTCATAGTCATCCCCAAATAAACCTACCCTGGGATAAGGCCGGGAGCTTCCGTTGCTAATGTCTGTAAACCCTGCTGAATCTGTAACAAGGCCTGCATCGCTCTAGGATTCGACATTGCCGATAATGTATCAGGATTCTGCATCTAAGGAAGAAAGAGAACAGGTGGTTAACAAGGGAATTAAAATCAGTGAAAGTACAATTTAAATGTTTCTTTGCTATGTTTCTGGAGAAAACCTAAAATCTTACTCCCAGACACTGGTAATCCAGAATTTCTTTCCCCAGATAAACACAAGCACTTCCTCCTTGACAGCAAACCTAGTGTGCAAATAATTAACTGACCTCCCAAGTCCATCATGAAAGCCACTTTTCATAGTGAAAGACAATCAGGTGCTACTGTGAAAGCCACAACTGCTCCCATTCTCCAACAGAAGACAGAAGTGTTATTTCTAAGAGACAACTTCCAACTGCACAATTTATGTAACATGGTTACATACGGTAAAAGCCACATGTTCCTCCCGACCAAACGTTATCTGTTGCCGATTAAACAATTTTACCAGTAAAATACACTCTACAACAATAGTTCCAAATTTGAAGTTAATACGTGTATCCTGAGTTCAGCCTCACTACTTCCAACTATACACCACGTGACTGACCAAAAAAGATTGGCTAACATTAACATCATTATAATATGTCAAGGATAGTAACTAACCTTGGATAATGGTTTACAAGCCCAAGAATCATTTGTATAATATTTAAAAGCCCTAGAACTACCAGTTTCAAAACACCAAGAGTGACTTTTGTCTTTTTAAATAATAAAATACTATTCTAATCTCAAGTTGTTGTTGCTGCTGCTTTTTTTTCTTAATAGTAAAACCTTCTGTGTAGGACAACACTGACAATTTTAATCGTGCTAATTCCGAGTCTGAGGAAATGAGATCTACCCCTCAAAAAAGAGACATTCCATTAATTTGTAGGAATTAAAGCATTACAACGAAACCAAACCTGTAAAGCAGAACAGGGTAGCTCCTTCCTATTACTCGAGATTAGTTAAACAATAAAGCATAACATGACACAATGAAGCACTTCAAAGTTAGTTAAGTGAAAGGAAATGGTTTATGGTATTAACGAAGCATTCAAAATCCTAAATCCTCAAAAGCAAAAACAAAATGGTCCTTTCCTCAGAATTTATAAAGTTTAAGAAATATAAGCAAAAGGTCAGCAGTGAAATGGGGCTTAGTTAAGATCAAGCTGAATTCTCTGCAAATTGACAGCATTATCAAACTAACTTCTATGGTTTGCTATCAGCCAGAGAAGAGCAAGGAAAATGTTTATTATCAAACTTTTTCAAGCAAATCATTACCGAAGATAGCTAGCATCTTTTCTTACTCACTTGTTGGAGGAAAGTTGGGAGCTGTTGTCTCATTTGTTCTTGAAGCTGAGGATTTCCAGCAAATAGGGGATTATTCAGCATCATCTATGGGGCAAGTGTTCAAACAATTTTAACTGGAAATATCTGAAACAAGTAATGTACCTTGTTTAACAGTCTATCTTCCCCAAGTGCCTAACCTGGCACTTAAAGGGAGGAAGGTAGAACATGAATAAAAAAGAAGAAGGGAAGATACTGTCCACAAGAGGGATCTCCAGGGGAAAAAAAAAAAACAAAAAACAAAAAACAAAATGAGGCATCTTCTCTCTCAATGAGAATGAGGATTATGATAATGACATGCAATATCCTAAAAAATAAAAACAATCACTTTCTTAGGATTTTCCTTGAGCAAAGGTGAGTATTTGCCCTTAAAAGAAAAATGGGGGTAACTGGCATTCAGGAGGATACATTTGCTGCTACACTGACAGAATAAACATAAGCGTCAATACATGAAACGATACATGGCTTGCTCAGACACCTCAACACACAAGTGGCAAGCACAGAGAAAAATCCAGATCTGGAACCACTCTATCTATCTGCCTGCCTACTGCAAAACAGCTAGTATTCGGTCCAGAAAAATAACCAGAACAGCAACCACCCTGACAGAGAAATGGAGCTGCTAGGTGAAAATCCGCCCAGGACTAGCACCAAAGGATCTTGGGGCAAGTACTAAAATGTGTTAAGACATGAAAGATGTAAATCCGTTTTAGAACACCAAGATTAACCTCTGGATTTCACCTCACTACCACCAGAGATAAGAAAACTGGCATGCCTCCGAACGTTCACACAGGTGTTAAGAATTAAAGTCAGGGTCAATATTAATGTTAATATCTGAAAATAAGATTATGATACACAATCAGCATAACCAGAAACTAATTCTCAAAGCTTTGAAAAAGATGAAAATTTTATCACTTTCCCCAGAAGGAGCGAAAAGTCAACTGACAATGATTTACTGATCACCTATTTACCAGTCCAAAGTCTGGAGGGTAAAGTAAAATGACCCTTGCCCTCAAGAAGTTAACCATATTTGAGAGCAATTAATTACAGGTACACACTAGAAGTAAACAGAATTCCACTTTCCCTCCTTTGTCTATTGTTACAAAGTGGATTATTTAGTTAATTCCAACAAAATAATGAAAGTAGGAGGAAGTTGTGTTTTGTGAATATACCATATTTGTTTCCAAGAGACCAATAAATTCACAGTACATAAAATAATACCATGAGATCAACAAACCTGCTTCTTTATTGGCTCCAGTAAAGTATTTTTTATTATGAACAGATTAATAAAGTTACCACATTTATCTTTCAGGATTCATGTCATTTGAGACAGCATGGCATCTTAAACTGATTCATTCTTTCTCAGAAAAGTATTATCTCATTTCAGCTATTTCTCCTAACTTACCTGACTATACAACAATATGGTTTATATATTCAGACTTTTTTGAGTTTCTAAAAATCAAAATCAGAACAGAAAAACTAAAAACTTTAATCTGATAACCAGAGTATGTTGTAAACATTTCTAAATTGCCTACAATAAAAGACATCCACATATAGCCTTCTTTGTTAACATTTTGCTTTAGAGTGAAAAAAAAATATGTCAAAGTGCTCAAGTCATTTGTAATGGTGTTAATTTAATTAAATGGCTGGGAATGTACTTATTAAAGTCAAAATTTGTATTTATTTTTTTTTAATTTATTTTATTTTTCAGTGTAAAGTCAAAATTTTTAAACAAGATGCACATTCAGTGCTAATTAATCAAACAGACATTTAAAAACATACAAATACCATCACTCAACATATTTTCCATTTATTTAAAACAAAGGTGCTATGATCACAGTAAGTGGACATTTAATACTAATTTTTATATGAATAAAACAAAAATATACAAAAATTCACCTAAAAACTTCTTTGTTTCCAATTCCACAAATATTAAGAGGGCAGAACTTACTGCTGAGGATTATAACACAAAGATATCTGCTATATATCTGAATGGTTCCAGACTTCGGAAAATGAAAACATTTTGTTGACATAAAGAAAAGTAATTAACTTTAAAAGCTTTTAGAATGTTGGAAATGAGAATACTATAAAGGAAAATATTTATAATCCCTTATACTTTATAGAAGCCATTTTTAATATCCAGCAAATATAAACTACAGATGATCAAGGTTATTTAATATTTTCCAAGGTTTTTCAAGCCCAGCTGTTCTTAACCTAGGGGAACATCTGAATTGCCCAGGGAACTTCAGGGATAGGGGAAATGAGATGTAATTACACCAAAATCTCTCAGGACAGAGAGGTTTTTGTTTTGTTTTTTTTAACTTTAAAACTCCCAAAGAGATCCTAAATGTTCAGCCAGGGTTGAGATCCACTAATTCCCTCAGTTACGGTCTCTTCAAAACAATTTAGAAAATGAATAAATTAATAAAATACCATTATACGAACTTTGAGGGGCAATCTATAACGGAAAGAATGAGAACACTGTTCCCACAAATCTCCCTCTGCCTTTAAAAAATGATTTCAGGATATTTTATAACTGCTACCTTGAACATGACTATTACGCAAAATCTATGTGATCTAATAAACACAAGTATTCCAAGAAATGTATTACCACAGCACTTAATCACTTTCAAGATTTACATTTCACTAAAGAACATATCTTCCAAAGGGAAAGTAATCCAAAACTTTATATCCATCTCCTAAAATCAACATATGTAGATACAGAGTAAACCTACACTTTTTTCTAGCTAATAAATAGCAAAGAAGAAAATGTTCTAATTATATATGAAGAATTAGTCTACTGCAAAGAAACAAAATGTCCCAAATACTGGAAATGCAGTTTACCTAGTTTTGTAGTAGGTAACACAACACAAACCCAAATGTGCCAAAATCACATTTATTTGATTAGGCTATTTCAATTCACACTGCACAGTCCTTTTTAATATAATTACAAACTCACCTGTGCAGCAAGGTCAGGGTTCTGACTTAGTGACTGCATCATGCTTCTCATATAAGGGGCAGACAACATGTTTTGCATAAGTTGTGGGTTTTCAGTTATTTGTTGCAACAAGCTCTGCATTCCTGGTGTGTTGAACATACTAGCTGAAAGTTTGTTTAAAAAAAAAAAAAGACACTGTATCAAGGAAAAGACCCATAAATAAAAGTGAAAGCTTTAAAATACAATATATACCATATGTAATTTTAGGAACTGCAGATGAGCAAACATATTACTAATCAATTGAACCAAGAAAGAATTTTAAAACTAAGATCTCCACAACTACACACTCAACATATAACAGTAAAGAAGGGTTTATGATGTTAAACATTCTGGATACATTTACAGTAAAATCACATCTAACACTTACACTAGGTTCTAAAGTCAATTTAAGAAGCAAAAATTAGATATGGTTGAAATTACTATGAAAAATCCCAGGGGTGCCTGGGTGGCTCAGCTGTTAAGCGTGTGCCTTCAACTCATGTCAGGATCCCAGGGTCCTGGGATCAAGCCCTGCTTCAGGCTCCCTGCTCAGTGGGAGGCCTGTTTCTCCCTCTCCCACTCCCCCAGCTTGTGTTCCCTCTCTTGCTCTCTGTCAAAAACAAAATCTTAAAAAAAAAAAGAAAAATCCCATACAAAGAGTAAGTCTGGGCCAACATCTCTAGGACTGCAGAAGAATCACATCCAGCATTTGATATGCTCCTACTTAAAGGATGTAAGCCCTCTCATACCCAGGAAACCAGATGTAGCCTCCATCCCACTTTCACTCATTACTGACACTCACTCAGCAAAATAGCAGGCACATTTAACATTTCAGAGCAGAGACTAAGAACAGTGAGTAGAGTTGGCTTACCTGGGTTCAAACCTAATCTAACTATGTAAACTTGGGCTAGTTTTTTGGCCTCTTCATCCTTCCAGTTTCCCCAGTCAAATGGAGTTAAGTACTATCTACTGCAAAGGACAGGTTGTGACAATTAAATTACTTAAGGTGCAAAAGTGCTTGTTACTTTTTTCTTTCCTTTTTTTTTTTTTTTTTTTTTGCTCTTAGCTATAGTTAAATTTATGCAAATTCAACTTTCTCTGAAAACTAATTTGCTCAACACATAACCAGATTTCCCACTTGCTGACTACATATACTCAACCTCAAATATATTCTCAAACTCATTATATGCAAACTTAACTAATTAGTTTTTTCATTTCCCTTCTGCTCTCATTCCATCCAGCGTAATTTTATCAGGCTTAAAACGTTGACACTTCCTATTTATTTTTCTAACTTATTATAATTCTGCTGGGGGTTTTTTGGTAATCAGTCTTTTTTTCCTATTTTCTCAAGTTGTTTCAATTAGGTTATTTTCTACATCCTGGACTCTAAGAATATTCTAACACAAGTGTTGATAAACACAACCTGCAGAGCAAATATGGCCCATGACCTGCTTCTGTACAACCCACAAGGTAAAAATGGTTTTACACTTTTGAATGGTTAAAGAAACAAAATTATTCTGTGAAATGTGAAAACTATATGCAATCAGACTTCAGTGTCCATAAATAACATCTTCTTGGAGGGGCGCTTGGGTGGTTCAGTGGGTTAAGCCTCTGCCTTCCGCTGAGGTCATGATCTCAGGGTCCTGGGATCGAGCCCCGCATTGGGCTCTCTGCTCAGCAGGAAGCCTGCTTCCCCTGGGGTCTCTCTCTGCCTGCCTCTCTGCCTGCTTGTGATCTCTGTCTGTCAAATAAATAAATAAAATCTTTAAAAAAATTTTTTTTCTTGGAATACAGTCACACGCAGGTGTCCACTGTCAATGGCTGCTTGTGTACCACCATGGCTGAGTAGTCCAACAGAGGCTGTGCACAGCCCTTGATGACTGCTGCAGACCCAGAACGCTGCTCAGTGCACCACACTATTGCTGTAGCATGTTGTTATTTTCTTTTTTTAACTACCAGTAACATACTAGTCACATAAGAACAAGAAGAAAAAGATGAAGTTGGACTACAAATATTGTGCTTTTAAGGCACAATGGAGCATGGATTATTTTATCAATGAGATGGCAAAGCACTGTATTTTTATGCAATGACAATGAAAGAATACAGTATACTTCAACACTGCTAGACTACGTACTCATTGTAGTATGCCCAACTCAGAGGCAAGCAACAGTCAGGAAAATACGAAATTTAAAAGGCAGCCACCTCATCATAGCCAGATTTCTTTACAAAAATAAAAATGAGGGGCGCCTGGGTGGCTCAGTGGGTTAAGCCGCTGACTTCGGCTCAGGTCATGATCTCAGGGTCCTGGGATTGAGTCCCGCATCGGGCTCTCTGCTCAGCGGGGAGCCTGCTTCCCTCTCTCTCTGCCTGCCTCTCCGTCTACTTGTGATCTCTCTCTGTCAAATAAATTAAAAAAAAAAAAAAAAAGAAAATAAGCCTACAACCAGTTAAGTTTCCAAGTGGCTTATTTGTTAGCCAAAAAGGAAAGCGGTGTATTAGTGGTGATTAACGGGCATGCTTAATGCCATCTTGATTGCAGCAGCCAAATATAAATGTGTCCAGAGAAATAAACTCGTTTAAGTCCATTACCCTTTCGAGGAGAACAGGTTCTCAAGAGTTAAGGACATTAGACTCACAGCATCAATATTCAATTTAAAAACAATGCAAGTTATTCTGAGTGGTATTCCTTTGTTTTTAATGAGTTGACAGATGTTTCTGCTCAGTTCTTGTTTGAGAAGTCAATGCCAAGTTTAAAGTGTCTGAAAAATTAGCCTTTATAATAACAGTCTGCATAGAATTACAGGCAAAACTACTTTCAAAGTCCAGAAAATAATTCAATGCAACCTGAAATAAAATGAGCTAAAATATGATGATGATGAAAACATATGTGGAGGATTATTAGCTGAATACAGAAAGCTTATTAAAAAAATAAGGTATTTAAAAACTATGGTTATTCATTGTCTTATTCACCAGCAGGTACTCCGGAAAATATTTTGAACTGTCACATTATTCAACCAGCAGGAGTATCAATAGTGAACACCATTTCACTCTTGTGAACTTCGCCATAGTCAATTCCATAGATTTTTGTCTGAAATATACTGACCTGTCCAACCACACAGCAGCAGTTCGACGGCTCAGCAGAAGTAAAGTTTTTGTTTTGTAAGATGTAAAGTTTTACTTCAAAATTTTTTTTAGCTAAAAGCTAAGACTGAAATTCTGAACCACCTAACCAGCATTACCAAACACCAGATGACTCTCAAAATTATCTTTTGCTAGAGACTTGGTAATGTTTCCCAATGAATTCTACCCATAATTATAAGATAAACAGCATGCAAACTTGTGGAACTCATACTGTGGTAAAGTAATTTTGACAATAACAGAAATTGTTAAATGACAATGTCAAGGTGTTTTATATATTCTCTTGCTGTCAAAAGTTAAAATGAGATCTCCATTGCCATGAATTTACAGATTGTTTAAGTTCATACTACTGTTCCAGCAGCATTCTTTGGACCTCAATTCAAGTGCAAAGAAAATTTCCATATTTCAAAAGTCACTTAACTTTGTAATTGAGGTCCTACCACCTAACCTTCAATTGGAAGTGATTAATCTGCAATGACATATTTAAAGCAAAGAAGAATCTAAAAGAATCCTACAAATGCTTCCAACTGATGACTATGCTACTAAAATCATATACTTTTGAAATGAGTACATATTTAAGTAAAATCTCATTACACATCTTAACAACAGGAAACACTGTAAACATCAATTAAGCAAATGTCATCCCTAAAAAAGAATTCCATTCCTATCATTAGTATGTATATATGAAAAAGTATTACACTCAATTATATTTTTACTTATTGCAATGTATTTTCTCTCATAATATTCTCGCTTTGCTTTTTTTTTTTTTAAGATTTTATTTATTGGACAGACAGAGATCACAAGTAGGCAGAGAGAGAGGAGGAAGCGGGCACCCTGCTGAGCAGAGAGCCCAATTCGGGGATTGGTCCCAGGACCCTGAGATAATGACCTGAGGCTTTAACCCACTGAGCCACCCAGGCGCCCCTCGTTTTGCTCTTGACATGCAAGGCCCAAAGTATTACCTGGCCCCCTGCAAGAAAAATTTGCTGACTCCTGCTCTAAGATTTCCTCATCTTCTAGAGTAAGTGCTTACTGGGCAAAAGAGAGTCAAGAGTTTTATCTTTACAGGTATGTGTGTATATATGTGTGTGTGTAACTGCAAAGAGTTGAATAAAAATCTCAATAGTGTATATACTATGCTAACAAATTGTTAGGCTAGCAGAATCCATTTCCTTTTGTTGTTTTTGGTTCTCCTTTGATGGAAACAATAACATGAAATCTTAAAGTATCAAGCCATTAAGTAAAAAATCTGAATAAGAAGTCACAAAACTGATTTTTGGACATAAGTTTTTACTTTACATAAAGTAACATAAATAACTTTACATCTTACAAAACAAAAACTTTACTTCTGCTGAGCCGTAACTCTAGCTTCAGATTTTAGACCTAGTTCTTAGCATCTGAAGAGCTGACAAAAGGACTTCCATTTACTGAGTCTAGTCTACAGAGAAATGATCAAAAGTAAATTCCTAACCTGTTCGGATATCAGACTCTCCAGCAGCTTTATACACAGATCTTAAAGCCACTGTAGAAGATTCTGATCCATAAGGTCTGAGGTTAAGACCTGAGAATCTGATTTTTTTTAAGATTTTATTTATTTGCTAGAGAAAGAGACAGCTAGAGAGGGAACACAAGAGGGGGGTGGGAGAGGGAGAAGCAGGCTCTCCACTGAGCAGACAGCCTGACACAAGGCTTGATCCCACAACCCTGGGACCACGACCTGAGCCGAAGGCCAATGCTTAACCAACTGAGCCACCCAGGTGCGCCAAGAATCTGATTTTTTTAACAAACCTGGCAGGTGCTCTGAAGCAGCTCATTTAGCCCTAGTCTCACTCAGGACCAGAGTTTGGGAATCCACTTATCTACAATAGAAACTAGACCAAAGCCAAGAAACACGTGCTCCAGTAGGAAGTCCACTAGTAATTGTATTCTCTCTGGACTTCAGTTTTCCTACTGTTGAAATGAGATGACCACCCACTTCTCCCAAAACCATCTCATGGATGAAGTGGGGGGGGGTCCATCTCATTAGTAACCCTTTCCACTATAATGCACACAAGTGATTAATATTAATCACTACATATTTAAAACTCCCATTAAAAAACTTGGACATGAAAAGATAATTCATAAAAGTTACTTCACACACACACACACACACACACACACACACAGCACAAGGAGTAACAGTATAAAAAATGTTTTCATTATTCAAAAAAGTAAGGATAATAAAGAAAAGTGGTGTGAGCTGTTAGGAGCCTACCTCCTACTCCAGGCCCCAAATTTGGTGCAGATGAACTCTGCCCGGAAGTGCCACTGGCAGCATTAGCACCAGTGCCCCCCACAGTGCTGGTGGTCCCACTGGAAGCTGATGAACTCTGGGAAGCCTGTGGAGCCCATGGATTGGGTAACGGATCTCTATTTTCTGTACGGGAAGGCTGACTACCTTCACCTGAGGATGTATTGCTCACAAGGGAAGCAAATGGATTACCACCAAACTGTAATAAAAGACAAAAAATCATAAAGAATAAGCTTTTGTTTTAAAAAACAGATATGGAACTTTCTTTTAATGAAAACTGTATTCCCCATATAAAGGTACCCTTCAATCACACATGTATTTCTGTTAAATCAGGAGCTGCCCTTTGGCCTAAGCCACAGGGGCCTACGTTATTACCTGTTCCTGTGCAGCACTCAGCATTGGTTCCTGAATATCTGTGTACATGCGCCGTAAAGCATTGTATCCCCCCGGGATGCTTTCTAGGTTGCTCAAGGCTCGGTCCTGGTTTCTCATCATTTCCTGCATCATTGCTGGATTCCTGGCAAGTTCCAATGTCTAAGAAAAAGATATTCATATAAAAAGGCACCAAGATACAACTGAATTACTTTAACTATTAACCAACACAGTTGATTTGTTTACAAGTTTTCTAATGATGAATTAACAGTCTTTAATAATTAAATCAGGAACTTATTTTCAATAATTCCTGCTGTCACCTCAATCTAACATTCAAGTAACACCAAGAAACAGTCTGTTAATGAATGAATGCCCATCTCCTGAATCAGATTCTTTTCGCTTCTTAAATCTGCAAAATAACCACTTACAGTGATCTTTAAAACACAGCAGAAAGCTCAAATCTCAAACAGTCCAAAGTAGTGTATTGCTAAGTTTTCCTGAATAAATACCAGGATTTCTTTTTGTAGCTTAGCCATCTATAAAAGGCAAGCTCCTTTTATAGCACAGGAAATTAAGTAAAACTAAGTATCTAATTCTTTAGCTAAATGAACTTAAAAGAATTTTCCACATACTTGTCTCATAATATCTGGATTATTCAGCATATGACTAATTTCTGGATTTCTCTGAATCAACTGCTGCATTTGCGGATTGGCCATAATTAACTGCCTCATCAGGTCAGGATTTGACAGCATGCTCTGGACAAAGGGATTCTCCATAATCTGGACCATCATTTCAGGATTGGACATAAGTTGCCGCTGCATCTGGCTTTGTAGTTCAGAGAAGTTAGTAGTATTCAAACCCAAGCTACTCAGACCTGCAAGCCCTCCAAGGCCACCTAAGAAGATAAGGGAAAAGATAAGAAGGAAAGGGAAAAGGGAAAAAGATAAGGGATAAATCAAAGTCAGAAATTTTATCATTAATACTACTGTGCTAAAATATGAAAATGTAAAAATAGTGACTCAACAGTCCCATTATGGAAAACCACCTATTTTTAAAGATTTGTCTGAGAGAAGAGAGTGGCACAAGTAAGGGGGAGGGGTTGAGGAGAGGGAGAAGCAGACTCCCCACTGAGGAAAGAGCCTGATGTGGGACTTGATGCCAGGGCCCAGAGATCATGACCGGCTGAGCCACCCAGTCGCCCTGAAAAACCATTTTCAAGCACACAGAATTCCTATTACTTTTAAAAAGTCATAGTAAAACTATAATAGTATAACTAAAAAACCAGTATAACTAAATAGTAAAACTAAAAAAAGTAAAACTCTTTCATTTCTGTAACTATTATCAGCCAAAAATCCACTCACTTTGATATTTAAGTTTAAATAATAAAACCAACTAAATATTTCCTGGGTGGCTCAGTCAGTTAAGTGTCTGCCTTTGGCTCAGGTCATGATTCCAGGGTCCTGGGACTGAGTCCTGCATGGGGCTTCTTGCTCAGGATGGAGCCTGCTTCTCCCTCTGTCTGCTGCTCCCCCCCTTCCTTGTGCTCTCTCACTCTGACAAATATATTTTTAAAAATTTTATTTATGTATATTTTAAATATGTATTTCCTATGTGCAGTACAATACATTTTTGGTCTTTGTCCCAGATTCTGGGCACAGAACTCCTAAAAGCCTTAGAATTTCCAGAGTGAAGGGAGTATCTTTTGTTCTACAATACAAGCCCCTTTGGATCACACTTCTTTTATGCCAATTAATTAGTGTGGGGCACCTAGACAGCCTCAGGATGGGGGATCACCAAAAAGACAAGTGACAAAAACAGTTTTACTTCTAGCCACCCACCAACCTCCAGAAAGAGGAGGAAAAAGAGCTAGATTGAGACTGAGCTCTATAAAAATTCTTGGGGAATGAGATTCAGGAAACTTCCACATTGGTGAACACTTGTAGATCATGGGAACCCTACACTCTCCCACACCTCCATTTCTTGCTCTATGCTTCTCTTCCATTTGTTTATTTCTAAAGTGTAACCTCACAGTAAACTGGTAAACATAAACATTTTCCTGAATTTTGTAAGCTGTTCTAGCGAATTATCAAATGTGGAGGGAAACTGTGGGACCCTCCAATGTATAGCCAATGTATAGCCTGTAGGTCTAACACATGGTCCAATACCTGGACTAGTATCCGAAGGAGACACAGTCTTGGGCGACTGAATGACACACTTTTAAAACTATGTGATTGGACACTAACTCCAGATAGGTACTGTCAGAACTGAACTACGAGATACTGAGATAGTGTTGGAGGATTGGTTGGTGTCACAGAGATACCCTAGAACAGGCCCACTCAAAGAAGAGAGGAAAAATATGTACTGGATTACACTTTGAAATAATCTTTACCCAGAAGACTAGTTTAAGTTCAGCAAGTAGAATTCACCTATAAAATCTGGTTAGAACAGAGCTGCTGCTGATAAAGGAGAGGAAAGGCCAGGATTTAAAATGGAAACAGATGCCTCTTTGGAGGAATTAAGTCATGGAAAAACCTAACAGATCAAAGGTGACTGAGTGATTATCATAAAATGTTAACTGTAAAAATTATAGAAGCAACCAAATGCATTCATTCAAGGAAGTAACAGGGAATAACTGCATAGAGAAGAGGTATGGAAAGAGATTTAGTGGGTAAGAGGCAGTAGTTTAAGTAGTTTAAGAGAAGAGTTTTTGTCTAATAGGCCAGGGACTGTGCTACCCACGCGGGGAACAACCTGAGAAGAAACAAATACTACACACAGAACTCAATGTAGTGGGAAGGCAGACAAGGAAAACAAATACAGAATCAGTACTCTTATAACAAAAATAGCCACAAGATACTATCATGATATAGTATCTAAGTGGAATGGCTGCTTTCCATAAGAGGAGTATAGAAAACGAACAGGCTGGCAAGGAATGGGAAGAATTGGAAGAAAGATTTAATAATAAACACCACAAACATTATACAGAAAAGCAAAGAGATAAATATGACTACTGATGTGTTCCTGGAATCACAAAAAATTCATGTTTGACTAGAATGGCAGATAGGAGGGCTCACCAAAAATTCCACGTGCGGCCTTTTATTTCTTTTGCAGCTGGACAGGCTCATGTGACTAGTTGTGACCAAAGGACTGCAAGAAATGTGTCATTTCTGGCAAAAGTAAGAAGGTCCAGCTTGAGACTCTTAGCTATCTCTTCTGCCGCGTCCCAAGTGGTGGAGCTACACAGTGGCAGGATTCCATTAGCCTGATTCCCTGAGGACTGACCACGTAGGTGGGGGCTCACTGCAGACTGAAGAAAAAGCTTTGGATTAAGAAATTAAGATGTGTGGTAAGACACTACTGAGTTTGAGGTTATCTATTATCAAAAGATAGATAACCTAATAAAACTGTTGAGCTTTCACACACAAAACAGATAATCATGTCAAAAAATGGGCAGAAGATATAAACAGACACTTCTCCAATGAAGACATACAAATGGCTCTCAGACACATGAAAAAATGTTCATCATCATTAGCCATCAGGGAGATTCAAATTAAAACCACATTGAGATATCACCTTACACCAGTTAGAATGGCCAAAATTAGCAAGACAGGAAACAATGTGTGTTGGAGAGGATGTGGAGAAAGGGGAACCCTCTTACACTGTTGGTGGGAATGCAAGTTGGTGCAGCCACTTTGGAGAACAGTGTGGAGATTCCTCAAGAAATTAAAAATAGAGCTTCCCTATGACCCTGCAATTGCACTACTGGGTATTTACCCCAAAGATACAGATGTAGTGAAAAGAAGGGCCATCTGTACCCCAATGTTTAGAGCAGCAATGGCCACGGTCACCAAACTGTGGAGAGAACCAAGATGCCCTTCAACGGATGAATGGATAAGGAAGATGTGGTCCATATACACTATGGAGTATTATGCCTCCATCAGAAAGGATGAATACCCAACATTTGCATCAACATGGACGGGACTGGAAGAGATTATGCTGAGTGAAATAAGTCAAGCAGAGAGAGTCAATTATCATATGGTTTCACTTATTTGTGGAGCATAACAAATAGCATGGAGGACATGGGGAGATGGAGAGAAGGGAGCTGAGGGAAACTGGAAGGGGAGGTGAACCATGAGAGACTATGGACTCTGAAAAACAACCTGAGGGTTTTGAAAGGGCCGGGGGGGGGGTGGGAGGTTGGGGGAGCCAGGTGGTGGGTATTAAGGAGGGCATGTATTGCATGGAGCACTGGGTGTGGTGCATAAACAATGAATTCTGTTACACTGAAAAGAAATTAAAAAAAAAACAAAAACAAAAAACTGTTGAGCTTTGTTAAGAAATGAGAATGGAGAGGTAGGCAAAAGCTAAATCATAAAGTCTTGATAGATTTTAAGCAGAACAGTCACTTCAGATGTTCTTATTCTAATAATAGTGTGGAAATGACTAGAGTAAACATTACAGATTTTTAAAAGTCAAGGAACTGCATCAAGGCAGTAACAACAGGGAGTATTTGCATGGGATGGATGGAGGAGAGGTATGGAGAGATTTAGTGCGGAACAGGTTTGAGAGGCAAGATAAGTTTCTGTGCTTGTTTTCCTTTGCTTTCTGAGGAGACACACAGGCCAAAGTACTAGAGAACATTAAGACATATCAAAGAGGCGAGCTGAACACAGGACATGGAGTTTATAAATGCTATGGTTGAAGTAAAGACTTGAGAGTCACCGAGATACAGGAGGAAGATAATGTCTTTTTTCTTTTTTTTTTTAAGATTTTATTTATTTGTCAGAGAGACAGAGAGAGCACCAGCAAGCAGAGTGGCAGGCAGAGGCAGAGGGAGAAGCAGCAGCTCCTGCAGAGCAAGGAGCCCGATGCGGGACTCGATTCCAGGACGCTGGGATCATGACTTGAGCCGAAGGCAGCCACTTAACCGACTGAGCCACCCAGGCATCCCAGAAAATATCTTAAGAAGAAGAAAGAAAAGGCAATACTCTGGGGAATACCAATCAGAAGAAAAGAAACCCATAAATGAGACCAAAAAAAGGAAAAAAAAAAAAAAAAAAAAAGCCAGAAAACTAACCAGGGAAAAACAGTAATAGGAGTTAAAGGAAGAATATTTCAAGGATAGACTGGTCAGGACTGAGAAACTTATTTAAAACAAAAATGTGTCCACTAAATTCGGCAAGCCAAGAGGTTAATGGTGACCTTATCAAGTGAATTTTCAATGAAGTGATTGGGGGGAGAGGGAAACCACAGCAAACTTAGTGAAAGGGAAATAGAGACAGAAAAAGTAAAATGCCTCTTCCAAAAATAGCTAAGAAGAGAAGCCAAGGAAAGGGTGGTGGTGGGAGTCTGTAGCTTTTATACATGGGAGAGGCCTTCAAGAGAAGAAGCACCAAAAAAGAATAACTATATGAGGTAAATGGAATAAATGATGAAGAAAAGCAACGGAAATAGGAGGAGATAGGAATGAGACTAGAAATGAAGGAAATGGGGAGACGTATGGCCTCAGACAAATTAACTAAAAGGCTGTCTGGGCTTCAATTTCTTTGCCTATAAAATGAGGGAAGAGGGAAGACCATTTACTTCAACAATAACTTTCATGACTCCGAACATTTCATACTTATCTCTCTAGACTATTCATGCCAATGATTCTGCCATCTAAAACTTGTCAAAAGAGATACATTTACCCTAAGATCATCCTAGAAAACAAGAGCAACAAAAATGTAAAAGTTTAAAAAAAAAAAAAAAGGAAAAGAAAATGTGAAATCCTGTCATACCCTAAAAGGTATCCAACATAGTTGGCACAGTAGGACTAAATTACTAAAAAACTTTTTCTGAAAGTAAGCGAAGGTAAGATCCTTGATCCTTGGAAAGTACTATTATACAACTTAACTGAAAGAGGCATCAAACCATTTAACTATCTAGTTCAGTGTCTGTTAATTTCAGAATACTCTTGTTCCCCAACAAGACCTGCCACAGAATCTCAGTATAAAACTGATAATAAGAAAAGTGGTTTTGGCAGATGCAGGAGCTCCTTAGCCAATGGACTTGCTCCGAGGCCCCAGCTCTCCACTGAGTTTAAGACACTAATGGAAGTCTGAGTCCCTCGTTTTCAAATCAAGAAAACTACTCAGGAGGTTAGCTTAGCTTATGATCAACAATTAGCTAATCTTCCTTAGACTCAATGATATGGTAAGTCAGATAAGGTACACATATGCTTACATCTCTTTCATTAGTATTATTATTTTTTTATATTTTATTTATTTATGTGACAGAGATCACAAGTAGGCAGAGAGGCAGGCAGATAGAGAGGAGGAAACAGGCTCCCCGCTGAGCAGAGAGCCAGATGCGGGGCTCGATCCCAGGACCCTGAGATCATGACCTGAGCCGAAGGCAGATGCTTTAACTCACTGAGCCACCCAGGCTCCCCATCTCTTTCATTATTTAAAAAAAAAAAAAAAAAAAGTGCCACCACGTTATCACTTATTAAGTATAAATGTGAGCTAACAAAGCACATCTGTATTCCCAACTACTTCCTTAATACCTACAATTAAAGAAATAGCTTTAGACGTAATTGTTGTTGTTGTGGAAGTGATTTAGTGTTTAATTCTATCATTTTATCTAAAACCACGCTGGGTGAAAAACAGGTTTTTTCCCTATCCTGTAAAATAACTAAAGACACTTACCTAAACCAAAAGGGTTGCTAGTGGCAGAACCAGATGTAGAGTTAGTACTAGGAGCTGATGATGTGGTAACGTTGCTTCCACTGGTATTTGTTTGCTGAGCTGAATGATCCTGAGGCCTAGGAAAAATAACCAAATCATGGTATAAACAGTGGAACTAATTATTTTTATTTTATTTTTTTATTTATTTATTTTTTAAGATTTTATTTATTTGACAGAGAGATCACAAGCAGGCAGAGAGGCAGGCAGAGAGAGAGGAGGAAGCAGGCTCCCTGCTGAGCGGAGAGCCCGATGCGGGGCTCGATCCCAGGACTCTGAGATCATGACCTGAGCCGAAGGCAGCGGCTTAACCCACTGAGCCACCCAGGCGCCCCGGAACTAATTATTTTTAAAAGAACCTCTGAAATTTCCAGAATTCTCAGAAACAAAACTGTAAGTTTTCAGACCAATTCAAATTGTCATAAGGTAGACACCTGAGATAACTAAGCATTAAGAACATCAATATAAAGAAACATAGAAAAACCCTATACAAGTTATACTTCAACTGCTCCCCCCCAGTATAGGTATATAAATATTTCACTACAATCATAATGATAAGGTAAGATACGGAGATAGGTCACCCCATAGAGGAGAAATCAGTGAGTAATCACACCCATAAAGCTTGACTATATGAGCAATTTTTTATCTACTCCCTTCCAAGTTCTTAAGGATTGGGGGGCAGTTCTATTCAGCCCTCCTGAAATTGTTAAAAGTAAAAAATAAAAAAACGTCACCAAAAGCAGACTGAGAAATCAATACTAATAATAAATTGTATTAATTTAATCCTTAATATTATCTCTAGGTAAAAAAAATAGAGACACTTTTTGGAAACCCCTTCTATCTGATACCAGTTAAGAGTTCTGAATCTCACTCACTGCTTCTTTCATTGATTCTAAGAGGTACATTTTTTTCATCAGAACATTTCTAAAGTCAAGATCTGTCTTACAACTGCTAAGAACCAGTCACCAACTGTCATGCCTATGTATTCTGTAGGACTTCAATTAAATGATTATACCAGACATGCTGTGTTATTTATATTTAGTAACATATAACATGTCTTCAGGAGGGGCCCCTGGGTGGCTCAGTCAGTTAAGCATCAGCCTTCGGCTCAGGTCATGATCCAGTGTCCTGGGATTGAGTCCCACATTAGGCTCCCCGCTGAGCAGGGAGTCTGCTTCTCCCTCTCCCTCTGCCCACCCCACTTGTGCTTGCTCACTCTCGCACTCTCTCTCTCTCAAATAAATAAAATCTTAAAAAAAAAGGATAAAATGGGTATTCATTTGTGGTTTGCCAAGGAGATGAGACACCTATGAGCTTATCCCAAAATCTCCCTAAAACAAAAAGCACCACTAAAAACACATTAATTTGCTTATTCTGTAATTCAAACAATTCAGAATTATGACTTAACTTAGAAATATGACTTAATACTTACTGATGAACTCCCTAAAATATCAATGTGTAAGCATCAGCATTACTGAATCATTTGTTTTTTTTAACTTGTTATCAACAACAAATAAATGAATTTTAATCTATCTAAATATTAATGGCAGAGAAAGCCATTAAAGCCAAGACTGGTTATTTTTTTTCATTCTTTTTAAAGATCTTATTTATTTATCTGAGAGAGAGGGAGCAGACTCCCCACTGAGCAAGGAAGCCCAACATGGGGCTCAATCCCACACCCCTGAGCTCATGACCTGAGCAGAAGGCAGATGCTTAAGCAACTGAGTCACCCAGGAGCCCAAGACTGGTTATTTATTATTATTATTTTTTTTTTTTAAGAAATACAGCTGACTCTTGAACAACATAGGTCTGAACTACAGATATCCAATTATACTTCTTTTTTTTTTCAATAAACACAGGACAGTACTATAAATGTATTCTCCTTGTGATTTTTTTTTAAAGATTTTATTTATTTATTTGTCAGAGAGAGAGCGCGCACACGCGTGCACAAGCAGGCAGAGGTGAAGAGAGAAGCAGGGTCCCTGATGAGCAAGGAGCCCAATGCAGAACTCGATCCCAGGACTCTGGGATCATGACCTGAGAGCCGAAGGCAGTGGCTTAACGAAGCCACCCAGGCGTCCTTCTCCTTATGATTTTCTTAATAACATTTTTCTCTAGCTTATATTATGAAAGCAGTATATAATACATGTAACATACAAAATATTTAATCAACTGTTTACATTACCAGCAAGTCTTCCACTCAACAGCAGGCTAGATAAAATTTTGAGGGAGTCAAAAGGTAGATTTTTGACTACATGGCGATTGATGCCCCTAACTCCTCCATTATTCAAGGGTTAACTGTATAAACAGTATAAACTGTATATACACAACAACTAAAGCTCTAGGTCTTCTAAAAACATACCTGTTTTGTGTTTTGATGACAAGGTGAACGGTAAGCCCATCGTGAATTCCATGTTGACTCAAAGTATCTTGATCTTTTAAAATTTTTCCAGCAAATATCAACACAAGTTGGTCAGTATGTGATTTGAAACGTTTAGAAATTTCTTCCTTGAACTAAATAAGATAAAAATAAAATAATTATTATAAGTGTTTGCATACCACCACCTAGTCTAGTTTCTACTAGTACTTAAAAAGGCCCCTTTTGACAGATATTGCAACAATTCAAACAATATAAAGATACATTTTTTCTGCATCAGTATCTTAATCACGGTGGGAAATGAGTATTAACATTTCACTCATCTCCAACACTAAGGTGTTATTGTAAGTACACATGTCCTATATTCAACTTTCTGTTAAGGCCTGACAACTCATTTCTTCCCAATATCCTTGTTCTTTTTGTGTCAGTGGTGTTAACTATAGTTCAAGCCACACATAGCTGCGACCACATTTACAATAATCTATGCCTCAGCTTTCCATCTCCAGTACTGCTCCATTCTAGCTGAATACATATACAGCCAACCTCATTTTCTCAGCCTATTATACCTAGTTCCTCCCCACCTTTTCCTTCAGCATCAACAAGAACTATTATCTACACAAACACACATACAGTATTATCGACATGCAAAAATACAGAGCAAAAATCTTTCCTTGAAGGACAGCAATGAAAAGAGTTAGTCAAGTAAACCACAAAGTACAGAGGCAGCATAAGGGCAATTAAAGAAAGCTTTGCAATGAAACCTAAAGAAAGATTAGGAAGCAGGCCAAAAAACCCGAGGAAAGGGTTTCCAGGGACAATAACATGCAAAAACAGAGAAAAGATCTTCATACTATTTTTTAAAAAAACCTTATTTATTTAGATCAGTGTTTTTTTCATATCTGTATCACAATCACCTGTATGCTTAGGCTTTACTCCACCCTCCAAATCAGGGAATCTCAGAGTAGGCCAAGGAATCTATGTTAACAGACTACCTCAGAGAATCAATCCAAATTCAGAGAAGAATCACATCCTACCTAAACCACTCTACCCTATGCCCTACAGAAATGGGTCTCAACAGATGAAGGCACTCTCACCAAGGGAATGTTTTGGAAATAAAAGGGGGTATGTTTGGTAGGAAGTAGGAAGACACATTAAATAATACCTGAGATTTTATAAAATCTTGCAGAAGGCAGGGAAGGGGAAGTGCAGAGGGATATAAATAAAACAAGACAGACTATATATGTCAATCATTGTTGAAAATGAGAAAAGTGCATTAAAGGTCATCAGACTCTACCTTTGCATATGAACACCCAGTGGAACCAAGTGTTTTTTAATCAAAAAGATAATGCAAAATTATGTTACAGTAAATATTTTGGAGCTTTTCCATCTGAGCTCTCCTTCCTTTACCTGAAAATATATGACCTTTTTACTGAAAATAACAATTTCCAAACAACTAAAGAAATCTTTGTAAAATACCATTTGATAATATCCTATAGAGGCCAATCAATAATTTAACCATTCTCCTATTACTGACATGTCATTTTTTCCTTTGACAGCTACTAGAAATAGCAACAATGTAATCAGCAGCAGAATACATGGTTTTGTATTTTTCTATTTTCTTTTTTTAAAGATTTTATTTCTTTGAGAGAACGAGAGAGGGAGGATGATAGAGGGGCGAGACAGAGCGGGAAGCAGACTTCCTGTTGAGCAGGGAGCCCAACTCAAGAGACTGGAGACTTGATCCCACAATGCTGAGATCAAGACCTGAGCCAAAGTCAGACGTTTAGCCATCTGAGCCACCCAGGTGCCACAGAACACTGAGGTTTCCCAGAACGGAATGAGATGTATGTAAAATGCAAACATCAAACACATTGAAGGTGGTCAACAAATTGTAGCTACTACAATGCCAGCTCTTTTACTCCTCAATAACCCTGAGGTAGATGGGTTTTAATCCTATTTCAGATATAGAAACAAAGACAGGCTCAATATGTCCCTCTCCGTGACAGGATAATAAACTCCCAGGTTCCAACTTCAAGGACTAATCCACCCAGATAAACTATAATCTGTTTCGTATGTAAAACGAGATTTATTTAAATCTAAATGTATTTTCCTAGCCTTAAAGAAAACATTTTCAGAATCTTTAATAACCCTTATATGTCATTCTGAAACAAATGATTTAATTGTCTAACCCGTAATCATATAGCATTTTAGCATATTTTAAGATTTGAACGTAAAATGCCTTTCTGAAGGTAAAAGAAACACATCTACTCTTACATCCTGTTAAATCCCCACTAAAATAGTAAAGGATTTTTTAATGTTTTACAGAGGTATAACTCACGTACCATACAATTTGCCCATCTAAAGTATACAGTTCAATGGTTTTCAGTATATTCAGAGATACATGCAATCACCACCAGAATTTTAGAACATTTTCATCTTCTCTAAAAGAAACTAATACCCTTTAGCTATTACCTCCCTATTCCCCCATCACTGTAACCCTTAAGAAACCACTAATGTGGGGCACCTGGGTAGCTCAGTTGTTAAGCATCTGCCTTCGCCTCAAGTCACAATCCCGGGGTCCTGGGATCAAACCTCACATTGGGCTCCCTGCTCAGCAGGAAACCCGATTCTCCCTCTCCCACTCCCCCTGCTTGTGTCCCCCTGTCCTCGCTGTGTCTCTGTCAAATAAATAAATAAAATCTTTAAAAGAAAAAAAAAAACCACTAATCTACTTTCTACCTCTACAAATTTCCTCCAGGCTTGACATTTCACATAAATGCAATTATATAATATGTGGTCTTTGTAACTAGCTTCTTTTACTTAGCATAATGTTTTCAAGGTTCACCCATGTTGTAGCATGTACTAGAACTTCCTTACTTTTTATGGCCAAATACTATTCCATGCATGGACATACATTTTGTTTAGCCATTCATCAACTGATGGATATCTGGTTTGTTTCCACCTTTGGGCTCTTAGAAATAATGCTGTTATAAACATTCATATACAAGTTTTGGTGTGGACATAGGTTTTCATTTCTCTTTAGTATATATCTAGATGTAGAATTACTGGGTCATATGTATCTCTTCATTTAACCATTTGAGGAATCACAAAAGTGTTATTCTAAGTGGCTGTACCACTTAGCGGTTATACATTCCCAACCACAACAAGTGGTTGTACATTCCCACCAGCCGTATATAATCCACATCCTCACCAATATTTATTATCTGACTTTTTAATTATAGCCATCCCAGTAGTTCTGATTTGCATTCATTCTTCTGATAGCTAATGACACTGAACCTCTTCATGTGCTTATTTTTTTTTATTTTTTTTTATTTTTAAAGATTTTTATTTGTTTATTGGACAGAGAGAGATCACAAGTAGGCAGAGAGGCAGGCAGAGAGAGAGAGGAGGAAGCAGGCTCCCCACCAAGGAAAGAGCCCGATGTGGGGCTCCATCCCAGGACCCTGGGATCATGACCCGAGCCGAAGGCAGAGGCTTTAACCCTCTGAGCCACCCAGGAGCCCCAGTTCATGTGCTTATTTATATATCTTCTTTGGAGAATTTTTTATTCAGATTCCTTGCCCCTTTTTTATATTGGTTTGTCTTTTTATTACTGAGTTACAAAATTTTTTTTAAATTTTATTTATTTACGTAATCTCTACACCAATGTGGGGCTTGAACTCACAACCCCAAGATCAAGAGTCATGTGCTCTTCTGACTGAGCCAGCTAGGCACCCCTCAAAAATTCTTTATATATTCCAGATACAAATCTATGCCCGAGATAGGATTAGCAAAAAGAGATGACAGAACAAACTGAGACCTTTTAGTCTCAACTGGAACAAAATTTTAAAGCTGGACATCAGGTGGACACCTGATCAATTAATTTAGCAGACCCAAGAGAACCGAATTCTAAACTAGCAATGCAGAACAATAATCACTAATTCAATCCTCGGAATCTGTAGAATTCTCAGAAGACTGAGGCTGAGGGAAGGGGGTCATGAGTTGAGAGATGCCTAAGGGCTAAAACAAAGAGGACTATTTGCAAGTCTCAGAAGCAGACATCTCCTCACTTCACATTAAGCAAATACTTGCCCCTCCTCAAACCCGACAAAGGTCAGAGGATTTTTCTTCTCTGGAAAGGGAACAGAGTCTGGACTCTCTGTTTTCATTGCATTTCATTGCATTTCATTGAAAAATGAAAACAAGAGTGTAATACTAAATGAAGAAAATTAAGTAAACACAGACCTACCAGATGCTGAGCCTTTTCCTCCTTCACCCCATATCTATCAAACAGAACACTGGCAGGAGGTCTTCACCATCAGGCAGGAAGACCATTAATATTACAGTGTCTCCAAGGAGAATCTAACTATCCTAAAAGAAAAATATTTAAAGATATGGACTTAAGAGTTTTTCCCAAGCACCCTAGAACAGTGATACCGAATCAGGGTGGGTGCTTCTATCCCCCCTGGGAAGCATCTGGCAAAGTCTGAAGATATTTCTGCTTGTCACAACCACTGTCATCTGGTGGGTAGAGACCAGACACTCTGCTATACCTCCTACAAGCCACAGGATAGTCCCAACAACAAAGAACTATCCAATTCAAAGTGGCAATATTGACAAGGTTGCAAAACTGCCCTAGAGCTGTACTTTTCAAAGTACCACCCCCAGATGAGGAACATTCACCATTAGTAGGTTAACTTGGTAGAAATGCAAATTCTCAGCCCCCAACCCAGACCAACCAAATCAGAAACGCCAGGGATGGGGCTCCACAATCTATGGTTTTTTAACAAGCCTCACAGGTAATTTTGCCGCACACTAAAATTAAAGGACTACCGCCTGCTCTAGGTATAACAACAAATGTTCCCCAAAAATGAAGATGATAAAAAAAACATATTAAATGTCATCAAAAGAATACAACCTCACACACACAAAATTCTCAACAAACAAGTTGCTAAGGAGGAAAAAGCAGAGAAGAACCTGTAGATGAAAATGAAATTTTTTTAAGTAGCTCCATGCCCAGCATGGAGCCCAAGGCAGGCCTTCAATTCATGCCTTGAGATTAAGACCTGAGCTGACATCAACAGTCTGATGCTTCACCAACTGAGTCACCCAGGCACCCTGAAAATTGAACTTTTTAAGTACACATGGAACCCTCACCAAGACAGACCATAAACTGGATAACAGAAAAACCTTGGAAATTTAAAATAATCTAAATATATTCCCTGACAATATTGGAATTATACTAAAAATCAGTTAACAGAAGATATCGAGAAAATCTGCAAGTTAACAAAATACTTCTAAATAATTCATGGATAAGAAGGAAGTCTTGAATAGAAAGAAAGCACTTAGAAAGAAAGCACTTCCAACTAAATGAAAATGAAGCTACGGTATGTCAAAATTTGTGAGATTCAGCTAAACCAATGCCTAGGGAAATTTATAATATTAAAGGCTTATATTTAAGAAGAAAGATCACAATCTGTAATCTAAGTTTTAACCTTTAAAAAAGTCAAAGAGCAAATGAAACTCAAGTAAGGAATTAATATTAAAAAAGCAGAAATCAGGGGCGCCTGGGTGGCTCAGTGGGTTAAAGCCTCTGCCTTCGGCTCGGGTCATGATCCCAGGGTCCTGGGATTGAGCCCGGCATCAGGCTCTATGCTCAGCGGGGAGCCTGCTTCCTCCTCTCTCTCTGCCTGCCTCTCTGCCTATTATGATCTCTGTCTGTCAAATAAATAAATAAAAATCTTAAAAAAAAAAAAAAAGCAGAAATCAGGGGTGCTTGAGTGACTCAGTGGGTTAAGCCTCTGCTTTTGGCTCAGGTCATGATCTCAGGGTCCTGGGATGGAGCCCCACATCAGGCTCTCTGCTCAGCGGGGAGCCTGCTTACCCCTCTCTTTCTGCCTGCCTCTCTGCCTACTTGTGATCTGTCAAATAAATAAAATCTTAAAAAAAAAAAGAAAAAGCAGAAATCAACAAAATAAAAACAGAATAAGAGAAAAATCTTTTAAATATAAGTAAAATTCATAAAAAAAAAATCTAGCTAGACTGACCAAGAAAAAACAGCAAGACACAAATTAACAATATTAGAACAACAGAGGGGAAAGACTACAGATTTCACGAACAGTAAAAGGATAAGGGACACTCCACACAGATATGTATGTGACAACTTTGATGAAACAAGTCAATTTCTTCAGAGTCAAGCTACCAGAACTCATTCAATCTCTTTTGAAATACAAGAGGGAAAAGTTCTCAACTCATTTCATGAGGCCAATACCCTGATAACCAAAGCAAGAAAACAAAATAGAAGACAACTACAGACCAATATCCCTCAGGAACACAAACGTAGAAATTCTCCACAATCATCCAGCCCTATATGGAGAAACAAGAGGCTAAGCCAACATTTGAAAATTAATTTATATCAACAGACAAAAGAAGAAAAACCACACAATCTTATGAGTCAACAGTAAAAAAAGCATGTGACAACATTCATTCATGATGAAAGTCTCAGCAAATTAGGAATAAAAGGACACTACTTAGACCTGATAAAGTGCATCAAGGAAATATGTGCAGTTAACATCATACTTAATGGTGAATGCTTTCCCACTAAGATCGGGAACAAAGTAATGATATCCAACCCCAACACGCCAGCACCACCACTCTACTCAACACAGTATTCAAAGTCCCTGTCAATGCAACAAGGCAGGAAAAGAAAACAAAGAAACAAGAAACTTATCAGTTATTTGCAATGCCTTTATCTGCATTCCACTTCAAAAATTAATCTTTTTAAGCAAATGAGAAACAAGCCAGATGGAGTGAAAATATTTGCAAAAGACACATCTAATAAGGACTATTATCCAAAATATAGGAAGAAGTGGGGCACCTGGGTGGCTCAGTTGGTTAAGCAACTGCCTTCAGCTCAGGTCATGATCTCTGGGTCTTGGGATCCAGCCCCTATCTCAGGCTTCCTGCTCAGAGGGAAGTCTGCTTCTCCCTCACCCTCTACCCTTCCCCTCCTACCCATGCTCATGTGCTCTCTCTCACTCGCTCTCAAATAAATAAAATCTTTAAAATATATATACAAAGAACACCCAACAATAACAACAGATTAAACAACCTGATTTAAAAAATGGTCAAAAGACTTTAACAGACACCTCACCAAAAATGATATACAATATGCAAACAAGCACATGAAAAGATGCTCCACATCATATGTCATTAGGGAACTGGGAAAAAACAAAAACAAAAACAAAAAACTAAGGATCACACTACACTCTTATTACAGAATGTCCAAATCCAAAATACAACACTAGATGCCAGCACGGATGTGGAACAGGAACTCTTATTCACTGCTGACGAGGCACCATTTGGTATACTTTGGAGGACAGTCTGGCAGTTTTTGATAAAGCTCTTACCACTTGATCCAGCAATCACACTCCCTGCTATTTACCAAAAGAACTTAAAAACTTACGCCATACAAAAGGAGAAAATCAGAAGCTAAGCAGTATTAACAAATAATAAAAAGCTGCAAACTCATGTCCACACAAAAACCTGCACACAGTTATTTATAGCAGTTTTATTCATTATTGTCAAGACTCAGAAGCAAACCAAGATATTCTTCAGTAGGTGAGTGAATAAACTGTAGTACATCCAGACAATGGAATATTACTCAGTACTACATATACAAACATAAAACCATGAAAACACATCAAGTAATCGTAAATACATATTACTAAGTCAGAGGAGCCAATCTGCAGAGTCCACATATTGTATAATTACAACTATGTGACATATATGACATTCTGGAAAAAGCAAAACTATGAGATCAGTGGTTGCTAGGGGTTTGGAAAGGATGATGAATAGGCAATGTGTCATTAAACCTTTGTCAAAACCCAAAGCATGTAGAAACATCAAGAGTGTATCTTAAAGCATGGGGGGGCACCTTGGTGGCTTGGTCGGCTGGGTAACTTCGTCTCAGGTCATGATCCCAGGGTCAGCAGAGAGTCTGCTTGTCCCTCTACCTCTGCCCCTCCCCCCACTCATGCTTTCTGTCAAATAAATTTTTTAAAATCTTTAAAATTTAAAGTGAAGAAGGAGTGAATCTTAAACTATGGACTTTAGGTGATGATGTCCATCAATTATAACAAATGCACTATTATGGGGTGGGATGCTGATGGTATGAGAGGGGGGAGGATATGCAGCAGGGGATATGGAAACTCTACCCGCGGCTCAATTTGCTGCTCTCAAAAAATACAAGTCTTTTTTTGAAAACAAAAACATAAAATAAATTCATACTATTACTATGCTAAAAAAAAAATCACTGAGATAACAGAAATTTTGAACCGATGAAATTAAGGAACTATTCACTGTAAAGGTAGGATAATGTTTTTTTTTTTAAAAAGGTCCTTATTTGGGGGGTGCCTGGGTGGCTCAGTGGGTTAAAGCCTCTGCCTTCAGCTCAGGTCATGATCCCAGAATCCTGGGATCAAATCCCACATCAGGCTCTCTGCTTAGCAGGGAGCCTGCTTCCTCCTCTCTCTCTGCCTGCCTCTCTGCCTACTTGTGATCTCTGTCAAATAAATAAATAAAATCTTTAAAAAAATAAATAAATAAAAGGTCCTTATTTTTTTAGAGATACATGCTGAAGTACTAAGGGATGAATGGATATAATGCATGAGAGATGCATCAAAATGATGAGGAAGGGCTGGGCACCTAGGCAGTTCTGCTGGTTAGGCCTCTGCCTTCAGTTCAGGTCATGATCCCAGTGTCCTGGGATCAAGCCCCATATGGAGCCTGCTTTCCTTTTCCCTCTGCCCCTCCCCCTCTGCTCCATGATCTCCACCCCCCTCTCTCAATAAATACATAAAATCTTTAAAACAAAAATGATGAGGAAGAGGGAGGTACCTCAAGGGAAAATATACCTGAAACAAGTCTGGCTTTAAGATTAGCTGTCAAGGGGCGCCTGGGTGGCTCAGTGGGTTAAGCCGCTGCTTTTGGCTCAGGTCATTATCTCAGGGTCCTGGGATCGAGCCCCGCATCAGGCTCTCTGCTCAGCGGGGAGCCTGCTTCCTCCTCTCTCTCTACCTGCCTCTCTGCCTGCTTGTGATCTCTCTCTGTCAAATAAATAAATAAAATCTTAAAAAAAAAAAAAAAAGATTAGCTGTCAAAACTGAGTAAAGGATTCCTGAGAGTTTAACTTACTATATCTACTCCCTGTATACTTTAAATCGCCCATAATAAAAAAAATAAGAAAAAATTTAAAAGAGGGAAGAAAAACTGGCCTAATAATAAAAAAAGAAAGGTTGAAAACTAAAAAAAGGGTATGACCAAACAAAGTGAGGCTATTCTAATCAACAAACAGACTAACATAAAAGCAACATTTCAATGTTCTGAAGTATTAAATTCACAAGATAAAACTTTAAAAGTATACATACATAATAAAACAGCTTCAAAATACATAAAATAAAAACTAAACATAACCACAAAGAAGAGACAAATCTGAAAGTACAGTAAGATTTTAGCACATTTACCTCAGTACCTGATAGAATAAAACAGGCCAACACACACACACACACACACACACAGACAGACTTGAACATAATTAACAAATGTCCTAACTGGAATGTGTAGAAAACTGCACCCAACAACTGTAGAATAAACATTCTTTTAAAGTACATTTATAAAATCAGACCATAAGCTGTGCCATAAGGCAGGGCAAGATATTTCAAATGAAAATCTTACCAAACATGTACTATGACCACATGCAAATTAAACACTACCATGCAATTAAACAGTACCAAAAAGAGAAATCAATAAAATTATATACAACTGCAAAATTCTGTGTCCTAAAGCAGGACACAAAAAGTAACCATTAAGAAAGGGGAGGGGCACAATAGGGGTGCCTGGGTGGCACAGATGGTTAAACATCTACCTTCATCAGGTCATGATCTCAGGGTCCTGGGAACACACTCCACAAAGGGCTCCCTGCTCACTGGAGAGTCTGTTTGTCCCTTTCTGTCTGCCCCTTTCTCCCCCTTGTGCTCCCAGGCACGTTAGCAGGTGCTCTCTCAAATAAATAAAATCTTTAACAAAAAAGGCACAATAATTTGAACTATCATTAACAGAGATAAGCAAGAGAGAGAAAACTTCTTAAATACCAACAATCAAGAGAGCCTGAATCCAGATTTTACATAGGATGTGTACAAATATCAAGACAACCCAATTAAAAAATGGTCAAAAGACTAAAACAAGAACTTCACAAAATTGAAGTTAAATGGCCAGCACAAATGAAAAGCTGCTTTTCAAAAAAACAAAACAAAACAAAACACACACACACAACAAAAAAGCCGCTTTTCCTATTTAATTATCAATCAGATAACTTCAAATTAAAACCAGTGATACACTTACAGAATGGTTCAACTTGAAAGACTAGTAGAGTGTTGTAAATGATGTAGAGCAACCAGAATCCACAAACATTACAGACATAAGTACAGGCTGGTATATTCTGGAAAAATATTTTGAGGCAGAAGCTGAACCAATGCTTACTCTATTGACCCAACAATTCCATTTACGGGATTATATCTAACAAACAACAGGTCACAGGTACACCAAAAGATATGTTCAAGGAAGTTCAAACCAGTATTCTTTATTAGCCAAAAACTTTAAACAACTCAACTGTTCTTTAACTGCAGAAGAAACTGTGGTATATTTACTTAATATGATATTACACATGATGACAACAAATGAACTACAGCCACACGTCACCATGGATCCCTCAATGCAGAGCAAAAGCCAATCACAAATGAAGATAAACTGTGACTTCACTTATATAAAGTTTAAGAAAAAAGGGAGGGGCAAAATCCACAGTGTCAAAGTGAGAATAGTGGTTACCTTTGGGAGGAGGTGGTGATTACAAGGGTGGAACTCTTGGTTCTCAGGGGTTTTAGAGCAATTCAAGTATGATTTCATAGTGCTTCACAGAGCAAGTTGGAAAGCATTATGTCAGAGACAGTGGTAGAGTTCAGCTATAGCCCTAGTACTATAGAGAGGAAAATTTTATCATCTGACCACCAATTATAATTCAGTTCTTATAAAAATAAATTTTAGGGCGCCTGGGTGGCTCAGTGGGTTAAGCCGCTGCCTTCGGCTCAGGTCATGATCCCAGGTCCTGGGTTCGAGCCCCACATCGGGCTTTCTGCTCAGCAGGGAGCCTGCTTCCTCCTCTCTCTCTGCCTGCCTCTCTGCTTACTTGTGATTTCTCTCTGTCAAATAAATAAATAAAATCTTTAAAAAAAATAAATAAATAAATTTTAAATTTCAAGCCAATCTCAAAATATTTAGTACTAGAACCACTCCCAAACAGAAGCCTAATGTAATACCGTAGAAGACTAATGTGATTATTCTGAGTAAATTATCCAAAGCTTGGAACAAACTAGTAAAAACAAAGGCTTAATTACTCAATTCAGCTGCCCGATACTCCATACACCATACTTTTAATCATACCATATCAAACAAATATGATATGCTTTTCCAAATATGCTGTACTTCAGAAAACTATAATCCAAACATGATCAACATAAACAATGTTATGGTTTTTTAAATTAAAATTTTAAAATAATTGAAATTAAATTAACATATAATATATTGTTTCAGGGATAGAGGTCTGTGATTCATCAGTCTTACACAATACACAGAGCTCACCAAACACATACCCTCCTCAATGTCCATCACCCAGCCACCCCATCCCTCCCACACCCCTCCAAGTCCAGCAACCTTCAGTTTGTTTGCTGAGATTAAAAGTCTCTTATGTTTTGTCTCTCTCTGGTTTCGTCTTGTTTCATTTTTTTCCTCTCTTCCCTCATGATCCTTTATCTTGTTTCTCAAATTCCACATCAGTGAGATCATATGGTAATTGTCTTTCTCTAACTGACTTATTTCACTTAGCATTAATACCCTCCAGTTCCAACCATGTCATTGCAAATGGTTACGATTTCATGTTTTTGATGGCTGCATAATATTCCATTCTATATATATACACACCACATCTTTGTTATCCATTCATCTGTCAATGGACATCTGGGCTCTTTTCATAGTTTGGCTATTGTGGACATTGCTGCTATAAACACTGGGGTGCAGGTGCCCCTTCAGATTACATTTGTATCTTTGGGGTAAATACCCAGGAGTGCAATTGCTGGGTCGTAGAGTAGCTCTATTTTCAAATTTTTAAGGAACCTCCATACTGTTTTCCAGAGTGGCTGCACCAGCTTGCATTCCCACCAACAGTGTAGGAGGGTTCCCCATTCTCTGCATCCTCACCGACATCTGTCTCCTGATTTGTTAATTTTAGCCATTCTGACTGGTGTGAGGTGGTAGCTCATTGTGGTTTTGATTTGTATTTCCCTGATGCCGAGTGATGCTGAGCACTTTTTCATATGTCGGTTGGCCATCTGGATGTCTTCTCTGCAGAAATGTCTGTTCAGATTGGATTATTTGGGTATTGAGTTTGAGAAGGTCTTTATAGATTCTGGATACTAGCCATTTTTTTTTAAGATTTATTTATTTGAGAATGAAACTCGACCATTCTCTTACACCGTACACAAAGATAAACTCAAAATGGATAAAAGACCTCAACGTGAGACAGGAATCCATCAGAATCCTAGAGGAGAACATAGGCAGTAATCTCTTCGATATCAGTCACAGCAACTTCTTTCAAGATATGTCTCCAAAGGCAAAGGAAACAAAAGCCAAAATAAACTTCTGGGACTTCATCAAAATCAAAAGCTTCTGCACAGCAAAGGAAACAGTCAAGAAAACAAAGAGGCAACCCACGGAATGGGAGAAGATATTTGCAAATGACAGTACAGACAAAAGATTGATATCCAGGATCTATAAAGAACTCCTCAAACCCAACACACACAAAACAGATAATCATATCAAAAAATGGGCAGAAGATATGAACACTTCTCCAATGAAGACATACAAATGGCTATCAGACACATGAAAAAATGTTCATCATCACTAGCCATCAGGGAGATTCAAATTAAAACCACACTGAGATACCACCTTACACCAGTTAGAATGGCCAAAATTAGCAAGACAGGAAACAACATGTGCTGGAGGGGATGTGGAGAAAGGGGAACCCTCTTACACTGTTGGTGGGAATGCAAGTTGGTGCAGCCTCTTTGGAGAACAGTGTGGAGATTCCTCAAGAAATTAAAAATAGAACTATGACCCTGCAATTGCACTACTGGGTATTTACCCCAAAAGATACAGATGCAGTGAAAAGAAGGGCCATCTGTACCCCAATGTTTAGAGCAGCAATGGCCACGGTTGCCAAACTGTGGAAAGAACCAAGATGCCCTTCAATGGACGAATGGATAAGGAAGATGTGGTCCATATACACTACGGAGTATTATGCCTCCATCAGAAAGGATGAATACCCAACTTTTGTAGCAACATGGATGGGACTGGAAGAGATTATGCTGAGTGAAATAAGTCAAGCAGAGAGAGTCAATTGTCATACGGTTTCACTTATTTGTGGAGCATAACAAATAGCATGGAGGACATGGGAAGTTAGGAGAAGGCAGTTGGGGGAAATTGGAAGGGGAGGTGAACAATGAGAGACTATGGACTCTGAAAAACAATCTGAAGAGTTTGAAGAGGTTGGGGGGGGTGGGAGGTTGGGGGAACCAGGTGGTGGGTATTAGAGAGGGCATGGACTGCATGGAGCACTGGGTGTGGTACAAAAACAATGAATACTGTTATGCTGAAAATAAATTTAAAAAATGATTTTAAAAAAAGATTTATTTATTTGATAGACAGAGATCACAAGTAGGCAGAGAGGCAGGCAGGTGGGGGGGGCAGGCTCCCCACTGAGCAGAGAGCCCGACGTGGGGCTCGATCCCAGGACCCTGGGATCATGACCCGAGCCGAAGGCAGAGGCTTAACCCACTGAGCCACCCAGGTGCCCCTGGATACTAGCTTATCTGACATGTCATTTGCAAATATCTTCTCCCATCCTGTCAGTTGTCTTTTGGTTTTGTTGACTGTTTCCTTTGCTGTGCAAAAGGTTTTTATCTTGATTTAAAAAAAAAAAAAAAAGTTCATTTTTGCTCTTGCTTCCCTTGCCTTTGGTGATGTATCTAGGAAGAGGTTACTGCCTGTGTTCTCCTCAAGGATTTTAATGGCCTCCTGACTCCTATTTAGGTCTTTCATCCATTTTGAGTCTATTTTTGTGTGTGGTATAAGGAAATGCTCCAGTTTCATTCTTCTGCACGTGGCTGTCCAATTTTCCCAACACTATTTGTTGAAGAGACTGTCTTTTTTTTTTTTTTAAGATTGTTTATTTATTTGACAGACAGAGATCACAAGAAGGCAGAGAGGCAGGCAGAGAGAGAAGAAGGGAAGCAGGCTCCCTCCCAAGCAGAGAGAGAGCCTAATGCAGGGCTCAATCCCAGGACCCTGGGATCATGACCTGAGCTGAAGGCAGAGGCTTTAACCCACTGAGCCACCCAGGTACCCCGAGACTGTCTTTTTTCCATTGGATATTCTTGCCTGCTTTATCAAAGATTAGTTGACAATAGAGTTGAGGGTCCTTTTCTGGGTTTTCTATTCTTTTCCATTGATCCGTGTGTCTGTTTTTGTATCAGTAAGTACCAAACTGTCTTAATGGTGACACCTTTGTAATAGAACTTAAAGTGCGGAATTGTGATGCCATCACCTTCGTTTTCTTTTTCAACATTCCTCTGGCTACTTGGAGTCTTTTCTGGTTCCATAAAAATTTTAGGATTATTTGTTCATTTCTGTGAAAAAAGTTGACAGTATTTCGATAGAGATGGTATTAAATGTGTAGATTGCTCTAGATAGCATACACATTTTCACAATATTTGTTCTTCCAATCCATGAGCATAGAATGTTTTCCCATTTCTTCGTGTCTTCCACAGTTTCTTTCATGAGTACTTTATAGTTTTCTGTTGCTTCTTTGGTTAGATTTATTCCTAGGTATCTTACGGTTTTGGGTACAGTTGTAAGTGGGACTGACTCCTTAATATCTCTATCCCTACACTGTGAAGAGTTTTAATCAAGAAAGGATGCTGTACTTTGTCAAATGTTTTTTCTGCATCTATTGAGAGGATCACATGGTTCCTGTCCTTTCTTTTATTAATATATTGTATCACACTGATTGATTTGCAGATGTTGAACCAACCTTGCAGCCCAGGAATAAATCCCACTTTGTCATGGTGAATAACCCTTTTAATATACTGTTGGACCCTACTGGCTAGTATTTTGGTGAGAAATTTTACATCCATGTTCATCAGGGATATTGATCTGTAATTCTCCTTTTGGTAGGATCTTTATCTGGTTTGGGACCAAGGTAATGCTGGCCTCACTGCTGAAACTCGTAACTGATGAAACTCACAAAATGAGTTTCAAAATTTTCCTTCCATTTGTTTTTTTTTGGAACAGCTTTAGAAGAATAGGTATTAATTCTTTAAATGTTTGGCAGAATTCCCCTAGGGAGCCATCTGGCCCTGGGCTTTTTTGTTAGGAGATTTTTGATTACTGTTTCAATTTCCTTACTGGTAATGGGTCTGTTCATGTTTTCTGTTTTTTTCCTGGTTCAGGTTTTGGTAGTTTACATGTCTCTAGGAATGCATCCATTTCTTCCAGATTGTCTAATTTGCTGGCATACGGTACTGCTCATAATACGTTTGTATTTCTTCGGTGTTGGTTGTGATCTCTTCTCTTTCATTCATGATCTTATTAATTTGGGTCCTTTCTCTTTTCTTTTTTGTTAGTCTGGCCAGGGGTTTATCAATATGATTAATTCTTTCAAAGAACCAGCTGCTAGTTTCGTTGATTTGTTCTATTGTTCTTTTGGTTTCTATTTCATTGATTTCTGCTCTGATCTTAGTTATTTCTCTTCTCCTGCAGGGTTCAGGCTTTATTTGCTGTTCTTTCTCCAGCTCCTTTAGATGAAGGGTTAGGCTGTGTACTTGAGACCTTTCTACCTTTCTTGCTTCTTGAGAAAGGCTTTTATTGCAAATACCTCCCTCTTAGGACCACCTTGCTGCATCCCAAAAAAAAATATTTTTTTTTAAAGATTTTATTTATTTACTTGACAAAGATCACAAGTAGGCAGAGAGGCAGGCAGAGGGAGTGGGGAAAGCAGGCTTTCCGCTGAGCAGAGAGCCCAATGTGAGGCTCGATCCCAGGACCCTGAGATCATGACCTGAGCCGAAGGCAGAGGCTTAACCCACTGAGCCACCCAGGCGCCCCTGCATCCCAAAAATTTTGAACAGTTTTATTTTCATTTTCATTTGTTTCCATGAATTTTTTCAATTATTTAATTTCCTGGTTGACCCATTCATCCTTTAGTGCGATGCTCTTTAGCCTCCATATATTTGAGTTCTTTCCAACTTTCCTCTTCTGGTTGAGTTCGAGTTTCAAAGTGTCGTGTTCCAAAAATACGCAGGGAATGAACCTAATCTTTTGGTACTGGTTAAGACCTAATTTGTGACCCAGGATGTGATCTATTCTGGAGAATGTTCCATGTGCTCTAGAGAAGAATGTGCATTCTGTTGTTTTGGGATGGAATGTTCTGAAAATATCTGTGATGTCCATCTGGACCCGTGTGTCATTTAAAGCTACTTCCCTGCTGATCTTTTGCTTAGGTGATCTGTCCATTTCAGTGAGGAGGTATTTAAGTCCCCTACTAGCACTGTATTATTGTTGATGTGTTTCTTTGATTTTTGTTATTAACTGGATTATATAAGTGGCTGCTCCCATGTTAGGGACATAAATATTTACTATTGTTAGATCTTCTTGTTGGATAGACCCTTAATGATATGGTGTCCTTCCTCATCTCTTATTACAGCCTTTTGGTTTAAAACCTAATTTGTCTGATATAAGAAAGCTGCCACGCCAGCTTTCTTTTGATGTCCATTAGCATGATAAACGGTTTTCTACCCCCTCACTTTAAATCTGGAGGTGTCTTTGGGTCTAAAATGAGTCTCCTGCAGACAGCATATTGATGGGCCTTGTTTTTTCATCCAATCTGATACCCTGTGTCTTTTGACTGGGGCATTCGGTCCATTTACATTCAGGGTAACTATTGGAAGATACAAATTTAGTGCCATTGTATTGCCTGTAAGGTGACAATTACTCTGTTCCTTTCTGGTCTATGTTACTTTGGGGCTCTTTTTGCTTAGAGGACCCCTTTCAATATTTCTTGTAGGGCTGATTTGTTTATTGCAAATTTTTTTTAGTTTCTGTTTGTCCTGGAAGCTTTTTATCACTCCTTCTATTTTTTTTTTTTAAGATTTTATTTATTTATTTGACAGAGACACAACGAGAGAGGGAACAGAAGCAGAGGGAGTGGGAGAGGAAGAAGCAGGCTTCCTGCTGAGCAGGGAGCCTGATGCAGGGCTTGATCCCAGGACCCCAGCATCATGACCTAAGCCGAAGGCAGACACTTAACGACTGAGCTACCCAGGTGCCCCTCCTTCTATTTTCAATGACAGCCTAGCTGGATAAAATATTCTTGGCTGCATATTTTTCTTGTTTAGTACCCAACAATGTTATGTTTTTATAGAAGGACCAAAACTCTACATACTTCAGATTTCCTTAAACTTCTATTCTGCACTATTCAGGTAGATGGAAGGAGTTTCAGCTTCTAGTGGCTTCAAAATATCAAAATTTTCTAACATCTGAACTTTACTTCCATGTCTGTTTTATTTACTACCCTTTTACTGAACACAAAAGAGAAAATCAGAGGCTAAGTAGTATTGACAAGACAAAAAAAAAAAAAAAAAAGAAAGAAAGAAAGAAAGAAATTAGCAACCTTGAAAACTATCAAAGAGGTTTTACAAAGCAGTTTTACACAGGGGTTTTACAGCCCACAGATACTATTTCTCTGAAGAAACATAAAACCTATGCAACAAATTATATAAAGTGTTTCCATATACCTCGGGAAGAATCTTAACCACAAGGGAAAGATTTTTATAATTTACTTGTATCTAGACCATCTAGATACTCTTATTTTTGTCCTGAGGCCCATGTTGCCACCACTAACTCAAAATGAAAAATATTTGCTAGAATGGGCCTCTAAGGATCCATGTTTCCTATAAATGTATGCTTCCTACTCTGCTCTTGCACTGACAACCTACAGTAATAATCAACGAGCCAAACAGTTGAAAACTTAGAAGTAGTAGACATTTTCACAATAACCAGAAGAGTCAAAATTCTGAAGTACTTCAAATAATTTGAAATTAAACCAGCATGTACAAAACACCTGTCACTAGCCACTTCTCTCAACATCATCCAAAGTTAGGTGTTTCACATTAATGGATTCTCCAGCTAATTTAGGTTTACCCTGTATGATCACCAAAATTATTTTCCATTCTACTGAATATAATGTAACTTTTTGAAAAGGCTGAGTTACTGCTGCACTCGTTTCAACTGCTGTCCTAAAATACAATGATACTGTTCCAGACTCTCAAGGTGTCCTGGATCGGCTTTTTTGCCAGACTGAGTTCTTTCTTTGACAGCATATCTCCCCTTTCCCCTAAATTTGCTGTTTTTAATCAGGAGGAAGAGGCAAATAAGTAATCAAGAATTAGAAAACCATATAAAATAGAATGCTGAGATAATCTGAAATGCTCTCCCGACATGAAAACGTGTGATGTAATATATCAAATTTTATTATACCAATCTCTGCTGTTCAGGGTCCACTTCACTTACTTCCTGTTCTTGACTGACTGGGGGAAGAAAGAGATACACATGCGGGTGGAGTGAGGAGGGAACAAAGTCGTAAGAAAAAAAAAAAAATGTTCTTGAAACATTTAGACCAGAGTTCAAATCTTGCTTTTGCCACTTTCAAACCTTGAGTCTGTTACCTAAGGATCTCTGACCCTAGGTTCCCTCATCAGTAAAATGGAGGTAATATTTAATCTGCAGGGCTGATGCAAGAATTTAAAGAGGTATGTAAAGTAGCAGAATACTCACACTCATGCAAACACTCAAATATTCTACCCTAATTATGTGAAGATAAACTCTGAATTATAACCACTTTTATAAAATAAAGTTAACCTAAAAAATAATAAAATAAATACAATTAAGTTAATCTGACTTTTAACTTAGCTGAAAGAAATACTGTCATCCTTTACAACTATCCCACAATCCAAACTTGCCTTTAGCTGTCTCTGCTCCTATTACGTATCTTCAGAAAAAAATAAATTTTGCAATCTTTTAAGATTTTATTTATTTGACAGAGTGAGAGGCATCACAAGTAGGCAGAGAGGCAGGCAGAGGGGGACAGGGAAGCAGGCTCCCTGGTGAGCAGAGAGTCCAATGCGGGGCTTGATCCCAGGACTGAGCCGAAGGCAGAGGCTTAACCCACTGAGCCACCCAGGCACCCTTGCAACCTTTTAAAACAAAAGCTCTGAATGTTAAAAGATGCATACGAATTGTATTCCTTGCAGGACCACATATTAATAGCATTTAGCAAGAATTTTCTAAGTAGTTGTCTGAATAATATACTACGTTCAAACATTTCCTATTTTAGTATTTTAAGTCACAAGTCTTTTAATCAGTTCCTCACTCAATATTGCTAATCTCTTCAAACAAATCCATACTCAATAAAGCATCTATGTTATAGTTCATCCAGTTATCACTCTCCAAATAGCTGATGTCCAAGTGACCTTAATTAGTATTCTCATTAAAAAAAACACTGCATAGGGACGCCTGGGTGACTCAGTTGGTTGGGCAGCTGCCTTCGGCTCAGGTCATGATCCCGGCGTCCTGGGATCGAGTCCCGCATCGGGCTCCTTGCTCGTCGGGGAGCCTGCTTCTCCCTCTGCCTCTGCCTGCCATTCTGTCTGCCTGTGCTCGCTCGCTCTCCCTCTCTCTCTGACAAAAAAAAAAAAATCTTTAAAAAAAAAAAACACTGCATAAATCTAACACAAAGATGTTTAAGTATGAGACTTAACTAGAGACAGGAGCAGCTATATGGGAAAAGGGCACCTTCTTATAAATATAAAACTGAATACTTAGCCATAAACGTTATAGTGCATTAGCCATAAAATGTACGATTTTAAAAAGAGTTTCTATGATCTAAACCTGACAAAGAACAGCAAACTAAATGTTTAACTATTCACATGCTAGGATACTATTCAAGCTTCCTTCTGCTGCAAAAAAATAAGACTCAATTCACTGGCAAATAAAAGGATGTGGGAGGGAAGAAACCAGTACAAGTACAGCAAATAAACACTGAGCCAGGCACTTTATACATATTATCTCATGAAATCCTCCATACAATCTAGTGAATCAAGTATTATATCACAAGTTAAAAATGCTGCCAGTGAGGCTCAAAGAATTGTAAAGCACCTTGCTCAAAGATCTCTCCAATTCCAATGTTCATGTTCTCTCCAAAATGTAGATCACATTTCAATATATTTAAATTAATATGCCAACACACACTTGACCTTTCTCAAAATCCTACCAAGACTTTTACAAATAATAAATAAATAATAGTGGAATAAGTTAGTCCCAAATATGCCAATATGAAAGACCACAAACAGGTGAAAAGACAGTAAGCAAAGTGCAGAGTAATGATCCATCTGCTTAACATGAATAAACAGAAAGTTACATATGGGTATATAAATACTTTTCTGAACAGAACCACCAGAAGAGTCTTAAAGGCTATAAAAAATTTTTTACCAACAATCATTATACCCAAGTCTAACCCTAGAAATCTGTAACAGCAGCTGCTTAACCAGTAATAAATAAACCAAGCAGTCGGTTACATCAGTAAGAAATCAAACTAGCTCAGGATGGCATAAGTTTACCTGTAAAGACCAGAGTTCATATCTTCTGAGGTAATGAAAATATTTTGCATTAAGTACAGGCACACATATATAATTTTTATCATACCTGTAATGAGTGGAATGTTTTGTATACTAACTCAAAACTTTTTGCATCAAACAGCAGATTTACAGAAGATAACAACTTTAGTCTCTAAAGAAATTCCAATCCTAATTTAATGAGATTTTCTTTTTTTAAATAGTGGAAGCTGCACAGAAAAACAACAGAAATAATGCCATTAGACAATTAAACTAAAAACAAACATCACATTTTTCTAAGTAAATCAGTTAAAAGTATCCCCCAAATAAGGAAAGAATATTGCAAATAAATCTTTAAAACACTATCTGCTCACTTAATAATACTTGTGTTACACAATAGGTGCCAGGCACCATGGGACAGAGAGGTAAGTAAAACAGCCCCTACCCTTGCAAATTCAGTAAGGGATGGGAAAGATAAGGTACATATAATTACAAAATGGTATCACAAATTAGAATTGTTGAACTCACTTAGACTGGTGAGTCCAATCAAACTCTGTTAACATCTTTTTAATTAACTAACATTTAAATAAACTTGAATCACTAAACTGTATACCTGAAATTAATATTACACTATAGCTTAACTGGAATTTAAATAAAAACAAACAAATGAGCTTTAAGACAGAAAAACTCAGCCAGAGAAAAGTCAAGGCAGCCTGGAGTAGTGGTTAGGTGTGGGGTCCAAAGCTAGTCACTGGATCTGAACCTAGGCTCTACTATTTAATGGATATCTGAGTTTGATCATGTTATTAATCTGAATCTGTTTCTTATTTTTATTTATTTTCTTATTTTTAAAGATTTATTTCTTTGAGAGAGAGACAGACAGACAGAGCAGGGTGGAGGGACAGAAGGGGAAGGAGAGAGTATTCTAAGCAGATTCCACACTAAGCACAGACCCCAATGCAGGGCTTGATCTCATGACCCTGAGATCAGGACCTGAGCTGAAACCAAGAGTCAGTCGCTTAACTGACTTGAGCCACCCAGGTGCCCTTGTTTCTTCATTTTAAAAAAGGGTTAATCATACTTTCATCATAAAGCTGTGAAACTTAAAAAATAATAATAATGTATTACACCTTGGTAAGTCTAGAATAAATAATAGCTATTCTATTACTGTCATTAGCAGCACTGACAAAGGCCCAGAGAGGAGAAGAACTAGTGAGTGATATCTGGGGGAAACAAGACATACAAATGGCTGAAATGCAGTGAATGATAGAGGAGAGGTAAGTAAGGAGCAAGACATGAAGACTCTACTAGCTGCTCTATGTAATTCAGAAGTCTGCAGTCACACGTGGTTAGTCCAAGTTGAGATGTGTTATAATCATGAAATATACTTCAGATCTTGAAGACTTAGAATTAAAAAAAAAAAAAAAGGAAATGTATCTCACCTTTTTATGTCTACTTACATGTTGAAACGACATTTAGGACATACTGGGTTACATAAAACATATTATTAAAATTACAATACCCAAAAGGTAAACAATGCAGTGTCCATCACCTGATGAATGGATAAACAAAACGGCAAATACATACAACAGAATAGTATTCACCCTTAAAAAAGAAGAAAATTCTGACATCTGCTACATCATGGATGAAACCTGAGGACATTAACTGAAATCAGTCATAAAGGAAACAAATACTTATTCCACTTTTATGCGTTACCTGGGTAGTCAAATTCAGAGAAGGAAAGTAGAATGCTTGTAGGGGCTGGTGGGAGGAGAATGGGGTTATTGTTTAATAGTTACAGTATCTCAGTTTTGCAAGATGAAAAGAATTCTAGAGAGGGCTGGTGGTAATGGTTGCACAACAATGCAAAATGTATCCAATGCCACTGAATTGTACATTTAAGAATGGTTAAGATGGGGGCACCTGGGTGGCTCAGTGGGTTAAAGCCTCTGCCTTCGGCTCAGGTCATGATCCCAGGGTCCTGGGATCGAGCCCCACATAGGGCTCTCTGCTTGGCGGGGAGCCTGCTTCCTTCCGTCCCTCTCTCTATCTGCCTGCCTCTCTGCCTACTTGTGATCTCTGTCTGTCAAATAAACAAATAAAAAATCTTAAAAAAAAATGGTTAAGATGGTAAATTTTATGTGTATTTTAAAATTAAAAATTTTCACTTTTAAGTGAATATGAAAAATTTAAATTACATACAGCTTGCATTAAATTTCTATTTTGTAGCACTGTATTTAAGCCATGGTAAAATTTTCCAGGGAGAAGGGTTTTGAACACCCATGTGACAAGATCTAGAATAGTTAGCTCTAATGCCTAAGGCAGAAGTCAGCAAACTTTCTGAAAAGGGCTAAAGAATAAATATTTTCAGTTCTGTGGGCCATATTGTCATTCTCGAAAGCAGTCACAGATAATCATGTAAGTGAATGAACATGGTGGATTTGGCCCATTATCATTGGCTGACCCCTGCACTAAGGCACTATAATCAATGACTCCTGTCAGCAGAGACTGCTAGATGTTCAGGAATTTTGTAAGCCAGTTTAATATTGGTAGCTTAATATCTGCCATGGTAAGAGTATACCATGAAAATCACCAAACACTACGAATCAGTGCTGTTTTTTCTGAAGAAGTGGTTGATAAACATTTACCAACACACTACCGACTGTACTTACTTCTTTCCTATGCATTTAATTAGCTGTCCGGGTGCCTGGGTGGGCTCAGTCTGTTAAGCATCCCACTGCTGAGATCCTGAGATCCAGCCCTGAGACAGGCTCTGCACTCGGCATGGAGTCTGCTTCAGATTGTCACCCCTTCCCTACCCCTCACTCACACATGTGCTTTCTCTCTTAAATAAATAAAATCTTTAAAAAATAAATAAAAAATAAGATTATACTAGTTGTGAACCATCTTTGAAAAAAAATGGATAGTCATTTAATAGTCATCTGAATAACTGGAAGTTTTTATTAAATACACATTATTGTGCATACTGGTCTAGATTCACCTGTAAACAAATATTTACTGAACCCAAACTATGTGCTACGCTTTGGTAACACAATGATGAACAAAGATCATCTCTAACAGAAGAAATAAGCATCAATCAAATAATCATATCAATAATGAATTTAAATTGTGATGCATTATAACCAAAAAACAGAGTGCTGTAAGAAAATACAACAAGGAATCCCAATCTAGTCTAGACAATCAGGGATACTTCTCTGAGAAAGGGACCTTTGCCCCGAGATTTAAGGTACAGGTAGGAATGTGCAGAGTAGGACGCATTCCAGGTAGCAAGAACAAATGGCAAAGAAGTCCTGAGGCAGGAAAAAAAATGTAGCAACAGGTCAGGGAACTGAAAAGTCAATATGGCAAGAGTTAAGTGACCAAGGAGGAAAGAACACATCAGAATGGAGAGAGAGGTAGGCAGGCGCCGTAAGCACACAAGGCCTCAAAGCAAAGTATGTAAGTCTAAGATCAGTGGGGAGCTATTAGTTTTAAGGATAATATGATCTGATTAACATTCTTTAGAGATTGCCGTAGGAATGAATGTTGGGGGGGGAGGAGTAGTGAGGTGAGGAGACTCACCAGCAAGCTCCTATAGTTTCCAAGCAAGAGACAATGGCAACTTAGTGGAGTCAATCCTAAATCTTAAAAGTACTTACTTAATCTATTAAATACTCAGAGCAATTTAAAGTCTCAGGACACCACTCTTAGAAATTTGAAACCCCAGTTTTTGTTTATGAATGTGTATCTACTGACGTTTTTGCTATATTAAAAATTAAAACTGAGGCATATTTAAAAATAACAGTAAACTCATTATGTTAATATAAATAACATTCTTATGAAAAGTAACTATATTTCCCCAATGTGAAGAGTAGCACTGTTTTAAATTTTTGCACATCACTTTAATCTAATGGAAGAGAACTGGATTTTCACATCTGTCGTGGTATCTCACATTTTCACATGCTGTTGATTTTTGAGAGAACTAGAAAAACACAATGGAATTATTGTGAAAATAGTTTTGATCTCATGGTCCTTCTAGAAGGGGTCTGGGCCCCCCCCCCCCACCATGACACTGAGTCATGTAATCACAATGAGATGCACTTCGCAATAACTAGGATGGCAATAATCAAAGACAGACAATAACAAGTGTTCCGGGGAATGTAGAGTAATTGGAATCCTCATGCACTGCTGGTGGGAATTTAAAATGGTGCCATCACTTTGGAAAATAGTTTGGCAGTTCCTCAAAAAGTTAAACATAGTTACCACATGACCCAGCATTTCCACTCACAGGTACAAAGAAATTACAAAAGCATATGTCCACACGAAAATTTCTGAGTTATTCACAGAGACATTATTCAGACTGGTCAAAATGAAACAACCCAAATGATTAACAACCCACTGGCTGATGAATGGAGAAATAAAATGAGAAATACATCCATCCAATGGGATATTATTCGGCAATAAAAAGAGCTGATCCATGCTACAACAACACAGATGAACCCTGAAAACATTACACTAAGTGAAAGAACATAATCACAGGTTTTCAAAATCTGTATTTTACACTTTTAGCACATTTCAAATCAATCCAACCACATTTTAAGTATTCAACAATCAGCTGTGGCTGGTAGTACCAAAGTGGACAGTGCATTTTAGATCCATCATAAAGTAGAAAGTTAAATGGTGTTTGTGGTAATGATCATGACACACAGCAATTTCCCTTAGCAAGAAAAGGCTCAAATCTATGCAATACAGTATTTGTTATGTCTAAGTATGTTAATACTTTTCTAAAAGTTTCAAGCGATGAAAACATTTTCTGAAATTAGAATATATGTTGCCTGAATATTTCAGGTAACTGTATTTCAAATCTTACAGTCTAAGCTACAGAGCTATAAAATCCCAGAACAAGCTAGTTAGATGTTACCTGGAAGCTCCCTTCTATTCTCTGCACTAATTTTAATGAACGGTCGACACATGCTACACCCCCACCCTGATCCCATTTTGGACTTCATCTCTCTTGTTGATACTTAGAAGTCCTTAAACTGTTTCCCATAGTAGATAATGAATAATTAATAGGGGGAGAAAAAGTCTCCTACACAGGGACTCTTTGCCAATACACACAACTTATCTGGTTGTTGTTTTTTTTTAACCTACTTACTTATATTATGAAAAACCCTATTTACAAAATCACCTTGAAACACACACAGTTAAGTTTATATTCTAACCACCCTTAACTAGAAATTTAAACATTACTCAACTGACTGCTCAATCAAAATAAATTTCACTTTAACTTCAAAGTGTTGTTATTATCAACTCCAAACAAGCAACACTAAATACCAACTGTATTAAGGTATCCTGTTTCTGCCTATTAGTTATATACACTCAAACAGAACCCGAGGATAAAATAAGAAAATTAGTTACCACCTTACAATGCATTTTATATAACGGACCCAGAAAGCTTAATATAATTTCATCCAATCAATTATTAGAACATTCATATAAATACTATTTCAGTATAATGTACTAACAGAATTTACATTATACACAAACCCATATTGAAAGAGATTCTTAACTGTAGAATATGGAATTTGCTTATAAAATGTCTAAGTCTTCAATATTTTCCTTTTCTAAGTCTTCTGATTACCATACCCTCTTCATCTTAAAATTAGATTAAAATTTTCAGGACCAAATATTTCCCAATTTTTTACTGAGCATTTTTACTGAACATGGAATCTTAATGTCATTAATATATTTTAATGACAAATTTTACTCTGTAACAAATAGTTTAAATCAAACCATTTAATTAAAATTTAAGTTACAAAATTATATACTTTCTTTTTTTTTTTTTAAAGATTTTATTTATTTATTTGACAGACAGAGATCACAAGTAGGCAGAGAGGCAGGCAGAGAGAGAGAAAGGGAAGCAGGCTCCCTGCTGAGCAGAGAGCCCGATGCGGGACTCGATCCCAGGACCCTGAGATCATGACCTGAGCCGAAGGCAGTGGCTTAACCCACTGAGCCACCCAGGCGCCCTAAAATTATATACTTTCTTGAGCTTCAAGTCAAATTTACAAATCATCTGCAAATTGCTTTTCTTACACTCATATTTTTCCTGTGTTTCCCTTAACAGACCCCACAGGTAGTTCAACTTATCTTCAGGTTCTTGGTGCTGTGATACATGTCTTCTTTTTTTTTTTTTAATCATGTTTTCTGCTTCAGCAGAAAGCATTTTTCAGAATAAAAATTCAACTGCCATTAGAGTAAGTTGCTTTGGAAAAGCTTTAATTTAACAAATTTACTTTGGTTACAGAAGAGTAAGATTAAAACTTCCACAGACTTTAAACTTCTAAGGCCATCATCACAAAAAGCAAAAACAAACAAACCCACACAGACAGAACATCTTAAAATGACTTAAGTGAATTTTTCTACTTATAAAATATTTACTCTTTCTTCCTAATTTTTTACAATAAAGTGCTGAAAAGCAGGTAGGAAAGTAGAGACCTGAACTAGGAATCCTAGAAAGACGACCCACAGGCTTAAAAGTTAGTATTGCTACACATATACTAGAAGAGCTAAAATGAGAAAGACTGACACTATCAAATGCTAGCAGGGATGAGGAGCAACAGGAACTCCCATGCACTAGAGTGGAACTTTAAGACGTTAGAATTCTTTTTTAAAACATAGTTTTTTATAAAACTAAGCCTATAGCTATCCTATCACCCACTCATTCCACTTCCAAGTATTTAATAGGAGAAACACATCTGTCCAACAAAAATGTGTACAACAGTGTTCATAGCAACCAAGTGCTAGAAGCCCAGGTGGTACATTAGCTCAACAGGAGTACATTAACTATGGCATATTCATACAGTGGGAAACACAGCAAGAAGAAACTACTGGTATACACAAGAAAGAACCTCAAAAACATTACTCTGAGTGAAAAAACCTTACCCAAAAGAGTACATACTATCTCATCTCACTTATATGAAGTTCTAGAACAGACTAACAGTGAAAAACAAGAAGTCAGTGGTGGATGGAGGAGAGTGGGACTAAATCAACTGGGAAAGGTCAAGAGAGAACTTTCCAGTCAACTATAAAGTTCTGCAACTTGATAAAGCTTTGGATCATACAGGTGCATGTATTTGTGAAAAACATTTAATGGTGGTATTTGCAACTCACTCTGAAATGCCTCCCCAAAAAGGGAACTAATGTGTGATTAGTTGCATGACAGAGCAAATACAGCAAAATGTAGGTGATGCACATGTGAATATTCACTGTACCACTCTTTCAACCTTCCTGTATGTTGGAAAACAAAGATGTTAAAGGAAATTTTTATACATTTGAGAACACCCCCCCAAAATGTGATTCAGTAGGTGGTAAAAGTTTCTCCCGTGATGGTACGCTCTATTTACTGCTTCACAAAACACACCACCTTTCAGAACTGAACTATATAAACCAATACTCCATTTACTATTCCTGTTCAAAATTACATGTACCTCTCAGGAATTGTCTCCTCACAGACTTCGCATTATTTTAGATCGTCAGAGATCAATTCAACAATTATGAAAAAATATCTTGGGATGCACATTCAACAATAAGCTAAAGCAAATTTGTTGAATTCTTCAAGATTCTTAATTTAACAGCCAAGTCTGTATACCTCAACAGCTTTTAAGTAGTACATTATTTGGTAACATTCTCCATTAACTCTAATTTTGTTCTCTTTTATTCGACTGCAATCGCTAGTATCTGCAAAACGTGGCTACCATCCCTCTAAAATCAAACAAAAACCTTCCCAATGACTGGCACCTAAGAGATGAGAGATAAATATACAAAAAAGAAAACAGCAAGTCATCAATGAAAGTCGTCATCCACCTTTCCTCCTTAAGCCTAGTACTATTAAGAAAGATGCTCCTGAAAACAATTTCTACGTCAGGGTTGGTTTTTTCTTGAAGACTGCAAGGTAGGATAAATTTCAGCCATCAAAACGCAAAACTAAATGTACACGTGCTCCTCGCCCCCAAATCTACCTTAACCCGCAAGCAGGTAGAAACAATGAGCACCCCTTCTTCTTCTTCTTCTTCTTTTTTTTAATTCAAGAGACAAAACCACAGATGAGGCTAAAGCGAACCCTCGCCCCAGCCCAGCCTCCACCCGCCCGGAGAGCGGCGGTGGTCCCTTTCCTTTGTGAGCAGCCGGAGGGAGGCGGCAGGGGGGGGGAGCGGGGAGCCGGGGGAGGAGGCTGGTGGTCGGCGGACTCGGGAGCAGGAGGAGGGCGCGGAGGGAAGCAGCGTCGGCGCGTCCCACAAACAGGCCGCGGGGCCCCGCCACAAGCCTCTGCGGTGTCCCAAGGAGCACACCCAGGAACTTGGGTGTGATCTAATTCGAGAAGCAACCCGCGAGAGAGGGGCCGAGGGCACTTCGGGGGACGACCCCCTCCCAGGCCCTTCCAAAACCGTCTCCTCCTGCCGCGGGTGGAGGTCCTGCCGCCACCCCCACCCTGGGCCCGAGGCCAGGGCGGCCCTCACCTGCTGGACGGAGCTATTCTCGGGCACAGCGAACTCCTCCTTCTCCTTCGGGGTCTTCACGGTGACTTTCATGATCTTGGGTTCCGCAGAGGCAGCGGCCGCGGGGGCGCCGGCACCTTCGGCCGCGGCGGCGCTGTCCTGGGAGCTCGGAGGGCCGCCGCTTTCACCACTCTCGGCCATGGCGGCGGCGGCGGTGACTCAGGCGCGCAGGAGGGAGCGGGCGAGCGAGGGGGAGCCAGCAGACGGCAGAGCCGGCCGGCCCGGGCAGCGGAGAATGCGCGGCACGCCGCCTCAGCGACAACGGGTGCAAGGCCGCCCTGGCAGGCGAGGGGCCGCGGAGCTTGGCGTGGGCTCCGGCGCAGGCCCGGCTCGGGCGCTCGGCAGCCGCCGTGTGTTCAGACGCCGCTCGGTCGCAGCGACATCCGCAGCCGCCGCCGCTCTTCCTCCTCCCCGCCCCTCCCCCCCCACGTCCCTCGGCCGGCGCCGCGCAGGGCACGCCGGGTAACTCGGCTGGCGGCGTCGCCGAGTCATGCCCGGCCGGCCCCGCGGCCGGCCCCGCGGCCACCTCCCGCTGCTTTTCTTTCCTTCTCCCGCTCCATTGTTCAGAGGGTGGGCGCAGCCGGAGTGGAGGACTAAAAGCAAATGGGGCGGGAGAGATCAGTTCATTTCATTTCATCCCCTTCGCGAAAAAAATAAATTAGGGGGTTCTGGGAGGTGCTGGGACGGCGCGCTGTGATGACCTCACGACTAGCGAAATTACTAGAAGGGGGGCTCGACCACTGCGCGCAGCAGCCACCCATGCGCCTGCGCGCTGGTGGTCCAGCTCGTGTCCCCCGCCCCCTGCAGACCCCGCGGTGGCCTTGCCTTGCCCCTCCGCGCCCTCACGCTCGCGTCGCCTTTGCGAGCGCCCTGTACCCGGACGGGAGGGGAGTGAAAATGCTGGCGAGCTTTGCTGTGGCTTTAACATCCTTCCGTTTGCCTACTTGTAGGCTTTTAAATGGTTGATCCAATGGTCCGGTGCGCGGGAGTTGGAAGCTAAGTTAATGGAGGAACGATCTTCATCGTAACGAAGGAAAAATGGGCCGCAGACACCCTGCGCAATCCCGCGGAGTCATTGCTCCACGGCCACGGAGTCCCGCCCTCGGGTCAGCCGGGTCTGGTCGGGCGATCAGGCCACCTCTATTGACAGTGGCCTCTCCTCCCGCTCTGACAGCCCTGCGCAAGCGTCCCGAATTCTCTGAACACTATCCATCAAAACATGTGGGACAGAAACAGGGTGAAAAAGGACTGCCCACCCACCTGGACCGTTTAATATAGCCGAGGTGTTCATTTTGTACTCTATCAAATCAAGTTACTGCCGCAGTTCAGACTTCAGGTGTCATTAAAGGCAGTTAGCTGTTCAAAAGTCGTTTTCAGTAAAGTATGGGCACAAATAAGAAGTTGATTATTTTCCCCCTGACAGTCCTGAATTTGAAATGACATCATCATTTGCCTTTAAAGATGACTTGCAAGGAATAGAGAACCTAGGACATTAACTTTATTAATCAGTATTGCGCAAATGGGAACTGTGACAGCCCACTGTGACCCAAATATGCAAAGACACAGTCTGTATTTCTGTTTTTAAACAATCCAGCCCTGTTCTGGCAAAAAAATATTGTCCCATGAAGACTACTTTTTAGCAGAACCCCTTTGAAATCTGGGTGTAAGAGTTATGAAAGAATAAATTGCAATATAGACATCATTTGACATCAATGAGATTTCTGGCAGCATTGCTCAATAAGGTGACGAGATTACGCAAGGCTCTCTGCTGAAGGATACGTGTGGCTAAAGTGTGACTACTTGCATGTGTCTAGATGTGAGGTAATCACTACTTCTCAAGGTAGAAAGTTCCACCGTTGGACAACCAAGTATTATCTCTAACCCCGTTCTTATGAAATTGCTCTGTAATTATCTATGTCTTTTTTAATTTCTAAAAAAAAAATATGTATGTGCACAATTTATGACAATACAATTTATCTCTAAGAATACATGGTATATATACCCCCTTTTTATTTTTATTTTTTTAAGATTTTATTTATGACAGAGACACAAGAGAGGGAACACAAGCACAGGGGAGCTGGAGAGGGAAAAGCAGGCTCCTCACTGAGCAGTGAACTGGATATGGGGCTCTGACCCAGGATCCTGGGATCATGACCTGAGCCTTAGGCAGATGTTTAATGACTGAGATGCCACTTTTTAGAAATAATCCTACCTTTTAAGGAACCATTGGTAGTGGGGGTCTAGATGGGGATCAACAAATTTCCGGAGAAGTCTAGATGATAAATATGTTGGGCTTTTCAGGGCCTACATTCTCTATCTCAAATAATCAGCTCTACCACAAACCAACCATAGACTACACATACATGAATTAGTGGCGGTGTTCCAAAACCACTTAAAAAACAGGCGTAGGATCTAAATGGAACCCCAGGGTCTACATGTCTACTTGAGGCATTTTCTTCTAAATCTTTTTTTTTTTTTTTCATTAAATGGTCAGTTGGAAAAACATTACAGAAGCATACTTCATTCATTCTACAAACATCAATTGAGCACGACCAAAGTCCAAATACTAGTTGAGAATACAAGACAAATAAGACTTAGTCCCTGTCCTCAGAAAATCTAGAGGCTCTTTGGATGAGGAGGAAGAGAAGTAAGGGAGAGAGCAGTGACATGCTGGTAAACGTTTAATGACCAGATCTCCAGAAAACAAGTTTTGATTCATAGCATTTGCCAATTTCCTTGAGGTAAATATTTGCAAAATAGCCCATCTCAAGCTACCATCTTGCTCACCAGAGTCCTGAAATTTTACCAGTCAGTTCTTACAAGCCAATATGAGCCAGACATCCAAATTTCAAGTACAATGGTAAAAGGTCATTGTTCACAAGGTAGAAGAATTCTTCCTTGACAAAATGAGGCAATTAATTCAACCAACACGAATTTATTGATCACATTTTAATGCTGTGTCGAAGAACTTATGAAGCTTCAACACAAGGTATATACACCTGTACTACGTGTACACAAAGTACTACAACACAAAGTAGTATACATATCATGTCAAACAAGTAGTATAAATAACATGCATTCATCATGTTACTCCCCTTACTCAAAATCCATCGGAAGTTCTGTGTTGCCTGGAAAATAAAGACCAACTTTCTTAACTAGAAATTCAAGTTCATTCCTGGTTGGACTTGCAAGTTTCATTCCCATTACCCTATAGATACACTCCACTGCAGTCATACTTATTTAGAATCCCTCATACGGAGCGCCTGGGTGGCTCAGTGGGTTGAGGCCTCTGCCTTCGGCTCAGGTCATGATCTCGGAGTCCTGGGATCGAACCCCGCATCGGGCTCTCTGCTCAGCAGGGAGCCTGCTTCCTCCTCTCTCTCTGCCTGCCTCTCTGCCTACTTGTGATCTCTGTCAAATAAATAAATAAAAATCTTAAAAAAAAAAAAAGAAGCCCTCATACATTATATTTTCCTCACCTCTGGTCATTCCTTCAAGTCATTACACACACACACACACACACACACACATTGTGCCCATTATTGCTGCCCCCTCTCTAACACACCTTGAACACCCACACCTGTGGAATCAATTTTTTTCTTTGATCCCCCGTCATAATTATTAGAACAATTTACCTAACAATTCATCACCTGTAATATAGTTTCTATTGTCTAAAACTATTCTTCTGCCATCAGTATAGCTCACACCCTTATTAACTCTGGCCTAGATTACAACCATAACATCCTACAGAAGTTCTTCTGCCTCAGGGTAAAGCCTCCTTCCTCAAAACTGTCTCCTCTTTGTTGCCAACTTATCCTTCTATAACTAAGCTTTGCTTATGATGCTTAGAAATTTTTCCTGAGCTCTCACCAAAGTTTTAGAACAATATCTAAACTTCGGGGTATGGTCTCCAGGCCCTCTCTGACCAAAAGACATTGCTTCTCCTTCATCTCTTACCCCCAACCAAATGGGTACCCTAAGCGCTCCAAGCCTGTCCTGCACTTTCCTGCCTCAAGTTTTCAACGCAACATTTTCACTACAAGTAGATTCTTTTCTCTCATGTTGACTCCATTGCTTTACCCACCTGTCAAGCTTCACCTGAAATGTGACTTTCCCTAACAATTTTTCCCTGATAACCTTTTTGATCAGAAATTGTCTCGAAACACTCCATATTTTCATATAGCTTTATTACCTTTTTGGTGTCATGCCTTGTATTACACTTAATTGTGTGCATATCTCCTTTGTTAGACAAGGTCCTTGAAAACAGGGATTAAGTCTTAATCATTATATGTACCCCCCAGTGCCCAAACTAACTTGGCATGGGAGCATTTACTTTTGAACTGAAGTGTTGAATTGTCATGTTTCTACTAGAGAGGAAATTCATTTGAATCAATAGATCATTTTATACCCGAGGTTTATGGCATAGTGACAGATAGAAAGATAATAGATTTGTACCTACACCTCTTGAAACGTATTTGTTTGCAATAAGTTCAGAGGAAGGAAACATTACTTATTCCTGCTTGGGGTGAGGGAGGGGAAGGTGGGTGAGTCAGAGAAGAATTCTGAAGGAAATGTTTGGCGCCAGGCCTTAAGGAATAGGTATGATTTTGTTAAGCTTGTGAACAGGCAACATTGTGATGCAATGGTGAGAAATAGAAATTCTGCTAGAGAGGAGCCTGGGTGGCTCAGTCATTAAACCTCTGGCTTTGGCTCAGGTTATGATCCCACGGTCTTGGGATCAAGCCCCGCATCAGAATCCCTGCTCAGGGGGAGCCTGCTTCTCCTACTCCCCCTGCTTGTGCATGCTCTCTCTCTCTCTCTCTCTCAAATAAATAAATAAGTAAATAAACAAATAAAATCTTTAAAAATGAAAGAAAAAGAAATTCTGCTAGAGCACTGATCTAAAGTGTGGTCCACACCCTAGGAACACAACTATCTTTAGGGGTACTTCAAAATCAATGAGAATAGGCTAAAACATTCAATAAGTTTCTGAGCCTTGGGGCTGAGGAAGAGGTGGTAGTGATGAGAGGGGCTTACCTTATTAATTCACCACCTGAAACTAGACCACTGGATGGAATGCTTCCACCACAAGCTCTGAATGAAGGTTGCAAAGTAGAATCCCACGGCTCCACGTGGCACTGCAGAACGTACAGGAGCAAAGAAAGGGCCAGGAGCACACAAGAGAAGGAGATATGGCAAGCCTCTGAAGAATCCACCTGTGGTCCTTATTTTATTCTAGTCTCACTACATTTTTACTTTTTATTTTGAAATAATGATAGCCTCACAGGAAGTTGCACAAATAGTACAGAGACCCAGATACCCTTCACCCAGTTTTCCCCAGTGGTGACATCTTAACCTGTTGCCTATGATCAAACTAGGAAATTGACATCAACTAGACTGCACGCCTTATTCAGTTTGCACCATGATTTTTAACCTGTATTCATTTGTGTACAGGTGTGTGTTTGTGTGGTTCTCTCCAGTTTAATCCAATGTATAGATTTGGGTAACCATAACCACAGTCAAGACACAGAATGATTCTACCAACCAGTAGAACTTTTTAAAATTTTAACTTTAATTTTTTTTAATTTTAACTTTTTTTTTTTTAACAGTTATCTCTGTCCCCAATGTGGGGCTCAAACTCATGACTCTGAGGTCAAGAGTTGCATGCTCTACTGACTGAGCCAGCCAGGCACTGTTTCTTAACCTTCTTGTACAGCAGGGTTTCCCCATCTTGATACCACTGACATTTAGGGTCAGATAATGCTTTGTTGTGGGGGCTTCCCCTGCATTTAGTAGCATCTCTGACCTCTACTCACTAAATGCCAGTAGTGCCCCCAGCCCATCCCACCCCTAGCATGAGAATCAAATGACTCTAAATTCTGCCTAATGTCTCCAGGAGACAAACTGCCCCTGGTTGAGAACCACTGCTGTACAAAGAACCATATTTCACTACAAAGTCTCTTTAATTCTGAGTCACTTTAATAGTCATGATAAACCCTTATGGATTTTCCCCCAATGTGGGTAAGTACTTCCAGGATTCCATTATGAACTTGAATTTAACCACAGTTGTTTCTTTTCACCTCCTCAGTTCTTATCAGTAGTCTGGAATTTCCCAGGGCCTTATGAAAATGTCTAAAAATATTCTAGGACTATTCTCCTTTGACCTCTCTTATGAACAGGTACTACTGATATCCTGACTCACCGTCCCTAGCGCAAGCGTTGACTATCTTACAAAAGTGGTCAGACTGGTTCTCCCGGAAACATATAAATACAACAATAAATATTTTTATAATTAGACTCAAGCTGAGCTTTATTCTGTATAGAATTCCAAGCCCAGTGATTTCTTTTCAGAAGACAACTTTATTCAATACATAAGTATTTTGAATGTGTTTCCTGACCTTAGGAGGTTACATTACATAAAGAGTCTGCCTTCATGTTGCATAAACCGAGTAAAGGAACCATGGGGAAATTTTAGGTGCTCTCTGTAGGTTAAAGTGTGCAAAACCTACTGCATGAAGCAAATAATTTAGGAATTCCAGAGCATAAAATGCTTCTGGGAAACAAAAATTCTTCTGGGTGTTGGAGAGTTTTATAGCACTCAAGAAGTTAACCTGTTGACGGGCACCTGGGTGGCTCAGTTGCTTAAGTGTCTGCCTTTGGCTCAAATCATGATCCTGGGGTTCTGGGGTCAAGCCTCCCTGCTCAGTGAGGAACCTGCTTATCCCCCTGTCCTATGCCCTTCCCCCCATGCTCTCTCTCTCAAGTAAATAAATAAAATCTTAAAAAAAAAAAGAAGTTAACCTGTTGAGATATTTTATACAGGAAGCTGAGAGGTGTTTTTTAAAAAGTGTATAATCTTCTCATCATTCTATTTCATCCAAATAGTTCTTACAAACTTAGTTTCCAAATGGGTTAAAAGTGAAGACAGAACAGCCGTGGGTTATCTGAGTTGTTCTGTCATCTATCAAGTACTGTGAACAGTCTGATATTTTTCCCTATTACAAGCTAACAGTTTCAGGAATGCTGGCAAGAAGATACAAGACTCCTAGACCAGAAACAAAATACTTTGTCACTAACAGCAGTAACAGTAGCCAGTGTTTCAGCATTTTCTTGTACCAGTTCCCCAAGCCCTAACTTCTGCAGAAGGATACAGAGGGGGCCAATGACACCTGTGCACACAGTGGGTTGCATTCTAAGAGAGGAACCCCAAACTTGGGGAACTTGGATCTGCTAAGTGGGCAGTAAACCTGCAGATCTTTGCTTTGCGGGGAGATCTGATAGCCTCAAAGATGTTCACTATACAAATATCTTTGAAAAACAAGTCCAGAACAAAGGCAGTTTTCTATTGTAGCTATGACCAATAAGCACAAATTCAGTGGCTTGAAACGAGAGATTTGTTATTTTACAATTCTGGAGGTCAGAAGTCCAAAGCGGATCTTTCTTTTTCTTTTTCTCCCCAGTTTTATTGAGATAGAACTGACATATTGTATAAACTTAAGGTGTAAAACATGGTTTGATGTATGCATATATTGCAAAATGATTACCATTAATTAATAATAATACCATTAATTAATAATTACTATTAATACCTATCATCTCACATAGTTACATTTGTTCTTTGTGATTAGAAGTTTTAAGATACACTCTTAGTAACCTTCACATATTCAATATGGTATTGTTAACTATAGTCATGATGCTGTACCTGACATCCCGAGAGTTTAATCTTACACCTGAAAGTGTGTACCATTTTGTTTTCATTTTTTGTCATTGTCTTATCTAAATTCAAGTTAGTTAACATGTTGTGAATTATTAATTTCAGGGTAGAATTTAGTGATTCATCAGTTGTATATAATACTCAGTGCTCATTATTGACGTAAACCAAGTGCCCTCAATGCCCTTCACCCAATTACCCCAGCTCCCCCCTCTCCCGACCCCCCTTCCCTCCAAAATGAATCTAAAGGGCAAAAATCAGAGGCTGTGTTCCTTCTGGAGGCTCTAGAGGAGAATCTGTTCCTTGCCGTTTTCAGCCTGTAGAGAGCGTTCACATTCTTTGGCTTGGGACCAAGTTACTCCAACCTCCGTTTCCATTGTCAATCTCTGACTTTCCTGACCCCCCCTCTCACTTATAAGGACCCTTGTGATGACATTGCCCGTCCCAGATAATCCAGGATAATTTCCCTATCTCAGGACCCTAACCACAGCTGTAGAATGCCTTTTGTGTTTCAAATGACAGATTCATAGGTTCCAGGGATTAGCATGTGGACATCCTGGGAGAGCCATTATTCTGCCCACCACCCCATGCAGTGAACGCCTGTATTCCCAATATGTGCAGAATTAGGAAAGACCCACAAAGAACTACCTCCTGGGCATATCTAGCCCTTGTTTCTACACTTTCTTGGCTTCTGGCAAACTTTCCCATGAGTATGCCACTCTGTTCATCATTCTGATTAAACTGCCCACCAGAGGCTGGGGGTAAAACCCATTCAGTTTGTTTCATACAGCCCTTAATAAAGCTAATATCAACAGGATTCTAAGTAGCAGGATGAGGCCAGCCGTTAGTAATTGTACTCCTCAGGGGTCTAGACCAAATCAGCTGAACTAATCCCATAAAGCAACAAGGTCTACTTTGGCTGCCTCCTAGATACTTTTCTGTATTGACTTTTCCCCTTGGCCCAAGGTCATTAATCTAGGTAAAGCAGGTGCATTAGCAATTGTATGTCCTTCGCTGTGGCCCACAAGGAGGAAATCTAGGGCATTTGTATGAATGATAAAGCTTACTTGAGTGCCTTCCAGGGCAATGGGAAACATTGATCTCTTCAGCTAAAGTCAGGACAAATTTTATTCCACTGCTTCTAACTGGGCGGTTGGTTCTCATCATACAAATAACTGCACGCAGTTTGCATACAAACAGCAAGTTATCCCTAGGAGAAATTCATCCAAGTTATCAAGGGCAGCATCATTTAGGAGAGTTCTCCCTGTTATCTCTCTAGGGCTCTGGGATCTCCTAATGGTATTTTCTTAAACACTTGAAGTTCTCTTTTGACCACTCCCAAGGTGCAAGCCGCTGTTGTTTTCAAGAGGAAGCAAGTTAACTCCTGACTTCCACATAAAAAGCCCAGTCCTGGGAGCTCCCAAGCTGCACCTGCCCCCTTCCCAGTTGTGATCTACATCAGTTGGGGGGCACAGGTTGACGTGTCTTCATGGTGGCCTCTCAGCCAGTTGGTAGGCCTTCGGGTTCCTTGATCTGCTTGAATTGAGCCTAGTCCTTATTTACGGAGTCTAGTCGAAACTGTTTGTCCAGGTGGCATTCATTCAGTCCACAGGACTAGTAAAGGCTCCAGGAATGCGAGTGGGAAAGATATCCAGAGATACTGACAATAATTTGCATGAAAGGTTCAGGGACTGGGCTGTTCCCTGCCATTTTCAATCAGCCTCTTATTAAATCCATGGAGAATGGTGATCAGTTGTGGTCAGAGCTATCTGGTGGGGTACAGCAGACCCAACAGTCAATTAAATTTGGTATTGGCTCAGGGGAACCTTACCTGAGTGCTTTCCTTTATGAAGAAAGGTCCAGGGATAGCTTGGAAATATGGAGGATTATTAATGTCTCTCCCTCTCCTGTGCTTCCCAAGGTCCAAGACGTTCTTTTCCCTGGTGTTGGGATTGCTTACTTCCACCACCAAAATACCAGTGTTTCCCCTTTCACTTTTTCCCTAGCCATCTCCCACTTACACCCAGACCTAGTGTCCAGATGGTAAGATGCAAAAGGGATGAGGACATTTTTCTAAAACTCACAGGCCACTATAAGGGAACACGGAGAGACTCTGCTCAGCTATGTAGTTATTATCTCTATGCACTAGGCCCATATCAGTCCAACAGGAGAATCCAGGTAGCTGACATAGAATTAACTTTAAATCCCTTAGGCCTCCATCCAGAAGGGGGGGGCGGTACCAAGGGGTCCCACCAACTTGGTGCCACCAAGAGAGTATACCAACCAGGCCAGTCTGCAGTTGACATTAGGGGAAAGAGAAGTGGCAGGCCCAAGAATGCCTCGGGGAGACTGCTGGATTTTCAAAGTCTTTATGTGAACTCCTCACCCTACCCATTTGTCCTTCTCATAATCTAGGAAGTGGCCAAGAGGAGATGCTTCCTTTCTGCGAACAGCCACATGCAGTGACCAAAATATCCCAGCTAATGTCTATGAACTAGGAGAAGGCGAGGGATAGCGAGTAAGAAATCTTTTTGAGTTGATTTCTGAAGTGAACTGTTCCAACACTCGACACTACCAGATGCCTGTGATTAGCAGAAAGCATGGGAAGTCCATTAAGTACCTTGACCATTACCCCGTCGTTGAGTGGCTTTTGCAATAAAAAGTACACCATTTTCGGGTTGCAAACAGTCCAGAAAGCCTAACACGTGACACAGATTAGCTTCAAGAACCACATGATGTGAGTAGAGTCAGTCAATTGGACTGGAACAGTAACACTGAAGCTCAAACAGCGTCAAAGGCAGGGAGGCGCCCCTGGTCGCCTGGGGAGAGGATCACAAGTCTAAAGGAATCCAGGACTCTCGCAGGGTGGGCTCCTTCGCTGTGAAACAAATGTGTCACCTTTAGTCAGGGGTCCTGGTATGGCAGGCAGTGGTAGGGTAGTTTCTCTTTGCATGAGAAACGTTAATTCCTATACTCTGCACCCAGTCTATGACTGGTGCGGACTGTGCCCGGCACAGTGACAGATGCAGATGGCAGTGGTGGTCAGGGCAGCACAAAGCTCTGCCAGAAGCTGGACTCTAGGCAGTCTCCTCAGAATGGGCCCTTCCAGGGACATCTCCATGAGAGACGCATGTGGTTGGCTCCACAGCTGTCCTTTGTTTCCATAGTTCACGTCCCCAAAGAGGAGGGATCTATTCCATCTGCCAGTCTGTGGCTTTCCAAGCTCAAACCAAAGAGCCAGACCATTGGCAACAGCCCAAGAGTCAATAGGGCAGAAATAGAGGGGCCTTGAATTCTGGCCACTGAGGGTTCCACTTTTGGTTCTACACATTGACACTGACTTGAACGGCTGTTACGGTTCTGAAACTATAGCCAAACCATCAGTGAATCAAACCCAGGCATGTAGGGGGAACTGTGGATCGAGAGCTCCATTGAACCAGTGGTTTTGCTTCCAGCAGAAAAGTCAAAGGGAGGAGAAGGCAAGGATAGAGCTTCTCTCAGGGGGTAGCTCCCAGTTGTTCTTATAAAGCCAAGGTGACACAAGGGCCAGAGCAGATGCAGTCTTGGATATGCCATTTCCATCTGACAAGCAAGACTTATCGAGGCTTTCTCACTTGGACAGTCATTCAGTCCAAGTTGACCCACCCCAAAATAGGAGTAGCAAGCTGCCAGTTGCAAGACCTTTACCAGTCAGGCCCTCAGTTGCAACAAGAGCTCAGTAGCTGCTCTTCAAAAGGGGTGGGGTGTACCCAGTAGCCGGCTTAAGGAGGCTGGGTCCCAAAGCCCTCGCTGGCACCTCTGGCAAGAGGAAGCTCTGATTGGCAAGATCATCAGACCCACGGACTTGTAGCTCAAACTGAGGAGCTTCAGAGGTACTAGCATTTCCCTAAGTGATTGCTCTCCCCAGTCAGGAGACTTACAGGAGAGGAACACAAGCATCTAACACATCAATTCTTCATAGACATTCAGATTTAAAACTAACGACAATAGCACTTTGAACTGCCTGGAGTGCCCCAGCTGCAGGGTCCTGGTAGTCTCTCTCCCCAGAGGAAGCCTGCCCAAATCCTATTGGCTGAGTCCACATGCCAGGTCTCTGTGGAACTGTTAGAATGCTGGCTTGGGCATGTGTCTCCAGCACAGCCACACAGGGGTGAGTTCCTCTCCTCCCCAAAGTTGCCCAGCATACTTGTTGGCTGCATAGACCTTTGGTTCCCCTTGGTGACAGGGCAACCTTGGGGCTCTCCTAAGCATCTTCCCCTTAAAGCAGCAGAGGCTGGCACACAGGAAGGAGGAGGGATGTAAGGGGCATGTAAGGAGGGTGATTGCGTGCTGGAAGCGAGGTGCCTTGACTGTGGGAAGTGGTGCAGTGGTTGACTGCAGCTTAAGGGGACTTCCAGTGATATCCATGTGGCCCAAGCCCTGTGTTAAGCAGCAGAGCCAGCATTCGCTCACATGATTCCAGCTTTAAGAATTGTGTCAGGCCACTGCCACGTTTCCCAGCTGTGGCTGGGGTTTGTGTTCCGTGGCAGATGACCTTTTTTGAGAAGTCCTCCTTAATCTGAGGCATCTCCTGCCTGTTATTGAAATAACGTCTCTCAAATTCAATGTCAGATTTAATGTCAATACTAGGGGAAATTTTTCCATGATGGAAGGGCAGACTGTAAGAGTTTATCTATGTTTCTTTGAGTCTGTTTCTCAATCTTTGGGTGGTTACCTCATCAGAAGCTTTTGATCTTGATGAAGTCCCAAAAGTTCATTTTCGCTTTTGTTTCCTTTGCCTTTGGAGACATATCTTGAAAGAAGTTGCTGTGGCTGATATCAAGAAGGTTACTGCCTGTGTTCTCCTCTAGGATTCTGATGGATTCCTGTCTCACGTTGGGTTACCTCATCAGCATCGTAAACTCAATGTGGGGTTGTGGGGTGGAGAAAATAGTTAAATTCTTTCCCACAAGAATTAGTTGGCCTCAGAAAAAGCTGAGAGGGCCAAACCTCCTCCTAACAGTTTGGATTGTAAACACACACACACACACACACACACACACACACAACAACAACAACAACAAGAACTCTGACCCTACTGTCATCTCTGGATAGATCTAAGATTAGCATGATAGACTTAAGGGAAAGACAGCTTAGCAGTTGCCTTTTTAAAAAAGTTTATTTATTTAATAACTCTATGCCCAACATGGGCTTCCAACTCATGACCCCACGATCAAGAGTCATATGCTCTTCCAACTGAGCCAGCCAGGTCCCCCAGCTGGTGCCATTCTTAAGAAGCATTGTAGGCCCACTCCCTCATCTCCCAAGCCAATCAGTTGAAGTTCTAAAAATTCTAAAAATTTTCCAGGTTTCTGCCCATAGCAGTTGTGAATTTCCCTTTCATGTTCACTGTGCTACATGTCTCTGTCACTGCTTTCTGAATCACCCTTCTGAGTCATACCATCAGCATTTAAAACCTAAGACTTTGCAGAGACGAAGGCAATGTTCAGCTAAATGACGACCATTAGGTACACCATCAACACAGCCCAAAACGCACAATCTGGATTTTCTGAATTCTTAGTAGACAGACATTCGCTAGCTCGTTGAAGGGTGCCGCATCCCACAGTCACCTGCGCCTCACTTCAGAAAAGTTAGAGTTTTCCATTTAGTCGAAAAGCCTGGATAAGTAATACTTTTGAGTCTCTGATTAATGTAAGAGCAATAAAACCATAGGAACCTTTATTAAATAGCTCGAGGGAGCCAGGACAAAGAGAAAAAAAATTTCCATTAAATGCTGATGACATTAGCCCCAAATAGCCTGATAATTTGAAATAGGGAAACTGCCTCTGTGATTTCACCTCCAAAGATCAGAGGACGGTTTTATTCTCTCCTGGGTGAGCAACTGAAGTAGAAATCAACTGTTGAGCAAAGACAACTGAAGACGGGGTTATTACTTCAATTATTTTTCTTTTTCCTATTTGCAAAGCTATCAGAAGGGGGCGGGGACTTGGTTCAAATCATGCCATGTTCTGTTTGTTCTATTTTCCATCCTTCAGTTGCTTGTTTTCTGAGTTTTACTTCAGTTAAGTTCTCTTGTTTGAGCTGCTTTCTTGTTTAAGGCTCAGGAGGCACTAGACTGTCTTAACAGAGTTGTTTGTCAAACACATTAGGCTTCCCTAAAGAAAAAGTTAATGAAGAAAGTTTATATTCAGAACTCTCGTTCTGAGAGAGTTCTGAGAGAGAGAGAGTGAGAGAGAGAGAAGCCTAGTTTCTTCTTAGAAGGATTTAAATAGTTATTTTTATTTAAGGGGCTGGGATCTAGGATCCTTTTCATTTTCTAGCATACCATGAACTTCCTTGTGCAGAGTATTTAAACAAGAGATACTTGCAAACAGCATCTGTTTTTTACTAATTTAGTGATACATAATAATATATATAGAAAGTGCATTATAGGGGTGCCTGGGTGGCTCAGTGGGTTAGAGCCTCTGCCTTCGGCTCAGGTCATGATCTCAGGGTCCTGGAATCAAGCCCTGCATCGGGCTCTCTGCTCAGCAGGGAGCCTGCTTCCTCCTCTCTCTGCCTGCCTCTCTGCCTACTTGTGGTCTCTGTCAAATAAATAAATAAAATCTTTTAAAAAATTATTTAAAAAAAAGAAAGTGCATTATATATACATGTATGGGTATATATATGTATGTATGTGTACACACACACACACACACACGTTAACCATATTTGCATAGAGATATAATTATATCCAAGATCAGTAAATAGAATATTCTCAGCACCCCGGAAGACTCCATTAACTGTGTGTCTTCCTATCATAATCTTCTCCCATCTGCTAGAGATAATAAAGTAACTTTCAGGATAATCATTTGATTTTATGTTTTTATCTCCTAAAATAATATGCAATGAAGTTAATTTTGCCCACTTTCAAATTTCCTTTGCATAAATGCATACTATTTGTATTCTTTTCTGTCTTCCTTCTCTCACTTAGTATTACATTTGTAAGATCCACCCGTCGTATTGTTCTCTATATGTGGATGGGGCTTGTTAATCCATCTTAGATGGACGCTCCCCCTCCGTTTTTTTCCTATTACAAACAATGCTCTTGTCAATATCCTTATACATATAAAACATAAGGTTCTCCAAGGTATATATACTTATGGGAGGAACTGCTGGGTTATGGGGTCTGTGAGTCTTCAGCTTTGCCAAATAACGCCAAAAGATCTTCCTCAGTGGTCACAATTTACACTCCTACCAGCTTTGTATGAGAACTTCAATTGACCCCAAATTTCACCAACTATTGGTATTATCAGACCTTTACACTTCTGCCATTTTGGTAGTGGTTTGTGGTTGGAATGTAAATTTTCATATTTTTATTGGCCATTTAGATTTCTCTTTATGTAAAGAGCCTGATATTCTTTTGCCTATATTTTTCTGTTTGGTTTTAACAATCTGCTGGCTACATAATTGTGATTTCGATTTTTATTTCCCTTATTACTAACAAAGCTAATCACTTTTTTTTTAAAGATTTTATTTATTTATTTGACAGACAGAGATCACAAGCAGGCAGAGAGGCAGGCAGAGAGAGAGAGAGAGGAGGAAGCAGGCTCCCCGCTGAGCAGAGAGCTTGATGTGGGGCTCGATCCCAGGACCCTGGGATCATGACCTGAGCCCAAGGTAGAGGCTTTAACCCATTGAGCCACCCAGGCGCCCCAAGCTAATCACTTTTTTATATGTTTACTGGCCATTTGGATTTCCTCTTCTGTGAAGTACCTGTTCAAGACTCTTGCCTATTTTGAAGTTTCAGTCTTTTGTCAGTTATATTTCAAATAGCTTTCCACACTCAGTTGTTTGCTTTTTTAGTCTTCATACTATGCATTCATGAAAAGAGGTACTTTTAATTTTAACTTAAGATAGTTGATCTTTTCCGGGGCGCCTGAGTGGCTCAGTGGGTTAAGCCGCTGCCTTCGGCTCAGGTCATGATCCCAGGTCCTGGGTTCGAGCCCCGCATCGGGCTTTCTGCTCAGCAGGGAGCCTGCTTCCTCCTCTCTCTCTGCCTGCCTCTCTGCTTACTTGTGATTTCTCTCTGTCAAATAAATAAATAAAATTAAAAAAAAAAAAAACCTTTAAAAAAAAAAAAAAAAAGATAGTTGATCTTTTCCTTTATGACTAGCGTTTTTGCACTTTTTTCAGACCCTGAGGTCATGAACGTATTCTCCTATGTTATTAGTTCCTAGAGCTGCCATAACAAATTGCCACAAGCTGGCTGGCTTTAAACAACAGAAATTCATTTTCCCACAGTTCTGGAGGCGAGAAGACTGACATTAAGGTGTTGGTAGTGTTGGTTTCTTCCGGAGGCTCTGAGAAGGGGATCTGTCCCATGCTTCTTTGCCAGCCAGCTCTCGGCTTGCCGTCAGCAGCTCTTGGCGTTCTTTGGTTGCTAGTTCCAGAACTCCCGTCTCTGCCTCCTGCTCACATGGCCTTCTGCCTCGTGCTTCTCCTGTGCGTCTCTTCTTTCTCACATAAAGACACTCACAGTTGGATTTAGGGTCCACCTTAATCCAGGATAATCTCATCTCGTGATCCTTATCTTAATTACATCTGCAAAGACTCTCATGGGGGGCCTGGGGGGCTCAGTTGGTTGAGCAACTCCCTTCAGCTCAAGTCATGATCCTGGAGTCCTGGAATCGAGTCCCACATTGGGCTCCCTGCTGGGCGGGGAGTGTGCTTCTCCCGCTGACCTCTCCCCTCTCATGTTCTCTCACTCTCATTCTCTCTCTCAAATAAATAAAAAAAATCTTTTTAAATAAAAAAAGACTCTTTATACCAAAAAAGGTCACATTTGGAGGTTCCAGATGAACATTTTATTCAAGCCATTATAGTTATATCCTAAAAGTTTAGGGTTTTGCCATTCACATATAGTTCTTCAATCTATCCATAATTAATGTACTCCTATGAATGGTATGAGGTAAGAGGGTTTTTTTTTTTTAAGATTTATTTATTATTTTAGAGGCCAGAGAGGGACAGAGAGAAAGAGGGGTAGAATCTCAAGCAGGTTATTTCAAGTCTATAAATCCACTTGGAGATAATTAAAATCTTTAAAATATAGAACATAGATACATGTATTTATTTAGATTTTTATTGCCACTCAGTAAACTTTTATATTTTTCTTTTTAGCGGTCTTGCACGCCTTTTTTGGATTAGTGTTATATACTAATGTTATCTTAAATTATATCTCTTAAAATTTTCTTTTACATTTTTTAATGGGATGTATAGAAATGAAATACAATTGTGTGTGTGTGTGTGTGTGTGTGTGTGTTTGGCTAAGATGAATTTTAGTTGTTCTCTTTGCTTGTCTAGATTTTTTTTAACATGGAACATATACAGCAGGAATTTTTATTTTATTTTAACTTTTTAAATTCTTTCATTTTTTATAAAAATATAATGTATTATTAGCCCCAGGGGTACAGGTCTGTGAATCTCCAGGTTTACACATTTCACAGCACTCACCATAGCACATACCCTCCATAACCCCACCACCCTCTCTCTCTAACCCTTCCCCCCGGCCCCCCCCAGTTTGTTTTGTGACATTAAGAGTCTCTTATGGTTTGTCTCCCTCCCCATCCCATCTTGTTTCATTTATTCTTTTCCTACCCCCCAAACCCCCAACGTTGCATCTCCACTTCCTCATATCAGGGAGATCATATGATAGTTGTCTTTCTCCGATTGACTTATTTTGTACAGCAGGAATTTTTAAATCTACTTTTTTGAGCTATCATTTACACACTATAAAACACACTCAATTTTAAGTGCATGGTTCTGTGAATCTTAATATGTGTACACCTGTATAACCACAACCACAACCAAGACACAGAACATTTCTATCATCCTGGAAAATTCCTTGAGCACTTTTCCAATTAATCCCTTTTTCCCACTCACCTCCTACACCATGGGTCCAGGAAACTATTCATCCGTTGACTCTCATTATAGATCATCTTTTTAAGAGTTTCATATAAATAAAATCAGTATGTAATCTTTCATGTCTGGTTTGCTTTATTCAGGAAAGTTACTTTAGCAAATTACATATAACAATACATTAAAGAAATCATTCACCCCAGTCAGATGGGATTTATTCTTGGCCTCTTTTAGTTTCTGGTTGCTCCTGGCAATCTTTCCCATTCCTTGGCTGAATACTGTACCAATATCTGCCTCTGTTGAAACATGGCCTTCCTCCCTATGTGTATGTGTCCAACCCCCCTCCCTTTTCTCTTACAAAGTTAACAGTCTATGGATTAGGGCCTAATCTCTCTAATCTCACTCAAATACAGTATGACCTCATCTTAACTTGATTTCATGTGCGAAGACCCTAAGTCCGAGTAAGGTCACGTTCACAGGTCTTGGGGGTTAGGACTTGAACAGGTCTTTTGAGGGGGAGTGCACAATTCAACCCATTATGGTTGAATATTATCAATTTGTGATCAGCATCTTTCTTCAAAAGGAAAAGCTATAAACTGTCACCCTCTGCCATATTCTGTTGGTCAAAGAATACTCTTGAACTACGCAGATTCAAGGGACAGGGACACAAACCCCTCACCTTTCTGTGAGGAAAAATATGAAAGAATTGGTAGCTATTGCTCTACTACAATCTGCCCTCTGACCATAAACCAAATATACTCATTCACTACCATGACTCCCAAGGTTTCATGTCATTGCAACCTCAGCTCCAAGTCCAGGATGTCAGCATCTGAATCAGGCCCAGGCGTAGCTCCTCTCAATTTCAGTTCTCTGGATAATCGAGAGACAAATTATCTGCCCCCTGCCCACACACAGGATAATCACAATAGACACTTCTACTCAGAAAGGAGGAAATTATGAGACACTCAAAAGTTACTGGTCTACTTAGCAAATCTGAACTCTAGTGAGGCATATGTTGCCAATCTCTTGAGTAGAGCCTAATTCAGCTCTGTTTTTGGCTCATCTCTGAATCATGATTTTTTTCTTAAAAAAAAAAAAAAAGTAGCCCTTATTTATGTCTGGGTAGCTTCCTCAGACTGCTTCCTGCCAGTAGAAGTTTGATGATCCAAAGGTCTTTTACTTTGTACTGCTCTTATCCCCTTCAGGTCAAGCTTTAAATTTTTTGTGCATTTCTTGTAATCAGCTTCACTAGGGAAAAAAACATATCCATACTTGTTTCAGAGACAAAAACTTCTCTACTCTGCTGTCCATTTGGCTGTAGCCCAATGCCCTTAGGATTCTTTGTAGCTCTGCCAGGCACTCCCTAAGTCTCTGAAGTCTTAACCAAGGGTCTTAAGCAAGTACACCTTTGCGATCTTTATCCTGGAATCTTTATTGTTATCCCTCTAATTTGATCTTTGCCCTGAAGCCCTTTATTATTTTGAAAATCTTTGGCAGGGAAAGCCCGAGTTTAAGTTTTATTTTTGAACCCAACAATTCCTGACTCCTTTATATTTTCTTTAAATTCTGCTCAAGAACTTGTTGCTTTAGTTCATAATTTTCTTCCTGTATTATAGCACAAGCAGTTACAAAACACCAGTCGTAACTCTCTATATTGTATGAAAAACCCTCCCAGCCAGACTTACCTTCATGAGATTTTCTATTTTCCATGCTACTACAGGCAATAATCTTGCCAATCTGTTGTCATTTCAAAACAAGAAGCCCTCTTTTTTTCCAGCTTTTAAGCTCTCACCAAAAGTCTCAAGTCCCTTCCATACCCATGAACAAGACCCTTAGGGTCTTTCCACCTTTGGCCAACACCAATATCATATGCACTGAGTTTTATTACAACATTACCATTCTTCTAAGTAACAAATTTTGCCTTGGTTATTTATTGGTGCATAACAAACTATTCTCAAACTTAGTACCTTAGAAAAACAATTTGTTATCTCTCACTGTGGAAAGGGTTGTCTGGACAGTTCTCACTTGACATCTCAAGTAGTTGCAGTCAGAATGCAGTTCAGGCTAGGGTCATAATGAAGCTTCGACTGGGAGAGATGTCCCAAATGGCTAGCTCACATGGCCTACCGTTGCTGCTGGCCATTGGCTAGGCTGTGGTCATCAACCAGAGTCCCTATAGGTGGTCTTCCATGTGACTTGAATTTTTTAAAGCATAGAAATCTCAAAATAGTTACACATGGTATCTGACTTTCCACACAGGGAGCACTCCAAGAGGCTAGAAGTAGAAGTTGCTAGTGTCTTAAGGCCCAGGCTTAAAACAGGGATAGCGTTATTTTTGCCATATTCTATTGGCTAAAACAGTCACAGAATCCACCCAAATTCAAGAGAAGGAATCACAAATGCCACTTCTTGATAGAAGATAGGTCAAATAATTCCTGGCCAAATTAGAGGAAGGGGCAGTCCAGAATATTTGTGTACAGTGAATTTCACACTCACAGGCATGCACACATGCACACACACACACTTTCCCTGATTCTGTTTGTTTTCTCTTTTTCATTTTAGCCCAGTGGTTTTCAAACTGGCTGGCAGAACTGACAAACATAAAGAAAAGTAGACAAACCCATAATCACAGTCTGATTTAACGTATCTCTCATTAACTGATAGGACAGAGGGAAGAATCATTAAGTATATACTAGATATCAAGAAACTTGATCTAATTGGGCATACATAGAAAATAACTACAGAACACACATTCTTTTTAAGCCCACACATAACACTTACTAGGTAGGTCACATATTGGTGCCTAAGGCAAATCTCAAGAAATATCAAAGCATGTTCACTTACCCCATTTATTGTTTGCAGTTGTATGTCAATTATATCTCAATAAGGTTATGTTTTAAAAAACTAATTTTATACACCATGGTTGTATATACTACTGAGGTATGGAGAAGAAAATTACCGCCTTCCTTAAATTCACGATGAGGAGCATACTATGTTTAATATTTATAAAATTCACATCTTAATTTGTAATATGAATATCAAAAAAGTTAATATTGGAAATGTCACCAGAACAGTATGACATGGTTAATGGCAGTAAAACTTCTAAAATTTTTTAAATGGGAAGTAAAACAGGGAAACATCAAGCTGGTTGGTTAAATTTTACAAGTTTTCTTATAGCCATACATACATTCATATGATTCACAACAGTACCTTCTCTGCACCAGTTCTATTGTAATGAAGGGTTCTGGATTGAAAGATAAAACAAAACTTCCACATGTCTCTTAAAAATCAACATAATTCAACTGAACATGTCAATATAAGGGGTAAGTTAATACAACCTACTCCCATAACAGCAAATTACTTAACAAGTAAGTGTTTTTCCTTTTTCTTAATTACAAAAAACAGTACATTAGATGAAATTTTGGGGAGAATAAACAATTAACTCATAATTCCCCATAACCCCCATCCCAAAACAAGAAGTTTTTTATTTCAGAATCATTACTTTCCAGTTTGTCTATGTGCACATATATTTTCACATAGCTATAACCAGTGTACAAGTTATTAGTTTTTATATTTAAACGTTGTTTAACACACTCCATATTTTTACACAGTCATCCTAATTATAATTTTTTTAAAGGCTGCAAAATAACAATTCCCACTGATGTGTTATATTATTTAGTTATTCAAGTTGGATCTTGGGTGAGACATTGAAGTTGGACATTTGGGTTACTTCACGGCTCCCTACTATACATACTGTTATACCTGTCTGCATCTTTTATTTTTATTTTTTTAATATTTTAGTTATTTATTTGACAGAGGGAGAGAGATCACAAGTAGGCAGAGCAGCAGGCAGAGGGAGAGGGGGAAGCAGGCTCCCTGTTGAGCAGAGAGTCCAATATGCGGCTCAATCCCAGGACCCTGAGATCATGACCCAGGCCCAAAGCTGAGGCTTAACCCACTGAGCCACCCAGGTGCCCCTGTCTGCATCTTTTAAAACTCATTCTTCTCTCAAATTATTTTCTAAGGGTAAGTTATCCAGTACCAGTCATTTGTGGGTATAAATATTTTTCTGGCTCTTGAAACATTACTATAGTGCTTTTCATAAAGGCAAAAACCAAAGTATAACGCTGCTAATAGTACATATAATAGTATCCCCTTCTTAGCAACCCCACTTGCAGTGGATACTCATGTTAGGTAACATTTTGAATTCAATTAAAAATTTACCCCAGGAAAACTCCTTAGTGTCAGACTTTAGAGAGTCTTAGACTATCTTTCACTTACCATCTTTCTTGTTGCTTCAGTAATTTTTCATTCCCATACTGTACAAAAGCTAAGTCATCAAAGTTTACTAATGTCTGTGTCATTGTTTCTTTTTTAAATCCTTTAATTCTGCTCAAACATTCTTAAATTGTTATATGGAAAAGGTTATATAATTCCACTAACAGAGAGCAGCTTAGCTTAGAATTAAACTACAAATTACAGAGGGTTGATAAGGCAATGAAATTGTGTGATGGCAAGAAAATACCTAATTCGTGGGCTCACAAGACCATCCCTCACCCCCACCCCCAATCTCTTTGTTATCTCGACTGGCTCCTTTGTGTTCATGAACTCTGCAAAGTTCTCCTCAGTCCCACAAAAAACAAACCAATCCTCAATCAATCCTGTGACCCCTTCAAGGCACCTTGAGGCCCCTTTAATTGCTAAAAGTGTTAAAGAGTTTAACTTGTTTCTCAATGCCTTGCTCTGTGCCACTGAAGAACTACTTTGAAGGTCATTAATGTGTCCTTCAGCTGTCCTATAGTTTTTCCTTGGGCTTATAAACAGACCTCTTTACAACAATATTCATGACCATTCTACCCACCTAACTACTACCATTCCCAAAGTCTGTCCTCAGCAATACCTCTCTTCAAAAACTTTTGCCTTGGGACACCTGGGTGGCTCAGTTGGTTAAGCAGCTGCCTTCGGCTCAGGTCATGATCCCAGGGTCCTGGGATCGAGTCCCACATCGGGCTCCTTGCTCGTCAGGGAGCCTAATTCTCCCTCTGCCTCTGCCTGCCATTCTGTCTGCCTGTGCTCGCTCTCTCTCCCTCTCTCTCTCTGACAAATAAATAAAATCTTTAAAAAAAAAAAAAAACTTTTGCCTTTGAGTGTGTCAACTATTCATAGACCTCAATTGAATGAATTACAATTCATACTGTTAACTCTAGTCTTTTCTCAAAGGACCAGAACTGAATTCCTAACTCGATGGACTCTACTGTTAGATGCTCTGTGGCCAAATTCAATTTAAGAAGTCAAAGCCCATTCTGTCCATTATGCTACATTCATTCCACCATCAGTCCACCCTGCTAATGACACTATCATTCTCACTCTCATTTAGGCCTGAGATCCTATTTACATCTCTGACGCTCTTGTTCATTTTCTCTACACAAGTTTGCTAGATTCCACCTTGGGAATATTTGTTACTCTATTTTCTGACTCCTACTGCCACCTCTCTAGTTCAGATCCTCTTTACCCCCTATTTCTATTATTGGAGCTTCCTTGACACTCTTCCAAATTAAATTCTTCTAAAATTTGCTATTACATCATTGCCATTTCAATCTTCTTAAAGGGCAACTTGGATCACATCACTCCTTTGTCCATAAACCTTCCCATGCCTACAGATTTTATAGAGATTTCCTAATCTGAAATTTAAGATGATAGCTATCCCCAAAACACCTCTCTGGCTGTCTCATTACTGTCCTATACTCCAAGCAAAATGAAGGCAGTCTCCTTCCTCAACACATTCTTTATCTTTCTGTTCCCTGAACACTCCATTGTTTCTCTTTTTTCCATCTTTTTCCTCTTCCTTTTTCGTTACATGACCTATACACTTAAAAGCTGCCTGTCCTTCAGGAAGCAGTTAAAAAACATTATTTTTTCTACAAATAACATCTGACTTTCCTATCAAATACACTCTCCTTATGGAATCCACTGTATTCTATCTTGAATTTTAGTTACGTATGTGCTGTTTTTTTTATTCCTATTAGACTGAAAATAATTTGAAGAAAGAGATTGCATCTTAGTTTTTTTAACCCAATACTTTCACTAGCTGTTCTCATTTGACACCCAATTTCACTCTGTTCAGTCATTTATGGAATATTCACTATGAGTCAAGGTCATACAACTAATAATAGAAGTGGGACTTCAACATAGTTCTAGTTCCTCTGGCTTTACTAACACACTACAGAAAATGTCAAAAATCCCAGAGAGGCCAAAAATATTTGCTGTATTTAATTAACCAGCTATATTGCCATAATCATATTTTAAGAAAGAACTTATTAATGGAGTTTGAAATAATTAAAATAAATTGCCCAAGATACCCCTTTAAAATGGTAAGATGCATTTTTTTCTGTGCTCCAACAGCAATCTGAATATATGACTATTATTTATTGGAATATTTTATGAGTATTTCTTTACATTTCTGTTTTCTTCCAATTGACCATGGATGTATTTGCATCTATTGTACTTAGCACAACATCTAGCACATGATAAGCTATCAATAATTTCAATGAACATTCAGGAAATGGAAAAGAATCTAAATAATATTTATTAAAAGAGAATGCCCAAGAAATCAATTTAATGGAAAAGAAACCCCAATGATCACTGATTGTGTTTTCTCTCCCTTACTAGATAAAGCTTTCCTGGATGAAACTAAAGTATCAGCCTAGAGGTGATAGATTAAGCCATAGAAGTTGATGTATCAGTCAAGGAAAAAGAATTCAGAGAAAAACAGAGCAATGCTTACAGTATCCCCGAGACTATCCAACTCAAAAGAGGATGATCAATGACGTTTTCTTTTTTTTTTTTTTTTTAAGATTTTATTTATTTGACAGAGAGAGAGAGATCACAAGTAGGCAGAGAGGCAGGCAGGGAGAGGAGGAAGCAGGCTCAGTGCTGAGCAGAGAGCCCGATGCGGGGCTCGATCCCAGGACCCTGAGATCGTGACCTGAGCCGAAGGCAGAGGCTTAACCCACTAAGCCACCCAGGCGCCCCTCAATGACGTTTTCTATGTGCCCACGTGATTTTAAATCAAGATATCCCAGTAGAAAATGGCATACCTGTTCAGCGTTTACTCTGTGCCAGGCACTATGCTAGATGCTAGATAATGTACTAAATGGATGATTTGCAGGCATCAAAAGCAGATGATACAGTGTGCTTCAGTAATTCGGTTCATAAACTACTTGGGTAAATCAGTTATAAATGAAACCGTTCAAGTTCTGTCTAGCTTGTTCATATAGGACAACATTAGAAATTTGATTTTGTTCACCAGAGTTGAAAATTATGGCACCATGGAATATAAACATATATATTTAATGAATTAATTAGGTTCTAATGGCACTTATTCTTTTTTTTTTTTTTTTAAGATTTTATTTATTTATTTGACAGAGAGAGATCACAAGCAGGCAGAGAGGCAGGCAGAGAGAGAGGAGGAAGCAGGCTCCCCGCTGAGCAGAGAGCCCGATGCGGGGCTCGATGCGGGGCTCGATCCCAGGACCCTGAGATCATGACCTGAGCCGAAGGCAGTGGCTTAACCCACTGAGCCACCCAGGCGCCCCTAATGGCACTTATTCTTAAAGGTAATATCAGGAAAAAAAAACTATCTAAAAAAGCTTTACCACTTTATTGAACAATTATTCACCATCTATTCTGTGCCACACAAAGGATTAAGTGCTGGGTATATAGGGAAAATAAGAAGTCACAAATCTTTGCAAGGTTCATGTAACCTCATGGAAGAACCCAGACATAAAAGCAATGATGACATTAAGTATTTCTTTCTTTCAAACACTTACATGAAGTGGAATTTTTCATATAATGCTGGTTTTGGAGGTCAAGGTCAGTATTTATATATTCATTTTTGTTGTAAAACCAAAAAACCCTTTGTATTTTAATGAATCATATTTGTATTTCACTGACTATACTAAAAACAAAGTCAATCCCATATACTATTATTTATTTTAGCTATTGATGAAACCCATGACAAATCTCTCATTCATTCTTCCCCCACTTTAACATTCTTTCTTTTCTCAGTGTGTCATGTTTCTGTCCACAAGACAGACTGTTCTTTAAACAAGTATTTCAGTACAGATTTTGCTCCTTCTGCCTGGAATGCCTCTCAACAAATTTATAGCAAAGTTATCTACGCCCCTAAAACTACCTCATGCAAGTTTTCTCAATTTCCAAACAATATGCTATCATACTCTAATATGTATGGTAATTATTTTTGCTGTTGTCTTTACACCTCCCCCACTTCTACGTCTCCTGAGCATAAGCTACTTAAACAATCCATCCAATTAATTAATAATACTTTCACATTGTTTCTGAAATTTAAAAAATCAAACATATTAATGGAAGAGTAAATTAATTTTATTGACTGATGAAAAACTAAAGTGATAAGAAGTATGGATAATAAACAACAATCATTGAGTTCTGCTGGAATTCTATTTTTCTTCTTTTCACTTTAAGCCAAAAGGACATAAAATTATAGACTGTCTGTTAGTGAGCTAATCATTTTAAAGTTTCTTCAACAAAAACTGCATAGTTTAGCAGTTGCACAGCATTAAATATATACATTTTGCAAAACCCTGAAAGTTTTAATTTTTGTGTTGACCTCAAAGGCTAATGGAATCACCTACACTGGTCGGATTCAGAGTTTCTTTTCCCTTTTCTGCCACCCTGTAAAGAAAAATAGGGCAAATTATTTAGGAAGTATCATTTTGGGGGCATTTTCATTTTAAGAATAAATGAGACCAAAGGCATTTTGAGTATGAGAAAGAAGCAATTTTTTGAGTTTGTTGCAAATTTGAATGTGCATACCACTGAATTATTTTTACAGGTTTTTTTTTTATTATGCTCAGTTAGCCACTGTATAGTACATCATTAGTTTTTGATATAGTGTTCAACTATTCATTAGTTGTGTATAACACCCAATGCTCACCACAACACATGCCCTCCTTTCTACAAATGGTTAAAGCATGCTGTATGAAGCAGTTACTTCTACTTGAATTAGTTTAGACTTAGTAAGATCACCAATATTTTATTTTTTAGAGCTCATTTGGACTGTCTCAGGTTTTTAAAAATATGTAATTTTTGATCAATACTAAAATAAATAATTTGCTTCATATAATAAGCAAATTTGCTAATTCAGTTCATTACCTTTAAGAATAACTCAATTTTTTTCTTTTTTTTTTTTTTAAGATTTTATTTATTTATCTGAGAGAGAGAGAGCATGAGAGTAGAGAGGTCAGCAGGAGAAGCAGACTCCCTGCCAAGCAGAGAGCCTGACGTGGGACTCGATCGCGGGACTCCAGGATCATGACCTGAGCCAAAGGCAGTTGCTCAACCAACTGAGCCACCCAGGAGCCCAAGAATAACTCAATTTCTAATCCAAGTTAGTCTTGTTCATATTAGATAGGATTAGAAATCTGATTTTGTTCATCAGTGGGTTGAAAAGTAGGTTATACTTTTCATATTGCTCAGTGACATTTATGAATCTTTATTTAATTTGCTCCAAATGAAACTCTATGAGGTAGGAGCATAAAAGATAAGAAGTATTTTACATTTATTACTTTTAACATAACATTTTCTGACTGATTTAAAAAGCAAATACTCATTGTAGAAATACAGAAAGTACCAAGGTAAAATAAAGAATATTAAAATCATCCTTACCCACTCTACCTCCCATTTTAACCATAACTAATGGTTTGATGTATTTTTCCTTACAATAACTTCATAGTTTTCTCCTCTATTTTTATAAATTATGGCAACAATACCCAAACTTAGTTGATCAATAGAATCACCTTAATGGTAGTATTTTTCAAATTCTGATGTCTAGATTTTGTCCCAGATCTATTTATTTATAATTACCAGAGGTGAGCTGAACAATCTGTAATTCAAAAAGTTCCCAAGTGATTCTTGGTCACTTTTATGGTCAGCCAAGTCTGGGAACTAGTACTTGTCTGTGGAAGTGCATTTCTTAAAGTGGTGGTGGTTCTGTCAGGGGCACATGGAATCCAGACCCATTTACTAGTGATGGCAGCTAGTCTTTGTTGCTTTCATCCTTGTTCTGCTTATAACTTCCCTCTTGGTGGTCACAAACATTTCTACACCAACATTTTTTATTAAAAAAAAATCAAGTGTAAGAATGCCCTTATTCATTCCTGACCACATTAAAGTTTTGCGCAGGTTCATTCAGAGGGAAAAAAAAAAAAAAGCAGAAGAGGGTATATGGGACTTAAGATGTGTAATGCAAGGTATTAAAAACAAAGTTTATTTCCTGTAGCAGGAAAACACAAATATATTTACTAAAAACTCTCCTACAAAGTAGATATCCACTATGCGAAGGACCAGTGTTACACAGCTTATAACTCTTACCTTGTTTTTCAACAAGATTAAAAACAAACAAAAAATAGAACAAAAAACCCTACACGAAATTCAAGGATCCTTTTTGAAGTCTCCCAGGCAAAGAGAATTCTCCTTCCTAGACTGATGAGAGGTCAAACCTCGGACTGTTCAAACTTCTATGTTCTCCAGGCCAATAGTGGTGGCTTTCAAACCTTTTTGATTATGACTCCCCACATTAATTAACACATTTTCATATCATGACTTAGACACATATACATACATACAAATATATATGTGTGTGTGTGTGTATATACATACATATACATATACTGAAACAAATAACTAATTTTTTTTTTTACTGCTTTGTCCAGAAAAAAATGCTGAATGCCAGCTTGTAAATGCAGAAGAAATAATAGAATTAGAAAAAGTTTCTGTTTTGCAACCACCAAAAGAATGACTGATACAAATATCATCAATGGATGCTAAAACTACTGGGTAAAAAGAAAAGGATATTCACACAATCTCAAAGTATCACTTCACATATTTATTAATTATAAAGGAGAAAAGATATCTTTACAATGGAGATATCTTTACAATGGAGATATCAACTGCTGTACCCAAGTGATCAAATTTATATAGTAGAACAAATGTCATTTATGTATCTTCCCTCAATACGATTCACTGACACATATGCCACATCATACCAAGGATTTTACTTTAGTTATTGTTGTATATACCAATATTTAGAAAAACTCTAACATTTTCTAAAGTGTAAATTATATGACCAATAATAACAAAATTATTAATATGTTTGGCAAACAGATTTTGGACTGAATAAAATAGTGCTTTATTCTCACACAGTATCTATGGTATTACTTGTGATGAGAACACTTTCAAATTATAAAAGCATACCTGGTATTTGGCTAGTTCTGCTTGTAATACTTTCACTTTAGATCTTTCTTGTTCTAATGCAGCATGAAGTGAAGTCACCTAAAACCAAATACTCAATTTAAAAGACTTTGTCTCTTTAGGCAAATACTCTTAATTCTTAACATTTACTCACATGGTGAATTTGACTCAGAGAACCACCTCCCACCCACCAAGCACACACAGAATTTCAGTTAGGCATTTTACTCATTTATATATAAAAGACAGATAGGAGAAACTCACTATTCTAAGAGAAAATGCAGAGTAAGGATGGAAAGGGAAGAAAGTCAAATCCATGAATAGGGTAAGTTCTATTTGCCCCTTTTATTTCTATATTAGTCTGAATCAACTAATATACAACCTTATCGTCCCTTAGGCTTTAGGACATACCTACCTCCCTCAGCACAGTAAAAAGAACCTTAATTCATTTGCTATTACATGATAATAAGGAAGTATAATTTGTTTCACTTTATCACAGTGCTGATGGGCTATATTTTTGTTTAATCGAGTTTCATAATTTAGGACTAAAGAGAAATAGACTTAAGAAAACCAGTCCTGTATATTTCACAGTTTTTCTTACCTGTATAGTTAGCTCGTTCTTGATACTTTGTGATTCATCAACTTGCAGAAGTATTTCTGCTTTATCTTTCACTGATAAGAAAGGAAAAACAGCAGTATTATCTTTTCAATCACTCAAATATTTGAACAATACTTTAGTGAACCAAGACAGCAGTGCAGGTGGGTGAAGACTAACTGTCCTTATACAGAATGGATGTATTTCTTAATTCTATATAGCTCTTATTTTTTTCTAGGTAAATTCTGATCATCATTATTACTACAGCAGGTTTTTTTTTGAAAATTTTACATTTTCTGTGGTGTTAAAATATTAATTGTATAGATATCTTGAAAAATTTTTTCCAGCTATTCTAAAGAGGACAAGGACATAACCAATTTCCCATAGGGATGAAGCAAATATCTTGACTTATCTTAAAACAAGATTTTAAAAACAAGGTAGAATGTTTTTGTTTTGTTTTGTTAAATTGTCAGGGTGAGGAATATTGTAAGGCCCACAAAAAATGATTTTTAACTGACTGTTCATACCAGTAAAGCACTGTCAAGTAAATGTAGCTCCTATGATCCTAACTGATTATATACACCTGTGGTCCTTTGTCTAGAGGTTTTCCCTCTTTGGGGAAGTAAGAGATCTATCTACATCTCAACCCCTAGGTTTCCTAGGCTTCAAAAATCTCTACAGGCTAACAACTTCTTTAATCCATGGTAAGTTTATAATGTATGAAAAAATAACTCCTCAACTTTAAAAAAAACTAGGAGAGACTGAAGAGGTAAAACTATAATTAGTGAAGAAGGAAAAGATCAAATATATGAGTACTGTTAACACCACAGCTCTACCAATATAACACTGTAATTCAAATTTATCTGTCATAGTTTAATGCAGTAAGGTAAGACAGTACATCAAGAATCAAATCACAGTCTCTCAAGATTCAACTTGGTAACTTTTACATCCCCCCTCCCCAGAATTAGGCATACTCACTGAGAACAAGTGGTTTTTAATAATTATGTAACATTTCAATTATAGTCAATTTTCTAGTAACACACTTGTTTTGAAAACACGAATTTGTTTCATTGAGATTGCTGTATTACGGAAAATCCTGAACAGAACATGAATTTTGCATTTGCTTGAGCATAATTTCACAAATACAGAAAACAGCACCCATGTACATACCTCAGATAGCGACCAGCTATCTCTGTCCACTGTTACTAAACCACACCAACTTTCCACTCTTCCATTGCTTCACAGTAACACACAATCTGTGGACCCTCTGAGGCCTATTTCCACAAGCAAACTAAAGGCAGCCTTTCAAGTAAAGTGCCATATTTATTATAGTATTTGTGTTTAATCACTTTGATATGTATAAAACTGTGTTACTGTTTTTATTAGGTTCCCAACTTTTTTTTTTTTAATGTGTCTCTGATGACTTTTCTTTTCCTTTGAGTGTTGCACCCTCCTAACCCCTTTCCCCATAAACTGTGGTTTTAACTGTGTGCTTTTGCAGAGATGGGTGATGTATGTGTTGCGTTATAAAGGAGCTGACTGTATTCACATTCACGTTATCAATGCTAGCATATGTGTGCTCTAACGTACTGTATTTTTCACATAATGGTTCTATATAAAATTCTTCCACTTGGATTTTTTTTAATTTAAATTCAATTAGCCAATATGTAGTACATCATCAGTTTTTGATGTAGTGTTCAATGACTCATTTGTTGTGTATAACACCCAGTGATCATCACACCACATGCCCTCCTTAACGCCCATCACTGATCTATTTGTATTTTTTTTTTAAGTAATCTCTACACCCAACATGGGAACTCATGACCCCAAAATCAAGAGTTGCATGCTTTACCAACTGAGTCAGCCTGGCATCCCTATTTGGATTTTTTTAATAGTATACAGTATGGACAACACTGATGTTATTTACTGGTAGCCATTTTAATGTATTTTTGATAGAAAGCTTTTATCAGTTAACTTTCTTTTTTTTTTTTTAAAGATTTTATTTATTTATTTGACAGACAGAGATCACAGGTAGGCAGAGAGGCAGGCAGAGAGAGGAAGGGAAGCAGGCTCCCTGCTGAGCAGAGAGCCCGATGTGGGGCTCGATGTGGGGCTCCATCCCAGGACCCTGGGATCATGACCTGAGCCGAAGGCAGAGGCTTTAACCCACTGAGCCACCCTGGCGCCCTATCAGTTAACTTTCTAATGTTTCACAAATGTTTCCCTAAATAGGAATATTACTTTGTTTTTACATATTTAAAAAATCATGCATCCAATGTCCAATGAACCCCTAATTTCTTCAATTAGAAATATAGCTTGTAAACAATTTTTTTCATAATTTTATTCATTGAATGATCCACATGGAAATCTGAAACATGCACAGATCTAAATTAATCTCAGAATGTTGATATCTAATTGTCCAAATAATACCTTTCCCCATTATTCTTTAACTTCTACTTTATCATAGTTAAGCTATATAAGTTAGATTATAAAAAAATAGTAACGTTATTAAACAGTAAGTTCGAATCTATTTCAACACCATATATTCTTTTCAGCTGAACATGATTCTTGGTTTTTACTCATATGTTTTGATAACTGTTTTTTAATACAGTTAAAATTTTTATTGAACAATTCCACTCCCAGTATCTTCAATTTTTGGTATCTTGTTTATTCTGATTCAAGATGAGTTTCACAATTTCTTGAACACTATACAGTACTCACAAGAAGTCTATTTGGGATATCACTGACACTTATTAACAGGGGCTTCATACAACATATACTTTACTAAATGTGATTATCTCTAATCATTTTTTATTGATTTCCTCAGCTTCCTGCTGGTGAAATATTGCCAAAGTTTAGAGTGGCTGCAAAAGTATAGCTGGGAAGGGGCACCTGGGTGGCTCAGCTCGGTTAAGTGTCCAACTCTTGGTTTTGGCTCAGGTCATGATCTCAGGGTTGTGAGATTGAGCCCTATATTAGGCTCCTTGCTCAGCACAGAATCTGCTTGTCCCTCTCCCTCTGCTCTTCCCCCTGCTCATGTGCACACACACATACACACTCTCTCTCCCACTCTAAAATAAATAAATGAATTTTTTTTTTTTAAAAAGACTGGGGGGAAGGAAAGAAGGAAAATTTAAAATGATGATAGGCATTCTCCCTCTAATAATTAAGAAGAGAATCTTAAGCAAGGTCTATTCTTGTTTTCCTGCTGAATGTAGTCCAATACTTTATAAGAATTGAAATTTCAAGCTTTCTCTTACCTGAATAGTTGGAAACTTGTGTTATACTAAGGTGCTGTAACACTAAGGTGCTGTAAGACCAAGTTGTAATAGTAAAATTATCAGCAACAATTCAATCTGAATCCCTCTAGGAAATTTTTTATTTTATTGAGTTAATCATATATCTTGAAAAATCATCTTCAAATTTTTTTAAGGTTACTTTTAGTTCCAAAAACAGACAAATGACTTACTTTCACCTTCCTGAAGCATTTTCAATAACTGTGCATTTCTTGCTTTTACTTCTTTATACTTTGCCTAATAGTCAAAGAAAAAAGATTAAATTTTTTAAAAGTAAATGATGTAATTAATGACTTACTCAGAATTTATGGAGCTATGAATCTAGGCTTACTGAAAGACAGAAACTACTTTTGAAAGAAAGAGGATGGAGGAAAATGTATTCAGTACTATCTCCTTCTAAATTAATTCCATGGTATAATAATAGAAGTTAATACTATAAGTGGTTGAAAAATAAAGAAGAGATAAAACTGGAGAAAATTCAGGATAATACTAAATTTTCTTGAAGTTCTTTTTTTTCCCTTAAACAAAAACCCATACAATATAAAATAATTAGATGAAAACAAAGAAAGATGAATCGTAGCTCTAGATCAAGACTGTCCAGTTCTATATTAGAACTTTCTGCATCTGTTCTATGTCTGCCATTTTCCAATATGTGGCTACTAACTACTGAGAGTGCATAGGCACATACACACAGTACTTACAGAACTGTACAGCACAGTACTATGTCTCCTCATTTAAGGCTTTATTAGTCTCTCATTATTTCATTAACTATACGTTGTTAAAGTAACTTTTCGCTGATATGAATTAATAATTTACTGGAATATCTTTCAATTTCTTTATCCAAATGATTTAGCTTCTTCTCATACATAGATGACATAATTATACACTTACAAACAAGAGGAAATACCTTCTCACATTAACATCTTTTTTCCAAGGAATTTTCCCCCTACAATGCCCTTATTCAATGTATCTTAAACAGATTTATTTATAAATATTTAATATATTAATACATTGGAGAAAACAATACATTAACTACATTGTGGAAAAACAGAAGATCAGAGAAAGAAAGCAGATCAGTATAAGAAACTTGTCATTTCTTCTCTTAACACATATGTACATAAGTCAGAAGTTACTGATTCCAAAATCTTTCTTGTAAAATGTATTTAATGTATTTTACATCAAAGGCCAGTAAAGATGGCTTTTGCTAAACACTATCCAGTAAACTGATAATAATAAACCAGTAATGACATTCATAATGTTGCAGACAATACCCTGAACAGAAATAAACACCACAGTAAATACAAAGGGAGCAGAACTTCTGAGAAGCTTAGGAATGAATGAGGGAGGTAAGTCAGACAGACGCATAAAAATATGAAGGGGAAAAACATACATAGTTAACTACAAGTATATTCACTATGAATATTTATCCACTGTGAATATGAAACTTTCTAAGAAATTCTCTATCAGGGTCTCAATCAATGTTAATATCTTGCTAAACTCTATATCCAGCTCAAGACTTTTGTCCAAGGTACACATCAGTGTCCCCAGAGACCTCTCATAGCAGACATCAGGTCTAAAATCAACTCATAAAGCAAAAACTGCAAATGAGCAAAATCACCTATGAAAAATCCTAGGCTGTCCGTAAAAATAGCATATATAGTTTTGTATATACAACCAGAACAGCAAATGTATCTATAAAAGCAAAACATACTAATGTCATGCATTTTATAAGAACATAAATGAAATATACAAGACCCTTAATAGTATTTTTAACTTCATGAAAAAGAGAGCACTTAAGTTAAAAGATACATTGTGACTTTAGCTGCGTTCTGAACATCTATGCCTACATCTATAGCCCTTTCAAACTTGGCATATACAAAATGGGATATTAGTCCCCTCTGCCCAAACCTGTTCAAAATGTGCTCTTCCTCTCACACTCCACACTTGTTCATTGCTTTACTACAGTGTCTTCACTCCAGGCCTCATACATATATGTATATATATCTTATAAATATATTTATATACATCTTATAATATATTTCAGCCAAATTTTTAGGTAAGAATTGAAGTATATATTCATTTAGCACCAATCCAATGGTTCTCATTGTGGTTCTTTTTTTTCTGCCTACAATTTATGAAGCTTTAGGTTTATTTATTTAGTTCTATTTCCTTCATCATGATAAGAGTACTCTTTAATCCCCATCACCTATTTCTCCCCATCCCTCCCCCGACACCTCCCTCTGGTAACCATCAGTTTGTTCTCTATAGTTAAGAGTCTGTGTCTTGGTTTGTCTCTCTTTTTCTCCCCCTTTGTTTTGTTTCATTTCTTAAAGACCACATATGAGTGAGATCATATGTGTTTGTCTTTCTCTAACTTATTTCACTTTGCATTATATGCTCCAGATCCACCATTGTTGCAAATGGCAAGATTTCATTCTTTTTATGGCTGAATTATATTCCATCTCTCTCTCTCTCTCTCTCTCTCACACACACACACACACACACACACACGCACGCATGCTGCATCTTCTCTTTGTTGTGCCCCCAAAAAGAAAAGGAAAATATAAATCACAAAGAAAAAGCTAAGGGAGATGGGTGGATATAGTCCAAAAAGGCTTTAGCAGGGATGATTCCTAAAGGCATGTGTAGCAGAGAAAGGAAAATATCATCAGAGCTGGGACTTGATTTATCATTTTTTTCACTATTACATTGTGTGGGGCCCAGAAAAGTACTTGACACATTATAGGCACTCAATAAATAACTGTTGGGTGAATAAATATTAATCAAAAAAGAATGACACTTGAGATGAATAAGAGATTTTTTGAAAAGCCTAAGAAGTGTGTAGAAGAGTAACATGTAGGTTTTGGTTTTAAAAAATTGTATAACAAGTGTTGGCGAGGATGTAGAGAAATTGGAACCTTTGTGCATTGATCATGGGAATGTGAAATGGTGCAGGTGCTATGGAAAACAGTCTGGCAGTTTTTCTAAAAGTTAAACACAGAAGTACTATATGATCCAGCAATCCCACTTTTAGGTATATACCCAAAAGAACTGAAAGCAGGGACTCAGATACTTGTATACTAATATTCATGGCAGGAATTGTTCAAAATAGTGAAATGGTGGAAACAATGCAAGTGTCCATAAACAGAACAAACAAATTGTAGCATATATATACAACGGACTATAAAAAGAATGGAATTCTGATACATGCAAAAACATGGATGAAACTTGAAAACGTTACGCTAAGTGAAATAATTCAGACACACAATGACAAATATATGATTCCACTTACATGATGTATCTAGAATAAAGCAAATTCATTGGGATTAGAGGTCATGGGGGCCGAAAGAAAAGGAAAATGGGGAGCTATTTAATGGTACAGAATTTGGGATGATGAAAAAGTTCGGGAAATAAATAGTGGTGATAACTACACAACACTGTGAAGATAATTAATGCCAATGAATTATACACCTAAAAATGGTTAAAATGGCAAGTTTAATGTTATACGCATATTCACATGATTAAAAAATCATATTGCCATTCAGATATTATACTAGTGAGAGTTTAAAAACCTAAACTGCAGAAATATTTCTATTAATCAAATATTATATATATTAACATATAGGAAAAACAGAAAAGTGTGATTTTATAGAATTAGTTTACAGCAGTAAATAATTACAAACCTCCCATTGAGTGATCACATTTTTCAGCTTCTGGATTTCAGCATCCTTCCTTTCAAGTTCCAACTTTAGTCTTTCAATTCTTCCATCTTTCAGAACTACTTCCTGTGGGAGAAAAACACTATTTTAGAACTAAGATAGTTCTGGGGCGCGTGGCTGGCTCAGTCAGTATAGCATGTGACTCTTGATCGCAGGGTTTTCAGTTTGAGCCTCACTTTTGGTATAGAGATTACTTAAAAAAATAGTATCTTAAGAAAAAAAAAGAAAAAACTAAGATAATTTTTGAAATTAGTTTTTGGAATAGTTTTGGAAAACCAATTCTGGTTTACAATATTCCTCTGTGGAAAGCTTAACAGGAAAACAATTATGATTTTCCTGATTTCAGTTCATTTTCTAGAGCAACCTTAAACTGCTGACTACATTTCTACTTCTACTCAAATATATAATTGTAATTATTACAGTGAAAGCAAATAAGATATTTATGATTAATCTCAAACTACAAACATAACAGAATAATATCATAGCTTCAAAATATTTCTATACTGGAATAAACATTAAAAGTAGTCTGTTACAAGTTGTTACTAGTCTATCTTTCGAACCCAAAAGAATTTAAAACTTATGAGAAATAATAAATAGTAGCAAGTTTTTATAATTATAATTATAAAAAGTAAATAACAAAAAACAAACCGCAAAATTAAGAATTTTTCTCTAAATCAGCAATTAGCAGGTAGAAAATATAACTAGAAAAACCATTCCCCCCCAAGTTGCTATAAAAAAAAATCCCTAAAAATTTAATTCAGAACGGTTTAGGATCTATAAAGAAATTTATAAAATATCGAAAAGGACATGGAACAAAGTATGTTTGTAGATGGGAAGACTAATTATTACTTTGTAAATTTAATAAAATTTCAATTGAAATTCCAGTCAAAAACTTCATCTGGGAGAATGCAGGATAGAAACAAAAAGTTAAAGCAATGAAGGAGAATTTGCCTACCAAATAACTGTACACCAAACAGCAAAAATAGCTACGATAGTATGGTCAGGGCACTTGAGTTGACAGAGCAGTGCACCAGAAAACAAAGTCCAGAAAGAGATTTAAGATATAAGAATTTATTGTAATATAATTATGGTATTTTAAAGACGTGAGAAAAGGCTGAATTACAGAATAAATGTAGGTTATAGGATAAGTGGCTAACAGGGGGAAAAAAATCAAGTTATATAATCCTTGCCATCTCGTACCACATACCCAGACAAATTTAAATGCAAAAAAATCATTCCAAATTCAAATAAGAGTATAAATTGGTTCTATTTTCTAATGAGTGATGTGGCAACATTAACTTATTCTAAAGATTCTCTCTGAGCACCTAACTACTAGGTTTGCATGTACTAGGGTGAAGAGAACTGAAAAGACACTCGCTCTCATGGGACTTGTCTGGGAGAGAAGGCAGATATAAACATAAATGCTGCAATTAGAAAACGAGGTTTAAGCTATGAAGAAAAGAAGCATGAAGAAAAGCGAGCTCTCTCTGATGTAGTGACACTTAAAATGGACTTTGAGTGATGGGAAGGAACTGGCTAAGCAAAAAGTGGAGGTAAGAGATTTCCAAGTAAAAAGAACAGTATGTTTAAAGGCCCCAAGGCAGGAAGGAGCCTAGAGAATTGGAAGAAAAAGAGGCCAATATGTTTGGAGTTTAGGGAGGGGGTAGATAGGGTAGGACAGAGGACTCATCTTGGAGGGTCTTGTGAAACCATGAAGGAATTTGAGCAGACTATCAGCTTTCTATTCATGTTACATTTATGTTTTTAAGGATCACTTTGGTTGCTGTGGAAAATGCATCAGAGTTGATAAAAGAGGTGGAAAACCCCTTTAATTGCTACTGCAAGCCCACGTCAGTGAAGATTATGCCAAGATCAGAAGCAGTTTAGATGGAAAGAAGAGAAGTGTATCTTGTGAGAAATTATTTGGGAGCAGAATCTACAGTATTTTATTAGCAGTTGAATGTGGCAGGTGAGGATGATCACTTCAAGGTTCTAGTTTAAGGGATAGGGAGGGGGGGAATCCAGATTAGAAACATGTATATTAGGACCAAGAATTTCACTACTAGGAATTTACCTTAAATAGCTAAGTGAGGTGGGGGCGGATTATCTATTTGTGTTCACTGCAGACGTATTACAAAAAACTAGGCATCAATTTAAATGGCCAATAGGATATATACTAAACATATGGTAAATTTATAAAACTGAAAACTCTGAAATCACTAAAAATGATATAGAACTATAAAGTATATTCACATGGTCTCAATATTATGACACTATATGCAAAGGAAAAATTCTGAAAGGACATCCATTAAAAATTTACTAACTCTTAGATTTTATTTTGTGAGATTATTGTTTAAAAAATTCATTTTTAAATCATTTTTTAAAATTTATTTTCAGCATAACAGTATTCATTGTTTTTGTACCACACCCAGTGCTCCATGTAGTCTGTGCCCTCTCTAATACCCACCACCTGGTTCCCCCAACCTCCCACCCCCCCAACCTCTTCAAACCCTTCAGATTGTTTTTCAGAGTCCATAGTCTCTCATTGTTCACCTCCCCTTCCAAGTTCCCCCAACTGCCTTCTCCTAACTCCCCATGTCCTCCATGCCTTTTGTTATGCTCCACAAATAAGTGAAACCATATGATAATTGACTCTCTCTGCTTGACTTATTTCACTCAGCATAATCTCTTCCAGTCCCATCCATGTTGCTACAAAAGTTGGGTATTCATCCTTTCTGATGGAGGCATAATACTCCATAGTGTATATGGACCACATCTTCCTTATCCATTCGTCCGTTGAAGGGCATCTTGGTTCTCTCCACAGTTTGGCATCCATGGCCATTGCTGCTATAAACATTGGGGTACAGATGGCCCTTCTTTTCACTACATCTGTATCTTTGGGGTAAATACCCAGTAAAAAATTCCTTTGATCAAAACTGTCTTATACTGAGTATAGAATCACTGAGTAATATAAAATACTATTCTAATTTTGAAAAAACAGAAACACATAAGTATTAAAATAAAATCTACATGAATATCTATCATCTTTGAGTAGAAAATCCCTTCTGAACATAATACCAAATGGAGGAAACTAAAAGGAAAAGCCAATATATTTAACTTGATGAAAAATCTCCAAAAGTACTAAAACAAAATCTAAAGATAAATGAGACCCTTACGGTTTGCCTCCCTCTCTGTTTTTATCTTATTTTATTTAAACTGGAAAAAACAGTCACAACCATATGAAAGGCATATAACCAATAAACATTAAGTATATAATCTCAGTAGTAAACAAAGAAATGTTACAACAAACTGGTACATTTAAAATATTTTTTTCTCATTGTGGGGTACTGGAAAGCAATTTAGTTATTAAAAAAACTCAATTACTTCATGTTATAAGAATTATTACTTAATAACTCAAAATGCTCACCATCTTTAACTTCAAAAAGTGGTCCATTTAACAGTTTCTACATTATTAGAGGGGGGAATAAAAGTATATATCCAAAGAAAAGTAGGACCAAAACAAACTATCAATAGTTTTCTCCAAGTAAATAAATTTAAGGTCATTTTTTCCCACTAAATCTGCAAACTGGGGACAGTATCTACCAACTTCATAGCTAACTGTGCAAATTAAATGAAATAACCATTTTAAGTACTTAATATAGTATCTGGCAAATATATAGTAAAACCCTCAAAGATTAATTTTTGCCATTATCATTTCTCTACTTATCAATAGTTTCCAAAATTTCTTTAACAAAGATTACTTTCTGGGATGCCTGGGTGGCGCTCAGTTGGTTAAGTTTCTGTGTTCAGCTCAGGTCATGATCCCAGGGTCCAGGGATTGAGTTCCGCCTGGGGCTCCTTGCTCAGTAGGGAGCCTGCTTCTCCCTCTGCCTCCTGCTCCCCATGCTTGTGCTCTCTCAGACAAATAAATAAAATCTCAAAAGAAAAAAACAGATGACTTTCTAGGGGCACCTGGGTGGCTCAGTTGGTTAAGCATCCAATTCTTGGTTTCGGCTCAGGTCATGATCTCAGGGTCCTGGGACTGAGCCCTGGGTCAGGCTCTGTGTGCAGTGGAGAGTCTGCTGGACCTTTTCTCTTTCCCTCTCCCTCTGTCCCTCACCACTGCTTGCACACTCTCTCTCTTATAAATAAATCTTTAAAAAAAATAAAGATCACTTTTTAAAAACAGAAAACCCTATTGTTTAAATGTGCATTCATATTTTTATTAACATATAATTTATTATTTGTTTCAGGGGTACAGGTCTGTGAATCATCAGTCCTACACATTTCACAGCACTCACCATAGCACATACTCTCCCCAATGTCCATAACCCAACCACCCTATGCCCTGCCCCAGCAGCCCCTAGTTTGTTTTCTGAGATTGAGTCTCTTCTGGTTTGTCTCCCTCCCTGGTCCCATCCTTTTACATGTGCATTCATTGCTATTAAGTCTTATATTTCAATTAATAAATTTTAGAAATACTTTCTAAGTAGAAAATGTTATACACTAAAATGAGGATACAAGGATGTACAAGATAAAGTTCATGTCCACAAAGGATTTGTAATCTGTTAAGAATAATAATAAGAATGTACTGTGTGAAATGTGCCATAAGAAAAACAAAATGCTGTGAGATAAAAAAAGAAGGAAAGATCACATCCAGATTTTCTCTTTTTGATGTGTGGGGTGGAGCAGTGAGAGAAAGCTTCAGGGAGATGACAAGTGACATGAATCTTGAGCAAAGCCAGGGAGGATCGAGCATTCTGTAATAGGTGTGCTTTGCTCTAGCTAGGGGAAAATCTGGAAAAGAATATGGCTGAAGTTTAATTAGGTTGAAACTATACCATGGAACAACGATTTTATACTTATTTGACAGTGATCCACATTAAGGAATGTTTTAGATCATGACCCAGGATACACAGAGGTCAGTGTATGAATATGTACTTAAGTGTGTATGTATACATAGACACACAGAAACAAATTTTGTAAAATATGAATAGATATCATATACTCTTGGTATTTTTCTTTTTTTTCCCCTATTATCTACTGTATTTTTCTACTACCTATCTATAAACTTACTAAATTGATTTCTGGAAGGGTTAAATGAGGGGGAAATCTCAGTTTGAAAAGCACAGCCTGAGGACTTTACATATCAGGGAAAGGATATTATACTTGATTCACCAGACACTGAAGTTTAAGGACTTGGTGTGGCATGGTAGAAGTCATGTTTTTTAAAAAGTCATTTGGTAGCAGTGTAGAAGAGAAATTACTCCTAGCATTAGAAGGCAGGAGGCAGAAAGAGTTATTAAAAATTACTGACATAATACCAGTAAGAGATAATGAGAACCTAAATTAGAAAAGTGCTCGTGAAAATGGAAGAGAAGATAGATTTGAAAAATATTTCATCAATTAAAAACTCCCAGACCTTGAAAAAGAGAAAAGTGAAAAAGGAAGTTTAGAGTCTGGATATCTGGATAAAATGACAGAACCAAGAAACAAAAATGATGGAAGTCAAGCCAAATGCTTAGTTTGGAGTAAATGATGGACATGAGTTTGGACACAGTATAGGTATCAACAGAGCAAAAGAGCAAGATACACAAAGACATTTAATAAAACAGCTCTGAAGTCCATAAGATGAGCAGTGGATGATCTACCCAATGCTGGTAAAGTCGTGGACAATGTAGTAAGCTCATAGCCTGCTTCTAGAAGACAATGTTGATAAGATGATGTTTATATTCTTTGATTCAATTACTATCTTTTTTTCTTTTACATTTTTCCTTTTTTGTTTTCTTTAAAAAAAATTTTTTTTAATTTCTTTTCAGTGTTCCAGAATTCATTGTTTACCCACCACACCCAGTGCTCCATGCAATACATTCCCTCCATAATACCCACCACCAGGCTCACTCAACTTCCCACCCCCTTCCCCTCCAAAACCCTCAATTACTATCTTTTAAGAATTTTTTCAAGGAGCACCTGGGTAGCTCAGTCAGTTAGGTGTCTGATGTTTGAGTTTTGCTCAGGTCATGATCTCGGGTCGTGGGTCTGTTCCCCATGTCAGGCTCTACACTCAGTGGGGAGTTTGCTTGAGATTCTCTTTCCCCTGTCCCTCTGCCCCTCCCCTCACTCATGCACACTCCCCCCACAAAATAAATAAATAAATCTTTTAAAAAATTGTATTTCAAGGAGGGGTACCTGGCTGGCTCAGTGGGTAGAGCATGTAACTCTTGATCTTGGGGTTATGGGTTCAAGCCCTATATTGGGTAAAAATCACTTAAAAATATAAAATCTTTTTTTTTTAAATTTTATTTATTTATTTGACAGAGAGAAATCACAAGTAGGCAGAGAGGCAGGCAGAGAGAGAGGAGGAAGCAGGCTCCCTGCTGAGCAGAAAGCCCGATGTGGGGCTTGAACCCAGGACCTGGGATCATGACCTGAGCTGAAGGCAGCGGCTTAAACCACTGAGCCACCCAGGCACCCCTAAAATCTTTTTTTAATTTAAAATATAAAATCTTAAGTTGGGGATGCCTGAGTGGCTCAGTCAGTTAAGTGTTCACCTTCAGCTCAGGTTATGATCTCAAGGTCGTGGGATCAAGTCCCACATCGGGCTCCTTGTTCAGTGAGGAATCTTATCCCTCTGCCCCCTGCTCGTGCTCTCTCTCTCTCTCTGACAGATAAATAAATAAATTTTTAAGAAAAAAAATTTGTTTCAAGAAAATAATTCATAAAAAAATTAAACATAGGAAGATGTTCAATGAATATCAAGTGACCAATTCCATACAACCTAAATATTCAATAATAGGGTAATGAATGACCAAGTGAATTACACTGTATTGATTTGACAATATAATGCATGGTTCATAAAAGGGGCTATAAAACTATATTGCTTATTATTATAATTATTTTCAAAATACCTACGCACGTGGCATTTTCCTTTAAAATCAGTATTCAAAAATGAAACTATATGTTAAGAATGGGTGAATTAGAGTTGATTTATTTTGCACCTTTAACAATTCCTGAGTATATTAATGTATAGTACAAGAGGATTTATGGGTGTCTGGGTTGCTCAGTTGGTTAAGCAACTGCCTTCGGCTCAGGTCATGATCCTGGAGTCCCAGGATTGAGTCCCACATTGGGCTCCCTGCTCTGCAGGGAGCCTGCTTCTCCAGCTGACCTCTCTCCTCTCATGCTCTCTCTCTCTCATTCTCTCTCTCAAATAAATAAATAAAATCTTTTAAAAAAATGATTTAACCATGGCAAAAAGAAGAGCTTGCTTTCTTTGAGACAAGAGTATAATGGAGAAATGAAGGAGATAAAGAGAGAAATATTTTCCCAAATGGTCTCAATCTTTTTCTTTTCCCCATTACACTCAATGATACTCTCTGAGAAAATCCTAACTTCTTCATTATGAAAGATTTTGCATATGCAATAGAAATATATAATGACACACTAAGGTAAAAAGAAAATAACCCAATAGGTAGATTAAGAATTTGAACATTACCAAAATTTTGGTATCCCCCATGTGCCTCTTCCGAAATCATATCTCTTTCCCTTCCTTCCTGAAGATATCCCCTTTTATGAATTTTATATTGTCATTCTCTTCTTTTTTTAGTCTTTTACTGCATATATATAGTATCACTAAATAATATATTAAATTCACTATTTTAAAAAATATATATAAATGGCATCAAACTATTACTTGGTGACTTGCTTTTTTCATTAAACATTCATAAACATTATATTTTTGATATTCATCTATGTTGCTATGTATAACTATAGCTCATTCATTTCTCCTATAGATTTTGTTATTACAAACAACTGAGTTTAGAACATTCTTCTTGAACATGTGTCCAGGATTTAATCTAGGGTAGAATTTCTAGAACATATGGTCTTCCCATCATCTTCAACTTGAAAAGTTAATACCGGTTGCTAGGTTCTGGGGGACAACAAGGGAGAGGCCAGTAAAATGGTCCAATCTTTCAGCTATAAGATGAATCAGGTCAGAGAATCTAATGTACGCCATAGTGACTATGGTTGATAACAATGCATTGCATAATTGATGTTTGAAGAGGCTAGGACTTAAACATTCTTAAAAAAAAAAAAAAAGATAAGTATGTGAGATGGTAAATGTGTTTAAATAGATGGGAAGAAACATTTCACAATGTTTATGTATATCAAATCATCATGACATGCATTTTATTTTTTATGATGTGTATCTTAAGTATCTTCCAATTTTATATCTCAATTATATCTCAATAAAGCTGAAAAAAAAAACTGTTGCACCTTTAGCGCGCGCACACACACACACACACACACAAACTAATACCAAACTGTTTTCCAAAATGGTTATACTAATTTACACTATACCAGTGGCAGTATGCTACTGTTGTTCCACACCTTTAATATTACTGAGCACTGTCAAATTCTTAACACTAGTCTTCAACTTCATTTAGTTTTTCCTAGGCACTGCAATGAAATTATCATCACATAAAACTTTGTTCTCTGCTCAAAAACCTTCAAAAATTCTTTAGTGTCTACTTACTAAACCATAAATTGGTCATAAATACAACCAAACCATAAATCAAACCATAAATTGATCCTCCACAATCTTTTCCAACCTAACTTACCAAACTTACACTATTCTCCTCAAAGGGCCTTCTGTTTTAATTAGGTTGGCTTATACTTCACTGCCTCCATACTCACAGCATTCTAGTTTCTTCTCCCTCACCTGTGCATATTCAAATTCTACTGTTCTGTACATTCCAATTCAAAAGCCATTTTCTCCTAAGAAAGCCATCTCTGATCTCCATTCCTGTGAATTACCATGGCACTTTACCAATATATCTTTTTTGAAACACACCATTTTCTACCTTGTACAAAAATAATTATATATTGAGTACCATGTACAACATACTCCAATAAAAATTTAAAATTTTAACTACTAATTAATTGCAACTCCTAACAACAGTACATGAGAGGCAAGTAATTTCTTTCCAATGGAAAACAGCTGATAAGCTACCAAAGCTGTATTTTATGTTATTAGGTTTGATTGACTTCAAAGTCTTTGTTTTGGTTTTGCTTTGGTTTTATTAGATCATTAACATTACTTGACTGAATTTTTATATGCCCAGATTTGTTCTACAAAGGGTTTGAAACACCTATTTGCTGAAATATACAAATATAATTCTTTCTGTCCAAAAATAATCTGAGATGGCTTAAAAAAAAAAAAGATATGGACCACAAAGAGAAGAATCATAGTCAATGAAAAAAGAAGAAGCACATATCCTAACCATAAATGCTAACATTGTTGCATGGACTATACATAAAATTTGACAGTCAAGGCAAGACTTCAAAACATTAAATTTAATTCAATGTTAGAAAGGAAAAAGTTCACAAGTACTTCTTGTACAGGCAAGGATTTCTTGCCACTAAGTTGAAAATAGATTTCCATGTGGAATTATGTTAGTGTTATTTATAAACCCATCTTACTGCTGCATTAGAATAAAAAGGGTCTGACTTCTTTTGTGTCCTATATAACACAACACAGTCAGTGTTTAATTTGTTGAGTGACTGAATATATCAATCTTAATGAAACAATCTTAAAGAGATAATGTCCACTGAAGAATAGCAGGATAGGAAATGGGCTTTTAGATTTTGGAACAGCCACTGTAGGAATCTGTCAAAGACAAATTGTACAGAATTGCTGAATCATTATGTTGTACATCTGAAACTAATGTAACACTGTAGGTTTATTATAGTTCGATTAAAAAAAAAAAAAGAAAGAAAGAAAGGTGAACCAAAGGACTGTTATGTAGAAATGAAGAGCTGGCAAAAGTTACATTGCACTGATTTTCAGAACAGAATGTTAGCATTGTCTTAAAATATGTATGTATTTTCCAGCAACACCTGGCAGCCCAGGAATTAAATCAGAATAGGGAAAGTGGGCAATACTGCGAAAGCCAGTGCTGTGCACCTACAAGGGAAGAAGAGAAAACCAAGGAGGTAAAGGGAAAGCACTACTGCTGAACACTACTGAAATTGCTCACTACAAATTTCAGGCTGAGAAGTTATTGATGGATTGGAGGTCAATACATGGCAAAAAAAAAAAAAAAAAAAAAGGTACAAGCTTAAGAATAAGTTAGACCCAAGAAAGGGGGGTAAATAAAACAGAAGACTAGCAGTTGTGGTGAGAAAAATAAATGCAGACTTATAGGTCTCTATATGATGAGATCTTTTCTTTCTTTTTAGTTTTTGAGTAATGTATTTAAAATGTGAATATCATTTTTAGCTTGTGGACAATAGCTTGCAACCCCTGGTCTACAGGTTAAAATTCCAACTTCTTTGTTCCCCTTAAAAAGACCTTCATAATTTAAACCCAAGCTATTTCCCTGGTCCTGTTACCCCAGCCTCACACTCTGTGCATCTCAGTGCAGAACCTTCTATTGCCTGAATATTCAGTCTAAGGCTTGTGCAGCTCTGGGCCTCTGCTCTTGCACTTCCCATAGGGCCCCTCCATTTCTCTGCTTACAGTTTATTCATCATTCAATATCTATCCCAAATGTCAATTCTTCAGACACCTTTCACAATTCACCCGAGGAGGGAGCTAGTACCTTCTCTATTCAAAACCTCATTTGTATTGTTAATCTCTCTTTCCAGCCTTCATCATGCTGAATGATATCTCTATAGGTCTGCCTCCTCTTATCCACACTGCTCTGAGTATCTAAGTGAAGGGCAGTCTCACCCATTTCAGTTTTCCCACTCCCCTATACTGGTGCCTAACAGTACAAAGCACACACTCGATAAATATTCAATGAATGGGGTACCTCATACTTGTTAATAGAAGTATCTATGCATGATAATGACTAAGATAATATCCTAAAACTGTAGCATCATATCATCATAATTGGAATCTACTGTTTTAAGTTTTTTTAAAAAAGGAAAATTGCATTTTAATTTCACTATGATTTTAAGAGAATTTTCTATTTTACATGCCTGGTTGTGTTCATGAGCTGCGCAATTATCTGTTCCATTATATTCTGTAAGCTGTTCTCTTCTTTTTTCTCTAATAAGAATTTTATGAACATCATCTTCCAGTCTATTGAAGAATCCTCCATCATGTGATAAAGTCTGAGAACTCAATTCCTGTCAAAAATGAATTACGATTTACTATCATTCAACACAAAAGTGTATTCATTTAATAAATCTAGTCAGCAACCAGAAGGTTGGAGAATGAAAGAAAAATGGTAACTAGGAGACAATCAACCATCTGATTCTTCTCTATCTCCAGAAGATAAACAGTAGAGACACATTCTTAAATGTCCTTTTCTTCTTTTTTTTTTTTTAGTTGGGTATTGCTTGATTTAAAAAAAAAATTTATCCATACACCATATAATTTGCCCATTTAATATGCACATTTCCATGGTTTTTATATATCCAGAGTTGTGCAACCATAACCCTTTTATCACCCCGCAAAACAAGCCCTGAACTTTTAGCAGTCATTCTCCATTTCTTCCTAATACCTACCCCCTCAATTTCCCCTGCACAACACTAATCTACAGTCTGTCTGTATAGATCTACCTTTTCTGGACATCTGATATGAATGAAACCATATAATATGTGGTCTTTTGTGACTGGTTTCTTTCACTTAGTACAATGTTTTCAAAGTGCACCTATATTATAGCATGTATCAGAACTTCATTTCTGCAAATAATATCTCAATGATGGTACATGATATTTTACATCTCCATTCATTGGTTGATGGACATTTGGGTGGTTTCCACTTTTGGGCTATTATGAATAATGCTACTAAAAACATTCAAGAACAAGTTTTTGTGTGGCTATGTTTTCAGTTCTCTTGGGTATATATGTATAAGTACAACTGCTGGAACATATGGTAACTCTGTGTTTAATTTTTTGAGGAATTGCCAGATAGTTTTCCAAAGTGGCTGCACCATTTTACAGTCCTATCAGTAGCATATGAAGGTTCTAATTTCTTCACATTCTCACCAACACTTGCCATTGTCTGTCTTTATTGATCATAGCCATCCAAGTGAGTGTCAAGTGGTATCTCACTGTGGCTTTCAGCTGCATTTCCCTAATGGCTAATGGTGCTGAGAATCTTTTCATGTGCTTATTGGATATTTTTATATGTTTTTGGAAAAATGTCTACTGAGATCCTTTGCCCACTTTTTAACTGGATTTGTTTTTTACTTTTGAGTTTTAAGAATGCTTTATATATTCTAGATACAAGTCTCTTGTCAAATATATGGTTGGGAAACATTTTCTCCCACTCTGTGGGTTTTCCTTTCATGTTCCTTTTTTTTTTTTTTAAAAGATTTTATCTATTTATTTGAAGGAGAGAGAGAGTGCCAGCATGAGTCGGGGAGGGAGAGAGAGAGGGAGAGGGAGAGGGAGAAATAGACGCCCCACTGAGCAGAAAGCCTGATGTGGGGCTTGATCCCAGGACTCTGGGATCACGACCTGAGCCAAAGGCAGACACTTAACCGACTGACCCACCCAGGTGCCCCATCCTTTCACATTCTTGGTAGTGTCCTTTGTATTACAAAATTTCTGAATGTTGACAATGTCCAATTTATGCAAGAAACTACTACTTTACTCAAAGTTCTGAAAATTTACTCCTATAATTTCTTCTGAGAGCTTTAACATTTTAGCTCTTACATTCAGGTCTATAATCCACTTTGAGTAATTTTTGTGTGTGTTTGGGGTGAACAAAGGGTCCAAACTTATTCTTTGGCATGTGGATATCCAGCATTATTTGTTGAGAAGATTATTTCTTCCCCACCAAGTTGTCTTGGCATTCTTGTACAAGATCAACTGACCATAAATTCAAGAGTTTCTTTCTGGATTCAATTCTGTTCTGTCAACTTACAGGTCTACTCTTGTGCCATACCACACTGCCTTGACTAATGTAGTTCTGTATTGCTCCATCTTGCGCATTACATTTAAAAAATATTTTCTACATAAATTCTACATACTCATGATAAAGAGATAAGATTTTATCACTATCTACTCAATTATATTAAATTAGATATTGTACATGTTCTCAATTAAGGTAGCATTTCTTCTCCAACTTCTTGTTATAGAGAGAATGAAAGGGGTGCCTAGGTGCAGACAGTTAAGTGTCTGACTCTTGGTTTCAGCTCAGGTCATGATCTCAGAGTTGTAAGATTGAGCCCAGTGCTGGGCTCCGTGCTTAGCAGAGTCTGCTTGAAATAGTCTCTCTCCCTCTCCCCCATACCCATTCTCTCTCTCAAATAAATCTTTTAAAAAAATAGAGACTGAAGAAAATACTCTTCTTACTCTCATTAGTTTCATATATGTCCAACAGTCTTGAACTATAACACTCAAACTTTACCCATTTTAACTGTATTTGTAAGCAAATGACCCAAAAGTTCAAGTTTCTTTCCCTATATATTATCTTAGAAAGTATTTGAAAGAAACAAAAATGTGGATCACTTCTTAATAAACAAATGATATTAAAAATATTTGTGCCGCACACTGTATTTTGCAAAGCACTCATGTAAAGCATCACTTAGACTCTCACTAACATCATAAGAGGTTGATAGTGCAAGAATTATTTTGCCACAAAGTAATTAAGGATTCACTAAAGTTAAATAACTTGCCCATGAGTTATTCGATTGCTAAGTGCTACACATACAACTCAAAGTCTACTGCTTCATAAAATATGTCCAGTACATTCTAGTAAGATTTCACTTTAAATAATACAACAATGCTTAAAACAGTGCTAAGCTTCAATGGAAGGAATAACAGGATGGCAACTAACTGGCTTCTGGATTTCACTTCTTCAAAGAGTGCAATTCCGGCCAGTGTCCTCTGTTACGTGATTGCTACTACCATTACCAGCATGCCCATTGAAAAGGTACTCCGCCCTTGGGTATTTTTCAGCGAGGCAGAAAGTTTCTTTATAGAGTAAAAATAGAATTTTTCAAAAGACAGTTTGATGAGAAACTAGGGAGAAAAGCAGCAAAAACAAATCACCCACAATTCCCCCTACAACACCCACCCAAAAAGACAAAAAAGTGGCAAATGTAAGAACACATATTCTTTAAAAAGTTGGGCCAATTCAATTTCAATATAATTCAAATACTGAACATCTATTATGTGCCAAGTAAACAGCAAAAAAGACAGCATGGTATTTGTGTAAGTATAACCTTATAGATTACTGGAACATAATTGAGAGTTTAGACATAAGCCTTCACATTTATGGTCAGTTTTCCCCCCCCCAAAGATTGTACTTATTTATTTGAGAAAGAGAGAGCATGCGCAGGGGAAAAGGGCAGAGAGAGAGGGAAAAGCAGGCTCCCCATTCAACATGGGGCCTGACTATAGGACCCTTGGTCCATGACCTGAGCTGAAGGCAGACATTTAACTGACTAAGCCACCCAGGTGCCCCTGCTCAGTTTACTTTTTTACAAATGAATAAGGTACTTCATTAAGGAAACAAGAGTGTTTTCAACGAGTGGTGCCAGGAGAACTGGATATACACATTCCAAAAAGTGAATTTGGCCTCTTTTTTCACACCATACACAAAAATTAACTCAAAAAAGAATCAAAGAGGATTCTGAGAAGATTGAGAAAGAAGCACCAGGAATCTGTCTCCTCATCTAGACAACAATTGCACTGGCAGAATCTATGAGATGTGACTGTTTTAGAACTTTGAAATCTGTTGAAGGCTTGAACTTTCAGGACAAGATGGGAATGGTAAACGGAGGTTAATTTTGGTTAATTTTAGCTTTTAGCACAGTAGCAGCTACTCATTCCCCACACTCAGCCACATGGCAGGCAACTATGTGAATGTTTGTGGAGCAGCTTGCACAGTTTATAGGAACTAGGGTATCAAAAAGGACCCTGTCCTCCAAACAAAGGGAAGCTCCTCTCGTTACTGATTGCGCTCTGACCACAGAAGTGCAAAGAGACAAAGAGGCAGGCAACCATTGTAGTCGGTCGTACCTCTTCAAACTGTAGCAAGCCCCTCTCCCTCCAGCTGAAGTGAATTCTACTGGATTTAAAGCATTAGTGCCCTTTTTTCGTACCTTCATTTTTTACTTTTTCACGTTAGGGACCCAGACATTAAAAACTAGGTCATTGTGGGGCGCCTGGGTGGTTCAGTCATTGAGTGTCTGCTTTGGGCCCAGGTCATGATCCCAAGGTTCTGGGATCGAGCTCTGCTTTAGGCTCTCTGCTTGGTGGGAAGCCTGTGTCTCCCTCTCCCACTCGCTCTGCTTGTGTTCCCTCTCTGTCTCTCTCTGTCAAATAAATAAATAAAATCTTTTAAGAAACAAAAACAAAAAACAAAAACTAGGTCATCCGAAAACAAATGCCTGTAAGGGGAAAATTAGAAAGTAACTGTGCATGTCCATGGAAAAGGGCTCAGAAAAGACCTAGGAAATTAAGTATACACCTCATGTTCATACCTGGAACACAGACCTCCTATAACAATCATAAAAACAAAAATAATTTAAAAACACCACTCCCTGAGGAAGGAGGAGACTTTGATCTCCAGAGTTTCCACATTATTAGGTTAAAATATCTAGCATTTGACAAAAAAATCACAATGTATTCAAAGAAATAGGGAAGTATGGCCCATTGAGAGGCATAAAATAAATCAACAGAAACTGTCCCTGAAAAAGACTTTTGCAATTATGTGAGAAAAAGGCTTTAAAACAACTTTCATAAAGATGCTCAAAAAACAAAAGGAAGTTGTGGAGAAAACAAACAAAACAATGTGTGAACAAAATGGAAATATCAAGAGACAGAAAACCTAAAAAGATTTTTAAGAAATCCTGGATTTGAAAAGTACAACTACTAAAATGACAAAGGCAGAGTTGAGTAAGCAGAAGAAAGAATCAGTGAACCTAAAGACAGGACGATGAAAATTATGTAGGCAGAAAAATAAATGAAGAAAAGCAAACAGAGCCTAGGATACCATCAAGGAGACCAACATGCACAGTGAGGGGATCTCAGAAGGAGAGAGAAAGAGCATAGAGAATATTTTAAGAAATAGTGGCTCAGGCGCCTGGGTGGCTCAGTGGGTTAGGCCCTCTGCCTTTGGTTCAGATCATGGTCCCGAGGGTCCTGGGATCGAGCCCCGCACTGGGCTCTCTGCTCAGCAGAGAGCCTGCTTCCCCTTCTCTCTCTGCCTGTCTCTCTGCCTACTTGTGATCTCTGTCTGTCAAATAAATAAAAATAAATAACTTAAAAAGAAATAGTGGCTCAACTTTTTTACACCACACATAACAATAAATTCAAAATGGATGAAAGACGGAAATATCCACAGGAAACCATCAAAATCCTAAAGGAGAGCACAGGCAGCAACCTCTCTGACCTTGGCCACAGCAACTTCTTATTAGACATCTATCCATAGTCAAGGGAAACAAAAGCAAAAATGAAATACTGGGGCTTTATTAAGATAGAAAGTTTCTGCACAAGAAGGAAACAATGAACAAAACTAAAAGGCAACTGACAAAATGAGAGAAGATATTTGCAAATGACATATCAGATAAAGGGCTAGTACCCAGAATCTATAAAGAACTCATCAAACTCAATACTCAAAAAATAAATAATCCGGGGTATCTGGGTGGCTCAGTGGGTTAAGCCTCTGCCTTCGGCTCAGGTCATGGTCTCAGGGTCCTTGGATTGAGGCCCACATCAGGCTCTCTACTCAGCAAGGAGTCTGCTTCCCCCTCTCTCTCTTCCTGCTGCTCTGCCTACTTGTGATCTCTCTCTCTCTCTGTCAAATAAATAAAATCTTAAGAAATCATAAAAAATGAAAAAAAAATCCAGTTATGAAAATGGGCAGAAGGCATGAACAGACATTTCTCCAAAGAAGACATAAAAATGACTAAAAGACCATGTAAAAATGCTCAGTGTCACTCATCAGGGAAATACAAATCAAAACCATGGTAAGATACCATCTCATACCTGTCAGAACGGCTAAAATTAACTCGGGAAAACAACAGATGTTGGCAAGGATGTGGAGAAAGAGAAGAAAAGTCTTAGTAAAAAAGTCTTACACTATCAGTGGGAATGCAAACTGGTGCAGCCACTGTAGAAAACAGTATGGAGGTTCCTCAAAAAGTTAAAAATAGAACTGCACTGCAACCCAGCAATTACACTACAAGGTATTTATCTAAATACAAAAGTGCTAATTCGAATGGGCACATGCATCCCAATGTTTATAGCAGCACTATCAACAATAGCCAAATTATGGAAAGAGCCCAAATGCCCAACAACTGATGAATCAATAAAGAAAAGAATATGTGATGTGTATGTGTGCGTGTGTGTGTGTGTGTGTGTGTATATGAATGTATATGTGTGTGTGTATGGATATTACTTAGCCATCAAAAAGAATGAAATCTTGGGGCACCTGGGTGGCTCAGTGGGTTAAAAGCCTCTGCCTTTGGCTCAGGTCATGATCCCAGGATGCGGGGATCGAGCCCCACATCGGGCTCTCTGCTCAGCAGGGAGCCTGCTTCCCTTCCTCTCTCTGCCTGCCTCTCTATTTGTAATCTGTCTGTCAAATAAATAAATAAAATCTTAAAAAAAAAAGAATGAAATCTTGCCATTTGCAACAATATGGATGGAAGTAGAGTATATCATGCTAAGCAAAATAAGTCAGAGAAAGACAAATACCATATGATTTCACTCATATATGATATTTTTTTTAAAGATTTTTATTTATTTATTTGAGAGAGAGACAGTGAGAGAGAGAGTATGAGCGAGAAGAAGGTCAGAGGGAGAAGCAGACTCCCCATGGAGCTGGGAGCCCGATGTGGGACTTGATCCCAGGACTCTGGGACCATGACCTGAGCCGAAGGCAGTCGTCCAACCAACTGAGCCACCCAGGCATCCCCATATATGATATTTTAGAAACAAAACAGATGAATACAGAAGGGAGGAAAAATAAACAGGAAAAAAATGTAGCAGAAAACTTCCCAAATTTGATGAAACACATGAGTATAAACATTTAAGAAGCTCAAAGAAGCTTCCACATTAAGATGAACTGAGAGAAAGCCACACCAAGACCCATTATAAACAAACCTTCAAGGGCCACCTTGGTGGTTCAGTCAGTTGAGTGTCAGACTCTTGGTTTCAGCTCAGATCATGATCTCATGGGCTGTGGGATTGAGCCCTGCATTGAGCTCTGAGCTCAGCAGGGAGTCTGCTTGAGATTCTCTCCCTCTGTCCCTTCCCAGCTCTCCTCCCTCTCTCTAATAAGTAACTCTTAAAAAACAAGACAAACTTTCAAAAGACAAACACAAAGAAAAAAATCCTAAAACCAGTGAAAAGAAGTGAATTACCACATACAAGGGATATTTACTAAGACCATTAGCAGATTTCTCTTCAGAAACTTTGGAGCCCAGATGACATGGGCCAATATATTTGAATGCTAAAAGATAAAAACCTTTGGGGGCACCTGGGTGGCTCAGCGGGTTAAGCCGCTGCCTTTGGCTCAGGTCATGATCTCAGGGTCCTGGGATCGAGCCCCACATCGGGCTCTCTGCTCAGCGGAGAACCTGCTTCCTCCTCTCTCTCTGCCTGCCTCTCTGCCTGCTTGTGATCTCTCTCTGTCAAATAAATAAATAAAAAATCTTTTAAAAAAAAAGATAAAAACCTTTGAATCAATTATCTTATATGTGGGAAAACTGTCCTACAAAAATGAAGGAGGGGTGCCTGTGTGGCTCAGTCAGTTAAATGTCATGATCTTGTGATCTTAGGATGGAGCCCTGCACCTGGCTCCACACTCAGTGCGGAGTCTGCTTGAGATTCTCTCTTTTTTTTCCCTCTGCCCCACCCCTGCTCATGCTCTCACTCTCTCAAATAAAAAATATAATCTTTTAAAAAATTGAAGGAGAGGGCGCCTGGGTGGCTCAGTGGGTTGAGCCGCTGCCTTCGGCTCGGGTCGTGATCTCGGGGTCCTGGGGTCGAGTCCCGCATCGGGTTCTCTGCTCGGCAGAGATTCTGCTTCCCTCTCTCTCTCTCTCTCTGCCTGCCTCTCCGTCTACTTGTGATCTCTCTCTGTCAAATGGATGGATAAAATCTTTAAAAAAAAAAAGTTTGAAGGAGAAATTGAGACATTCCCAGATAAATAAAAACTGATGTTGTTTGTGAACACTAGACCTGCTCTGCAAGAAATGCCCAAGGGAGTCCTGGCAAGGTGGAAAGGACAGACATTAGACAGTAACTCAGAGCCATATAGAGAAATATACATCTATATAAAGGTAAATATATGGGCAATTATAAAAGTTGATATTACTGCAACAATGACATTTAGTCATATTTTTTGTTTTTGACATGACTTTAAAGATTAATGCATTTAATGAAAAAAATTAGTGTAAAAGGTAGTATTACTGTAACTTCAGCTTGTAACTCCAAATCTTGTTTCCTATATAATTTAGGAGACTAATGCACTTAAAATAATCATTAGTTTATGTTTTGGGGCATAGAATGTATGAAGATGTTATTTTGTAACATCAACAACTGAAAAGGCTAGGGATGGCAGTGTAAAGGAGCAGATTTTTGTATGTTAATGAAGTTATGCTGCTGTAAATTCAAGTTAGAGTGTTATAATTCAGGATATTAAATTTAATCTTCATGGTAATCACAAAGAAAATAACCAAAGAATATACACAAAAGGAAACAAGAAAGGAATTTAAACATTTCACTACAAAAAATCAACTACTCACAAAAGAAAACAGTAATGCAGGAAATGAGGGATAACAAAGCTATAGGGCATTTAAAAAGCAAACAGCACACTGATAGAAGTTCCTCATTAGCCATAATTACTTTAAATGTAAAATGGATTAAACTCTCTAATCAAAAGACACAGATTGGCAGAATGAATAAAAACAAACATCCAACTATATGGTCTCTACCAGAGACTCATATGGGATCAAAAGACACAAACAGGTTGAAAGTGAGGAGTCGAAAAAGATATTCTGTGCAAATATTAACCAAAGAGAGCTGGAGTGACTATACTAATATTAGTCAAAAGAGACTTTAAAATCAAAAAAGGTTACAAGAGATAAAGACAGACATTATATTTTAATAAAGGGTTTAACACAGCAGGAAAATATAACAATTATAAATATTTATATATGCAATGACAGACCATAAAGATATATTAAGAAAAACATGACAGAACTGGAGAAATAGGCAGTTCAATAGTAGTAATTAGAGACTTTAATACCCCACTCAAAATAATGAAGAGAATAACCGGACAGAAGTAAGGAAATAAAGAATTTAATACAGTAAATCAACTAGATCTATCAAATACATACAGAACACTTCTCAACCATAATAATATACACATTCTTTTCAAGGGCACTTTTTGGGATATTTTCTGGAAGAGCCCACATATAGGGCCACACATGAAGTCTCAATAGATTTTAGAAAGTATTATACAAAGTATATTCTCTGACAATGGGAAAGAGTTAGAAAACAACATTAGGTGGATAATTTACAAAATTACAGAAATTAAACAACACAGTTTTAAACAACCAATGTATCAAGAACAAAATCACAAGGGAAATTAGAAAATACTTAGGGACAAATGAAAACCCAAACACACCACACTAAAACTTACAGAATGCAACAAGAGCAGTGCTAAGGGAAATCAAAGCAACAACTCAACTTTACAACTTAAGGAACTAGAAAAAGAAGAAAAACTAAACCCAAAGCTGGCAGAAGGAAGGAAATGGTAAAAATTAGAACAGGTACACAAAACAGAGAATAGAAAAATATCAGAGAAAATTAAAGAAGCCAAAAGTTGGTTCTTCAAAGAGGTTAACAAAATTGACAAATCTTGAGCTAGAAGCATGAAGAAAAGACTCAAATTACTAAAGTCACAAATGAAAATGGGGATATTGGTTCTACAGAAATAGGATTATAAGAAAGTACTATAAAGAACTGTATGCCAAATAAATTGGATAACCTAGATGAAACAGACAAATACCTGGAAACAAAAACCTACCAAGACTAAATCATGAAAATAGAAAATCTGAATAGACCTATAACTACTAAAGAGATTTTATCAGTAATCAAAACTCTCCTAACAAAGAAAAGCCCTGGACCCGACTGTTTGGTGAATTCTACCAAATATTTAAAGAGCTAATACCAACGCTTCTTAAACTCTTCCCAAAAAAATGAAGAGAAGAGAACATTTCCTAACTCATTTTTAAGGCAGCATCACCTTGATACCCAAGCTAGATAGTGACACTACATGAAAACTATAGACCAATGTCTCCTAAAAATATAAATGCAAAAATCCTCAATGAAATACTAGCAAACAGAATTCAACAGCTAATTGAAAGAATTATACACCATGACCAAGTCAACCCACGGAAAGAAAAAAAAATTGCAAACCACGTATCTGATAAGGGATTAATATTCAGAATATATAGAGAACACCTAAAACTCAATAATAATAACAACAAAAGGGCACTTGTGTGGCTCCATCAGTTAAGCATCTGCCTTTGGCTCAGGTCATGATCTCAGGGTCCTGGGGTCAAGTCCTGTATCAGGCTCCCTACTCAGCAAGGAGTCTGCTTCTCCCTCTCCCTCTGCCCCTCCCCCAAGCTCCTGCTCTCTTGCTCATTCTCTGTCAAATAAAGTCTTAAAAAAAAAAACCAGTAACAAAAAAAAAAATAGTAATAATAACCCAATTTTAAAAAGGGCAAAGGACTCAAATAGACATTTCTTCTAAGGAGATATATGAATGCCAATAAGCACATGAAAAAATGTTTAACATCACTAATGATTAGGGAAATGCAAACCAAAATTACAATGAGGGGCACACGGGTGGCTCAATGAATTAAGCATCCAACTCTTGATTCAGCTCAGATCATGACCTCAGGGCCCTAAAATTGAGCCTCATATACAGAGCCCACTTAAGATTCTCTCTCTCCCTCCCTCTGCCCTATCCCTGGCCTGAACGTGCATGTGCACTTTCTCTCAAAAACAAACAAACAAACAAACAACAACAACAAAAACTCACTACAATAAGTTATCAAGTCATATCCATTAGAATGGTGCTGTTCAGAAAACAAGTGCAGGCAAGGATGTGGAGAAATCAGAACTTTTGCACACTGTTCATGGGAATGTAGTACAGCCACTGTGTAAAACAGCATGACTATTCCTCAAAAAATTAAAAGTAGAATTACCACATGATCCAGCAACTCCACTTCTGGGTGTATTCCCAAGACAACTGGAAGCAGGGTCACAGAGATATTTGTACAGCCATGTTCACAGCAGCATCATTCACGAGCTAAAACATGGAAGCAACCCAAGTGACCACTAACAGATGAATGGATAAGCAAAAGTATACAATGGAGTATTATTCAGCCTTAAAAAGGAAATTCTGCAATAATGGATAACATGGGAGAAACTTGAAGATGTTATACTAAGTGAAATAAGTCAGTCACAAAAAGACAAATACTGTATATGATTCTACTTATACGAGGTACTTAGAGTAGTTAGTCATAGAGACAGAATAGAATGGTGGTTGTCATGGGCTGTGGAGATAGAAGAATGGGGAGTTATTATTTAGTAAGTATAGATTTTCATATTTACAAGATGCAAAGAGTTACAGGGATGGATGGTGATGCTGCTGCACAACAGTATGAATGCAGTTAATACCACTGAACTATACATTTAAAAATGGCCAAGATGGTAAGCTTTATGTTAGAGGTATTTTGCCACAATAAAAAAATGGATCATAGACTTTAAAGGAATAAATAAAACTATAAAACTTCTAGGATAAGTCATTGTGGACCTGGGTTAGGCAAGTGCTATTAAATGAATACCAAAAGCACAATCCCTAAAAGAAAAAAAAAGATAATCTAGACTTCATCAGAATTGGAAACTTTTACGTTTCAAAAGACAACATTAAGAAAATAAAAAGGCAGGGCACCTGGGTGGCTCAGTGGGTTAAGTGTCTGCCTTTGGCTCAGGTCATGATCTTGGGGTCCTAGCATCAAGCCCCACATTGGGCTCCCTGCTCAGTGGGGATTCTGCGTTCTCAGTCTCTCTCTGCCCCTTCCCCCTCACCTGTGTGAGCACGTACTCTCAAATAAAATCTTAAAAAAAAAAAAAAAGGCAGATCACATCCTGTGAAAGAATATTTACAACTCATATATTTGGTAAAGAACATGTATCCAGGGGCACCTGGGTGGCTCAGTGTGTTAAAAGCCTCTGCCTTCAGCTCAGGTCATGGTCTCAAGGTCCTGGGATCAGGCCCCACATCGGGCTCTCTGCTCACTGGGGAGCCTGCTTCCCCTTCTCTCTTTGCCTGCCTCTCTGCCTACTTGTGATCTCTGTCAAAATAAATAAATAAAATTAAAAAAAAAAAAAGAACTTGTATCCAGAATGTGTAAAGGAATCTCAAAAAAATAAATAAATAAATAAATAAGATGACATACTTTAAAAATGAACAAAATATGTGAACAGACATTTCACCAAAGAAGACATAAAGACTGGCTGATGAGTGCATGAAAAGATGGCTCAAAATCACTAGTCATAGGAAAATGCAAATTAAAATGAGATACACTACGTACCCACTAGTATGGCTATAATCAAAACAAGAAACAATATCAAGTGTTAGCAGGGATGTGGAGAAACTGGAACCCTCATACATCACTTGTGGGAATGAAAAATGGTACACTCTGGAAAACAGCTTGACCATACAATGCAGCAATTTCACTAAGTATCCACCTAAGAGAAATGAAACAAGTATCTACACAAAGACATGTATGAAATATTCACAGCAAATCCCACCACTTGTTGAATAAACAACATTCACACAATGAAATGCTATTCAGCAATGAAGTGAGATGGACTATTGACACATACTATAATGTAACATGGACAAATCTTAAAAATGGACTATGGTTATGGTTGCAGTTTTTCAAATTCATTATAAGTTACTCTATTGAATTATACACTTAACAAAGGGGGAATTTTATAGTATGTAAATTATAACTCAGTAAGACTTTTTTTTAAAAGAACATCCATGAAAGCACCATTTTACTTAAAAACTAGAACATTACCAGGACCTT